>NW_022196894.1:87463957-87477461 GCF_008632895.1 Mastomys coucha
AGAGAGAGAGAGAGAGAGAGAGAGAGAGAGAGAGAGAGAGAGAGAATGAATGTTTCCTTGGCCAGGAGTACACGTGTATGTACTTAATCCCAGTACTCAGAGGGCAGAGACAAGTGGATCTCTGTGAGCTCAAAGATGACCTGTCTAGGCAGTGAGTTCCAGTGAGTTCCAGGGAGCTTCATAGTAGGAGCCTATGTTTTATTTCAAAAACAAAAACAAATTGTTTTCCTAATGTGACAAGGGCAGTATTCCTTCAGACAGGGGACAAGCTTTCAACCAGGATGAGAACCAGGGCTTGAAGCACAGGGTTTGGGTATTTTGCTTAACGCACTCTTTGTGGCATGGTAGTTACAAGGTCTCCAACAACTTAGAGGTGAGGACAGATAAGACCCTTGGACCTTCAGGCTCCTAAAGCTTCCTTCAGTCCCAGGCTCTCAGTGTCTCTTAGATCATCCACGCAGCTGACTCAAAGGCAGTTAGTCCACAGAGTTCAAGAGCAGCCACCATTTTTGTAGAGTCCTTCTCCGAGAACTGGGGCTCTTCCCAAAGTGAGTTCACTTGGATAACAGTAGACTACTCTTAAATTTTAATTCACTGAATGGCAGACACACTGAAAAGAGGAACTCAGAGCAACCTAGGACAATTTATGAGGATGGCTGTGGAATCCAAGGGAGATCCTGGCCTATTGCTCTTCCTCAGGGTGGCACTTCTCCTGTACTTTCTCAACATTTCTAGAATTTCTCAAGTCAGTAAGGACTTACTCCCATTAAAAATGCAGGAAGGGCTGGGCAGTGGAGGTGTACTTTAATCCCAGCACTTGGGAGGCAAAGGCAGGCAGATTTCTGAATTTGAGGCCAGCCTGGTCTACAGAGTGAGTTCCAGGACAGCCAGGGCTACACAGAGAAACCCTGTCTCGAACCCCCACCCCCAAAAAATTGCAGGAAGTAATAGCCTTGTCTTTGATCCCAGCACTAGGGAGCAGAGGCAGGTGGATCTTTGTGAGTTGGGGGAATGGGGCAGCCTAGTCTACAAAGAGTTCCAGGATAGCCTGGACTGTCACACAAAGAAACCCTGCCTTGAGCAAAACAAAACAAAAACCAGAGGAAGACACAATGGACTTTGTCAATGAGCTCTGAGGCCACCACAGTTATGACCCAGCCTGGGTGTCACTTCCTTGGCTTTGGGGAGCTCCTTTTGGACCAATGGTAAGAGGCTGCGTCCCATTAGTCTTACAAACGAATGAGTTGTGGCTCACAAATGCTCACCAAACTGCAACCCCAGATGGAACAAGACTGCAAACCCTTCTGGGTCACCTGTAGCCAATCTCATCTTAGCCAGAATGCTATCCCAGGGACAGAGCAGAAACCTGAACTGAGCCAGTGAGCATGACGGTGACCAGAAGGGTTGAAGGGTTGAATTGAGAGACAACGGGGTGGCAGCCTATAAGAAACTTCGATGGCTGGAGATGCTGGGAATCCAGAGGACCAAAGACAAAAACTACAGTCTCAAAATAGCTCGAAACAAAGGTTATGAGGCATGTCCTACCCAGGGTTCTGAGGGTTTATAAGAGCAGAGGAGAGTCAGAGGGAGCAGAAAGAAGAGCAGGACACCTCAGAGAATGTCTTTCCTTTGAAAGAGTGGTAGAGCTGAGATTCCTACCGGGGGCTGGGGGGCGGACTGAAATGGCCACCTCCTGTAGCCAGGCAGGACTTCCAGAGAAAGGCAGGGGACATCCATCCACCCACAAAACCTTCAACCCAAATTTGTCCTGCCTAAAAGATACTCAAGGATAAAGATGGAGCAGAGACTGAGAGAATAGCCAACCAATGACTCACCCAACTTGAGACTCATCCCATGGAAGAGAGTCAACCTCTGACACTATTAATGATACTCTTGCTAGGCTTGCCGACAGGAGCCTAGCATACCTGTCTTCTGAGAGGCTTCATCCAAAAGCAGATAGAGGCAGATGCAAAGACCCACAGCCAAACCCCCAATACATCTGTAGCAGCTGTGCAGCTTGGTCTCCATGTGGGTCCCCTAACAAGCGGAGCAGGGACTATCTCAGTTTCCGTTCTCTGCCATTGGATCACCTATCCCCCTTCCTGAACTGTCTGATTTGGCCTCAGTGGCAAAGAATGTGTCTAGTCTTGCTGGGACTAGATGTCCCAGGGTTGGGTGGTACCCACGGAGAGGGGGCAATGGTGGGAGGGATTTGTAAGGGTAGGGCTGGAATGAGAGGAGGGAGGGATAATTTAATAATCAGAATGTATTAGAAAAAAAGAATTTTAAAAAGAAAAGAAAGTGTGGTAGAGGCAAGAACAGTCTCTAAGGGCATTTGGGGAAGACGCTGCCTGACATGATAGCAACCAGGCTGAAGGAGCTGGAGAAAGATACCTTAAATGACCAAATTTAGCCACTAGTCTACACTGAAAACACTCGCTCCTCTGTCTTTCAGATGGAAGTCTCTCCTTTGGCTCTGCACTCCCTTCACTATTGCCCTTTGTGGTACCCTCAGATCATCATCCTAAACACCAGCTTGCTCTGTTCTCCTTCGTGGTACCCTCAGATCACCATCCTAAACACCAGCTTGCTCTGTTCTCCCACGGCTGTGAGTCAGGCCTTTTCCTCCTTCATACCTACACAACACCTGAACCATCAGTCACACCCACGGACCGCAAAGCATTTTCTCTTAAATTCAGTTCCAATAACAGAAAAGTCTGCCTGAGTCTCAGGTTCAGGGTGGCCAGTGCTTAGCTGGATGAGGAATACAAAGAGGAAGCGAATCAATCCACCCACTGCATGCCAGCAGGGGTATCAACACCTCACACACCAAATGCTGGAGCACAGGAAGATGAGAACTGGCCAACAGGTAGACTCTGGTGGTTTAGATAAATGCCACAGGGGTCATCTGTTAAAGACTTGGTCCCCAGCACATGTGGCTATTGGGAAGCAGTGAAGCTTTTAAGGAGGGGCCCAAAGGGAGGAAGCCACTTAATCAGAAACATCACCTCCTCCCAACCTCTGCACCCCCAAATTAGGACAGGAGAAACTTCCTTCACCATAAGTTCCTGCCATACCATGTGCCTCAAAGCAACAAAAGTCAAACCTCCATGGTCTGAAATCCCTAAGCCGTGAGCCCAAGCAAGCCTCCTTATGAATGGTTTATTTTTGATAAGGTGTTACAGCAACAGCAGCAGCAACAGCAGCACCACAGGCAATCAGGAGAGGAGTTCTCCAGCATCTTTGGCTCCCTCCCTCCATTTTGGCTCAATAGTCCCTCAGCCCACTTTCTTGACCATACAGCAAAACTAGCACATGGACCACTCCACACGTTTCCATCTACCTGCGTGTCTACTGGCACTCACTCCCTTTACAAGGCTGTTACCATGTAAGGGAGATTAGCGTTGTCACAGATGCATTCTATTCCAGTTCTTGGAACCTTGATTCTCCTCTAGCTGACCTGAATCTCAGGGTGGAGGAAAAGATGGGCAGGAAGGGCTGTGAAATCTGGGCCACTTCAGGCTTCACTCAAGCCTGCTCCGTCAGCCCATGCCCATCCACCACTCTGCCCTGCAAAGAAACCCAACCTGCCTCTCTCTGCTCTCCCTGCTGAGAGTCAGGAAGGAGGGCATCCTGCCCTCAGCATGGGGAACACTTCCCAAAGCAATATGAGGCAAGATTCCGTTCCCAGAAATTGGAACCACAAATTCATACAACCACGAGAATTTTAAAATTACAGTCAACTGAAGGTTCAGAAGTGAGCTGACCAAAGAAAACCAGGTACGGATTATTCCTCTGGTCATGTAACTGTTTTAAGGATATGTACATTCCTTTCTAAAGAAAAAGGAAAGCAAAAATATCTAATTTTTTTAAAAAAGGAAAGCTTTCTTTATAGCCATTAAGAATGGAATTTGGCTCAGGTTTAAAGCTCTCCATAACCTTACTTTTGTTTTGTTGAAAACCTGCTCTCTATTTCCTTAGTCAAAAATTCACAGAAGGAATGGGTGTGCACACTCACACATGTGCATATTTGCACACCATTTTCTTTTTCTTTTTAAGATTTATTTTTATTTATTTTATGTGTATGAGAGTACACTGTAGCTGTACAGATGGCCGTGAGCTATCATGTGTGTGGCTGCTGGGAATTGAACTCAGGACCTTTGCCGGCCCTGCTCGCTCCGGCATAATTCACTGTAGCTGATGAGGGCATCAGATCTCATTATGGGTGGTTGTGAGCCACCATGTGGTTGCTGGGATTCGCACTCAGGATCTTCGGAAGAGCAGTCAATGCTCTTACCTGCTGAGCCATCTCGCCACCCAGCACACCATTTTCAATGCACACTTAGTCATATCTGGCCATGACAGTGATCACTAAGAGAACTCCCTTCAGGTTGCTGGGCTTGTTTGATGTGCTCTGCTAACTCGGGGCATGGGCCTCTCTTTCTCTCTACACTTCACGTTTCCAAGGGAAAGGTCGTGCAGTGTTTAAGGCAAACTCCTGATTATGCACACTAATTAAGACAAACATTGGCACAGATGCATGTTTGGCACAAGATTTCCTTAATTGCATTTTGCTTAGGCTACCATCAAAATTAACCCCCCACCCCCAATACACAAACAACATGGAGGGAGGAGACATCATTCAAAAAGCTTTCTGGGAAACGAGAGTTGGCTGAAATGCAAAGTAGGCATGAAAGAATACATAGAGAAGATTCCCCCATACTCTGACAATCATTTAGACAAAAAACAATGAAAGTGCAAACTGAACACGCTGCCGTCACATACATCACATGAATCAATGTGGTCTATGTGCTGACTGACACCATGTTCAACTGATGGTAAAAAGCAGAGAGAAATTCAGAATCTCCTTGAAAAATAGTAGTGTGACTCCAGTCTGAGAAGCATCAAGTTCCAGGCGACTGTTTACCTGGTTTCTAAGAGGGTTACAGTAACATGAATGTCATTTGCCCCCTGCAAAACTCACTGGAATTTAATCCCCATCATGTGGCATTAAAAGCTAGAACATCCATGCCATTCACAGGTGATCCTATAGAAGCACACACACATGTGTATGTTTATGTGCCTGTGGAGGCCCAAGGTTGATGTTGGATCTCATCTTCAGTCACTCTTCTACCATATTCTTTAAGGCAAGGTCTCTCAATCAAACCCAGAGCTGGCCAACGTCCTCCCCTTAATAGCCAGCTTGCTTTTTGGACCATCTGGCTCCATCTTCCAAGGCTGGAATTACAAGTGACCAAGACTTGACATTTACATGAGTTTTGGATGATCTGAACTCCAGACTTTGATCCTCAAGTTTGTGTGGCAGGTGCTCAACAGCTGAGCTGTCTCCCTAGCACCCAGAAGGACACATACACTCCCAACACTCACCATGTGATGCCCTGTGAAGACCTCTGCCAGCAAGAAAGACATCACCAGAAGCATCTCCCTGGTGCTAGACCTCCAGAACCACTTCTCCTTGAAACCTTAATCTGTGCCACTGACTTAATAGCAACAGAGAATGACAACCACGAAGAAAGGGGAAAAATTTAGGTGGGTTTACAAGATGCTGTTCAAACTCCCATGATTGAGGACGGCTTCCAACCATACCGTAGGAACCTTTCACACATCACAAAGAAGGCAGCCACACCTTCCCTTTACTCTTTCCCCAGCCACTATAGCTTGGCAGGGCTTCCTCCCACCATCTCGGATACTTTCTACTTTCTTAGAGTCTCCTTAAAATACTAGCTGTGTTGCAAGAGAGAAGAACAGTTATATGGTTTAGACAGCCTACTGAGCATCTGTTGGGACCCGGCCACCAAGCTCACCTTAGCCAGCGGGTGGGTTCATTCACTTTCGGTAACCACAGCATCCGCTGACCCATACTGAAAAGCTGACCCTCTCCTCTTTGCATTGTGCACAAAAGTCTCAAATTCTTCCTTCCTCCCAAACTCTATAGACATTCCACTCTTGTGTCTCCAGAAGCATCTAAGAGTTTCTGCACCACCCCCCTCAGCCACTACGGGTGTTAGCATGCACTGAAAACCTCACACTCTCCATCCAGATGTGGAACGCCAGACATGGAACTTCAGTTCAGAAATAGTGGCCACAATTGTAGCCAACTTGATGTAGTAACAAGAAATAGATAAGTAAACACAGTAGGGATGAGAATGACAGATTAACAGAAAAAAGACAGTTAAGAAAGCCAGCCGGAGCTCAGAAACTTGGTTGCTTTATAATATAGAATAGTCCTTGGCAGGGGCATAGTTATCTGTGATGTCTAGGAAGCCCTGTGCCTCTGTAAAAATTAACACTAGCCAAACACTTGGGGCAAGTGAAGTCATAGATCTGGGAGGAGTTCTATGACCACCTCTCTACTAAAACAGACCAACCCTAACTACAGCACAAACATTCATTTCCTCTACCTGTGTAGCCCTAACTTGCTCATGGAGGAAACTTCTCTTTGCAATAGAGACCGGTACAGAACATCACAATGGATCAAAATGCAGAGCTATGGAGCCCAGGTCCACATCTATGACCCAGCTCCCGCACTAAGGCTTAGGGGGCACTGCAGAGGTGGGACAGAAAGACGGTAAGAGCCAGAGAACCACAGAGCTTGCTGTGAGAGTGTGTCTCTTAGTAATGTCAGAAGCTATGGCCATCAAGTCTCAGCAGTAATATGGCCTAAATACGAGCCAGACGAGGACAGCAGCAACAGACATGCTAATGTAGACAGGGGAAGCCCACAAGGACTCAACCCTACACAAAGAACTGTGGGCAATATCAAATGGGCAGCCCTGAAAACCTACATAGGAGTAACATCATACAGACGGAACAGGCTCTGCTTTAAAAAGACACATATGTGTATGTGACATAAATTAATCGGAAAAAGAGTATGAATTTGAAAGAGAGCAAGGAGGAGCACAAGGGAAGGTTCAGAGAGAAGAAGGGGAAGGGGAAATGGTGTCATCGTGCTGTAATCTCAAAACCAAAAGGAAAAAATAGAGGGCACTCTAAAACTGAACAAGAGTAAGAAGAGGAGGGGACCACAACCTTTGGATCTTGAGTTGGTTCACATTATTTTCAAACAGGAATCCTATGTAACAGAAGAGCCATATGAGAGGCTGAAGCAATGGCTCAGAAGTTAATAGAACCTCTTCTCCTGCTCTTCCCGAGGACGTGATTCAGTTCTCAGCACCCGGGAGGGGGTTCACCATTGCCTCCAGCCCCAGTTCCAGGGGATCCAAGGTCCTCTTCTACCTCCTCAAGCATCATACTCGTGAACATAAACATACACACATACACAACATAAAGACAGAATCAGCCGTTCACTACAGAGCAATCTACCCATCAGTGGCGATCTTATAAAATGTTTTACTGTGGTCTGGCCTGCCTAAATCTAGCCCCTATGTATTCAATGAAGGTTATCTGCCCATATGCATGTTGTTCTGTTTGAGACAGGAACTCTCTGTAACCCAGGATGGCCTGAAACTCACAGCAATCCTTTTTACCTCAATGTCCCAAGTATTAGGATTATAATAGACATTTTATTCTCTCAACCCTCAAGGCTTTCTGCCTTTCTCTTACCTTAGTTAAATTCCTTGATTCTATAACCCCAATCTTCCTCTCACTCAGAATGTTGCCGTCCGTACAAGTAGGCACTGGGAGAACTGTGCCCTTAGCAAAAAAAACAAAAAACAAAAAACAAAAAGCAAACCAAAAAACAAACAAACAAACAAAACAGGACTCACTGATTCCACACCAGGGTGACGGAACAAAAGCATCTCCAGAAGACTGTCATGGCAGTAGCAATCAGAAACAGACTAAAAGAGAAATAATCCAAACACCCACCGACTAGATGCACGGGGGAACATAGTGTGGACACACCAGGCGAGTGAGTGTCACCTGCCTGGAAGAGAAGTGAAAACGGACGTGTGCTTCCTGTGTGAGTAACAGGAGGCAGTACATCTTTCCTAAGTGTCCCGGAGAGTCACTCCATAGGGAGATTTGATGGGACGGTAGGCTGTGGGGCAGCATTCACGAGGCAAGAAAAATGGCCGGTACCAGTTTCTTTCTAAAAATGATTTGGGGGATTATGACCATACTCTGAGAACTACTGAAGTGTTAAATATGTAAGCTGTCGACAGCGCTTCTTCATATCATCTTGACATGAACTAAGACGAAAGCCAGCCATACTGAGAGGAAATTCATGCGGGTAGACACATTTCAACTGGGCCACAGGGAAATACTTGAAATAAGGAAGGAAAGGAGAAACGTCTGCCGTGAGACGCTGTTACACAAACCCAGATCTGTGAAGCCAGGAGCTTCAGCGCTCGACAGCGTCCTGTGCATCTGGACTAAGGACCTTTAGGTAACAAGGAAGCCACTGCTAACACCACAAGGGACAAAAATTACTGCTTCTGAGACTAACACAACAGGCACACAAGGGAACAAACAGTACAGCTGTGAACTGAGCAGGTCCCAAGAGGAAATACACAAACTCTCCATATGCAACATTTTGGGGCCAACAACAGGAAAGAGTAGAAAACTATATCTAAGCCAGCTACTACATGATGACTGCTCTTCACCCCCCAAACTGGAGACCCCTGGAGGAGATTCTACTCTCTGATGGGTCAAATGAGGAAACTCAAGCACATCAAAAGAGTGGATGTCGAACTACCTAGGTTATTTTTTTCTTGTCACAATTTATAAAAATCACTCAAAAACATAAAAACAAAAACTTTCTCAGTCACTTGGTGATATTCTAAATGCACATATAAAAGACAAGGTGTTTCTATTTAAAAAAAAAGAAAAGAAAAGCACAGTGAATACAGTAAATAACAATAATAACCAGGCGGTGGTGGCGCACGCCTTTAATTCCAGCACTTGGGAGGCAGAGGCAGGTGGATTTCTGAGTTCGAGGCCAGCCTGGTCTACAGAGTGAGTTCCAGGACAGCCAGGGCTATACAGAGAAACCCTGTCTCGAAAAAACCAAAACAACAAACAAACAAACAAACAAAAAAACAATAACAACAATGCTAGAACACCAGCATTCAGGTGACAGGTTGGAGAATCAAAATTCAAAAGTAGCAAGGATAGATATAGATAGATAGATAGATAGATAGATATACATATAGATACATTTGCTCTGTATTAGGAAATATCTTTTAAAAGTAAAAAACATGGCCACCATTCTGATAAGCTCAAAACAACATAAAGTTTCACTTATTCCCTCTCCCAATCCAAACAGAGATTCTCTAAGGGCCATGAGCCACTAAGCAGTACCTGGACAGTACAAAACAGCATCTGGTAAACACCCGGGCTACATGTCACACATCGGGACCTCAAACGTCCATAGGGCGGATCCCATCCCAATGCATCCACACACATCTTGCAAATATGCTCCAAACTGGTCATAACAGATCCTCCGTCTGACACTGGCCTTGCCCACCTCTGCCTCCCCTCCCTCTCCTGCCATGCAGGTTGTCATTTGCAAAGGACAGTCCCAGTGTGGCTCAGGACCAAGGAGAGATCCTCTATCTAAGCGTAGCCTGCAAGCTTCTTCAAAACCCTTAACTACCACTGGGCTGCACAGCATGCACACCCATATGAGCGAGGGGGTGTAAGGAGCAGAGAGGGAAGTATCGATCGAGGGCACCTGCTGCTGGTAGGAGCAGCTTCACTTGCTGTTATTTTCCACTTCTGGAAAGGAAACCTGGAATGGAAAACAAAATGACTTTCCAAGGTTATGTCACAAATTTCTGAGCCATCTAGGCCAGCGCACATGCTTCCCAAACTGACTGCCGATCCTCTGTCTGTTATGGCCTGCTGTTTCAAAATGACTACGCTGCCAACAATATCCAAATATCCAGCACCCAAGGAGCAGCCCAAAAGCCTGGGTCTAAGCAGAACAAGTAAAGGTAGCTGCTGCCGGGGTAACTCACTCAGTGCCACTCATCATGTGGAATGTGTGGGCGGGTGTTCAGATGCTCCGCCTGTGACCCGCACAGCACTGAGAACACGGGAATGGGGTGTGTGTGTGGGGGGGGGTGTTAGGATACTCTGCCTGTGTCCCTCACAGTACTGAGAGCACAGGACTTTCGAGTTGAATGAATGAGCACAAAAGACTAGTCAAGGAAATGCCAAACACCTGAAGAGGCTTCATGACGCAAAAGGAATGGGATAAATGCATCATTAAATGTTTTTTTACCTAAAAAAAAAAAAAAAAGTAAGACACCAGAGAAGGAAGCGCCTCAATCAATCACCGTATTCCCAAATTTTCTTGAATAATTCTCTGAACTCTTTTGTATTTCAGAACAAGCAACCTGAGTTTGCTTTCAATGTCAAAACTAGAGTCACAGCATCCCACTGTCATTCCCACAGACCACCGAAACTAAGAAAGCAGCATGGAAAAATGCTCACAGTGCTATGGAAACAGGCAGCCTGTCTCAGTAGTATGTGGGAACCATGATCTACATCCTCATCATAATTTTTAATGCAACATGAGTGTTCATTCAGTAACATGAGGACTAAATAACATGGGTCCATATGTGCACACATGCACACACCCGCCACACACACATTCATACACCACACATACCACACATACACTCACACACCACACATACATACTCTCTCTCACACACACAGCATATACACACTACACATTCCTCCCCACACTTTCTCTCCTCTCTCTCTCTCTCTCTGTCTCTCTCTCTCTCTCTCTCTCACACACACACACACACAACACACACATACTCACACACAGCATACACTTTTCATAGTCACATCACCCACAAACACACAGCACACATTACATACACACTACACACTACACCTACCCCCCCACTTTCTCACACATACACACACACCATATACACACAGCACACATACTACACTCACACACACCATACCCCCCAACACATACACACACACACACACACCATCTATTTCATAAACACGATAGGTCTCCTAACAAGATACAAGAAGCAGAAGAGTGACCAGCAGAGAGGACATGGTGCCGCCCTCCCTGACAATGGATCCACCTTGAAGGCTATTTGTGTAGCTGCCTACGCTTTTCATGCCTCAAGTTTTCCACATATAAAATGGATTTGATGATTACATCTGCACCTTTGAGCTCATGTGAGAAAGAAATGAGCTGAGAAATTGGAAAACAAGAAACAGCAGATGAGGCAGGGGCTCGAGCTCAGCAGTAAAGCAGCCCAGGGCATGGAAGGATGAGTGTTCCAAACCCATCTCAGAAGGAAGCACGCAAGCTGCTAGCCCAGCATCACCTTTGTTCTGGAGTCACAGGACTTTAGGGTAAGGTTGCCAGTGGCAACCAGCTCCAACTCTGCTAAGGCCCAGAAATCTCCTCCAATCACGTCCCCGAATTTGCATGTGCAGTTTTTCTGTTTGGGTTTTGTTTGCTTGTTTGTTTTTTGTTGTTGTTGTTAAGAGAAATCATCTGTAAATGGTCATGTAGTCAATACTGTAGGCTTCAAACCATGCAGTCTGTGCCTGGTCTCAGCTCCACTAACAAAGCCTAATAAAATCCACCCTCAGCAAGGCACGAGTGGGTGTGGTTATGCCAGTAAAATTTTATTCATACACACAGAAATTTAAATTTCCTAACAATTTCCAACAGTACTCCACTGGATCTGTTATGTATAGCTTGTTGTTATAGATAACCTGTTTAAAGTCATTTCAAATTTAAGACTCCACTCAGCTCCTGGGAAAGGAACCATTAGAAGGCAGCAGCAGAACTGGACACCAGGTATGCACAGGGCTGCCTGGCCTCGGTTTAAGTGGATGAGCCGAGTGGTAAACTGGTCATCCTGTCTGTGGAGGACGCTCTAAAATGCCTTCTTTCCAATATCTACAGAGAATGGCTTTAAGCAGTATGTGAGGAACAAGCTTGTATTTGTCTATTTTAGCACTGCTTTCTTCTACATGTCAGATCCTAAAGCATATACTTTATAAGTTGTGGATGTCAGGCCTCCACGCTGAGTTTGGGGACTTTCATTCTGCACTCTGCCACGAGCTATGTCCAATAAGAAGAATTTACTTCATTACATTTGGTAATCAGGAGTCTCTCTGGCCCTGGAACACACTGCTTCCTGCAGATTCCTTGAGGTGGACACATTCTTTATGTCTTCCTCCAGGAGCCATCAAGAGGTGTGTCCCAGAGCAAGATTGAGGAGCCATGTGAGGACTATTTAGAGGCATTGTCTTGCCCTTGCTGCCCAGTATTATGGACACACAGCTTTTATCTCTAATTAAATAGTTAATGATGTAACAAACCAAGGCTTTTAAAAGATTTTTGTTTGTTTTGAAACAGGGTCTCTCTGTCTGTCTCTGTCAGATTGTCTCCATAGACCAGCTGGTCGTGAAGTCACAGAAATCCACTTACTTCTGCCACCAGGGTTCTAGGATTAAAGGCATGACCCGCCAAGCCTCGCCATCAGCTAACCTCAGCATCCCCTCCAGTTTAAACACAATCTTGGTTTTGACTGTTCCTACATAGCGAGGACCTTTCATATGAGCATCCCTTCTAAGCAAGAATTAGGAATATGAGGGCATCTGTCTATACAGACACAGATATTATACTTATTGGGAATGTATCAAACAAGAGACTCAGAGGTGAACCATGATGTCAACTCCACAAAGACCTGTGGTCTCTAGATCGAGGACTGACAGCTTTTAGATTAAACTTCATTATGGTTCTTGAAAAGTAAAAAGGTGGGTTGGAAAGATGGCTCAGAGGCTAAGAGCACTGTCTGTTCTTCCAGAGGTCCTGAGTTAAATTCCCAGCAACCACATGGTGGCTCACAACCATCTGAAATGGGATGTGGTGCCCTCTTCTGCCTTGCAGGTATACAAGCTGGCAGAATTCTGTATACTTAATAAATAAATAAATCTCAAAAAAAAAAAAGTAAAAAGGCTGAAGAAGTCAAACTCTAATATAAGAGTGCTTTTAAACTAGATGCATATTAGCATATTAATATTGTTTGTATATATGTATATTTATATTAATATAAACATCTAGTAGTATATTTTACTATACAATGAAGCCCAGAGCTTTTTAAAGGAACATCTACCAAGAGACACCAGTATCCATTCCTCAGACACTTTTTAACTGCGTGACGCTGAACTCCAGCGATTGTGCACTCACATGCTGCCACTGTCTCTACTGTCTGCAAATGAAAAACTGGATGAAATTTCCAGCGATGGCCAGCCAAAGTTAAAAGAGTCTCCATAGAAAAAGACCCAATTCTGCCAGGCGGTGGGGGGTGCACACCTTTAATCTCAGCGCTCAGGAGGCAGAGGTAGGTGGATCTCTGTGAGTTCAAGGCTAGCCAGGTTTCAGGACAGCCAAGGCTACACAGAGAAATCCTGCCTCAAAAAAAAAATCAACACACAACACAGAAGGAAAGAGAGGTAGTGGAGAGAAGGGGAAGAGAAGGGAGGGGGAGGAGAGGAGAAAGGGAAGAGAAGGGAGGGGGAG
>NW_022196894.1:87477696-87511546 GCF_008632895.1 Mastomys coucha
GGGAAGGGAAGGGAAGGGAAGGGAAGGGAAGGGAAGGGAAGGGAAGAAGAAGGGACCCAATTCCTTCTTCTGGGGAAACGGGGCCCTGACCGGCACTCATCAGCAGTAGCACCAACCATACTTTGAAAGGAGTCCATGAGGATAAGCAGATGTCTACTGAACATGTTTGCTGGAGTAGCTGGGATCCAGTACCCACATCCAAGTCATCTGTCCACAAGTCTGTCACAGCAGGGTCAGCAGCATACTGCTCTCCTGTATCCAGAGGCCGCAGTTTGGGTTGCAGGAGCTGTCTTTGCTCTCAGACCTGCTTTCTTCCATCAGAGAGAAATAATGGATTTTTTTTTTTTTAATTTGCTAGGCACATGCAATTCCCAGAATATAATTTTCACTGGAGTTAGGTTTTGTGAGCACGTGAAAAACGAGAAGCGAAAAGCATCTGGTGTGTGGGCCAGCTCACAGGGTGAGCAGAACTCCTCCATGCGAGAACGCTCTCCACACTCTGCCAGCATACCCAGGTGGGCCCTAGACTGTCCAGTCCCACACCGATGGCCAGGAGCCCTTCCACTGGCACCATGCACCACTGCTGCATAGCTGCACTTTGTAAAGGAAGAACGCTGGTACCTCGGTGAGCCACTCTGTAGAGCTGGCAGCATTTGTTTGAATGTTGAGTATCATAAAAAGCCACTTAGGCAGTTTTAATAGAAACAGAACCAGCATTTGGAATGCCCTAAACCTTTCTTCTTTTCACTACCAACTGTAATAATATATAATAACCATATGTCCTACATTTCCAGGAGGGTTTTGGTTTCACATATTTTGTTACATAAAATTAATAAATAGGCTTGTACAGATTGTTTAAAAATTCCTCTTTTTATATTTTCCAAATGTTATACATTTGAACATATGCTTTCTCGTAATCAGAAGGGGGGAACCCCTTATAAAATATATGTCACATACAAATATATCTTTATATCATGTTCATTCAAAACTCCAAAAAATGAATACTTAAAGCAGCCTTACTCATAATTTTACAAACTTGGAAGCAGCTGCAATGTCCTTCAGGAGCCGGGTATGGTAGTGCATGCCTATAACATAAACAGCTCAGACAAGACAAATGAACCGTGTACATCACACAACAAACATAATATTATTCAGACCCAAAAATAAATACCACAGAAAAACATGGAAGAATGTTCAGGGCACATTACTGGAAGAAGGCTGTGTGCCATATGATTCCAATCTATGGTGTGGTAGAAAAAGTCAAATGACAAAAGCACTAAAAGACCAGAGGGTGACAGCGGCAGAGGGCAGGCAATGCATAAGTGGAGCACGGAGGACGTTTAGGGAGCATGGAGGACTCTTAGGGTGGGGAAATTAATTCCACATACCGCAGGTGCTCCTTGGCTTACAGTAGGCTTATATCCTAAAAAGCTCTTCAGAAACTGAAAGCACCATGAGCTCCAAGCACACCTACCACACCTACACCACTCCACGCCATGGCGTCTCCTGGCCTATGTCAATCAACAGTGCTCCTGCCATTTGCATCTGTCTAAAGCAGAGTACACCAATCCAGCACAGCACATAATTTATAATAAGATATTGAATATGCCATGTAACCTATTCAACACAGCACTGATAATTTCCCACGAGGCTCTGCTGCCGCTCAACAGCACTGGTGGCGTGGGCATGGCATGGACAGCCTGGGGAAAAAGACCCAAAGCTGAAATGTGAAATTGTTTTTACTAAGTACAAATCACTCCCATGCCATCCAAAAGGTAAAAACCAGTCAACCAAAAAAGGCCCCAAGTCAAACCACCGTAAGTTGGGGGCAATTTGTATGATGGTAGATTTGTATGATGGTGATCCTCTCAAGTCCCAACACCATCGGAGGAACCCAATGTGAACTGTGACCTTTCGGGGAAAAGGCAGGCGAACAATGGTAGTGCTCTGATACAGGGAGTAGGTAGTAGGGGTCACAGGTTAGAGGGGAATGGGAACTCTCAGCTTAAGATGAACCAAAACGGCCTCTAAACACGCTGTGTGAGTGCATCAGCTTGCCGGGCCCACTACAACCTCCTCCTCCCTGTTCCGGAGCCTTGGCTTCTTCTGAGTTGGGCTGCCTATCACCTGCTACAGCCTTCATTCAAAATGGGCAACATGGCTAGAGATGCCTCCGCAGTTAGCCAGGCCACTTTTAGTGAGGTGGCACTTGGCCTCCGTATGTCTCCAGGCAGCCAGTCTCCTGGGTCAGTGGGAGCACGGGCCACAGCAGCAAGGATGGAAACATGGCAGTTTTCAGCCCGTCAGCATGTAAAACTGAACAAAAGGTGCCCTTGGGCAGAGGGTACCTAAACTCAGCAAACCATCAGATGCGCCAAAGAGGCACAATGGTGGCCCAGCCCAGGGTTCCCCACAACGGGAGAATGGAATATCCTGACCAACTGAGAAAAAAATAAATGACCATTAGCAGAGGCCACGAGGGAGGTACCAGGTGCCAGACAGAGAATAAACACTGACTTCAACATCAATTCTGGGGGGGAGGCGTGGCGCTCCCTTGGCTGTTAGGTAAAACTTGCTGTTGCACTGAACTGGGGAGGTTACTAAGGAAGGCCTGGAATTCATTAACAAGTATCTATGAAACTCTGCCCTAATTAGGAACCAACATGCAACATACATGAGACAGCATGTCAGGCATAAACTGGTTGGACATAGTATACCTGCCTCAGATCTGTGAGAAAGGCAGGCTGGCTAGCAAATAGGAGGAACAGACTCCCACTGGATTTAAAATTCAACAGGAGCATGGCATTTCTCCCTTAATGGCTGTGAAATTGATTGGGATATAGGCTAATAGAGGTCCCCAGAGTGCTAAACTAAATTAGAGGAAGTCCTATAATTACAGTTAGCAGTTAATTATAATATGAAAGGAATTGTAATCAAAGTAACAGATGCACCCTCATTTCCCATCTCCTCTGCAAAACATGTCTAGCCATCTCTGAGGAGCAGTGGAGGGGATCATTTGGTGGTCGAGTCTCCCTCCTGCCTGTAGTCCTAGCGCCATCCCCACTTTCCTTTCCACTATTTATGGTTCCTCCAGCCTGGAATGTTCTTTCTGCAGAGTTCAGTGTGAAATGGTGGAGAGGAAGCCTGCTCCCCATCTCTGTGTAGACCTCAAGGTCATACTTTCTCAGAGAAATAGTCCCAGCCTGGTCTATCTGAAATAGAAATCCCAGCAGCCCTCGGTGCTCGGCCTCTTGCCACACTCTTGGTCCCCAGTCAGTGGCGCTGTTTGTGAAGGTTATGGAACCTCGAGGATTCACACAGTCTGCTAGAGGACAGACATAGCAGACTGGGGTTTAAATCCTCACCCTCTTCCAATTCTCTCAGCTTCCTGCTCAGGCCACCTTCTGTGGACCATTCCTTGGAACAATAAACCAAAATGAACTCCTTCTTCACTAAGCTGCTTTGAGTCATGGTATTTTATCTCAGCAACTTTTAGAAAAGTAACTGACACAAGCCGGGACTTGTCAATCTGATTCCCTGAAAACAGCTCTGACCTGGGTGTCCATAAATAAGACCAGCTTTAAAGGCATCCACAGGTTGTGTTCAGGCACGACGGCCTGAGGCTGTATCCAGCAAGACCTAGATTAAGGCTTCCAAGGTAGCAATGAAGGTTTGTCTTCAATACAACTACAGATCTATAATGTGATCCATCCAGGAAAAGAAATAAAAATGTTGAGCTATCCTTCACGGAGTAGATGCCACCTAAGGGAGGAACAGCATGGGAGTTCACGGATCTCATGCTCTAACAGACTAAGGCAAAGTAGCTGGCTTGTCTAAAAAACTCAAGACTGGCAAGAACCATTCTTTCTTATCAAAAGGCAATATTAGGCTCTTGAGATGGCTCAGTAGTAAAGAGGTCTGTCACCAAACCCAACTGCCTGAGATCAAATCCCAGGACCCACAGGGTAGAAGGAGAAAACTGGCTCCAACAAGTAGTTCTGCGACTTCCATGTACACACACCCCACACAAAGGTAAGAGCGTTTTGAAGGCATTGTTACTTCAGATTGCTTTCTGCTTTCCTTAAGCCCTTCTCCTTTCATTCTTCTCTTCTGGAAAAAAAAAAGTCCAGAAAAGTACATGATAATATAGCAACTCCTCCATGCGTGCCACTCAAGATGACCAAGTCACATCGGGTTAGGCTTGCTCCGGGTTGCTTTTTCTTTTTCTTCAAGAATAAAAAGAAGAGTTCAGAGAGTCAATCCCATCTTCTCTAAAATAAACCACAAACCACACCATCTACTCTCTTTCCCCTGAAAGTTTAGACAAAGAAAATGCTGGCAAGATGCTGTGCACTTGTATAGCACAGTTGTGTATAAATTAAACGCCTTCTTGGCGCCACTTCGGAACTGTCCTTCCCATTTGTTGGGACAGTTTTGTTAATTGCCTGCAAGCCTCAGACCCTCGTGGTGTCTAATCTACAGGATTACAATCAGACTGACCAGAGCGCTCTGCTTGAACTCACCCAAGACACCCTGCCATAAAGGAGCTGACAGGGTGAAGACATGATAAAACCTTGTTCCCGTTCGCAGCCACCCTCGCTGGCCCGGTGCCAGCCCGTTATGTCCTCAGTTTGTTGGGGGGTGGGGGGGTTGTCTTCCCTGTCAAAGGCAGTTCTGTGTGAAACAAACCTCTCTCTATAGAAAGGAGCCCTTTCATTCCACTCCAGGAGTCAGAAATGTGAGGGTGCCAGGCCGCTTCCCTCGGTAAATGGGGTGGAGGGCAGAAGAAGCGGACAGAGGGTCTGAAGGGATGGAGGCACCAGGCCTCCACACTGGCCATTCAGGGAGAACAAAGGAAGTAGAGGCTCTTCAGTGCTGTGCTGTGGAATGCAGTGGAGAAGGCCTGAGCAAGCCTAGGCCTGCCCCTGTGCAGTCACAAGCCCACAGGCCTCACTATGCTTCCCTTTGACTTCTCCCTCAGCAGCAGCAGCCTTAAGACCCCGGGTCACAGGAAGTGCCTAATCTCTGCAAGCAAACGTCAATCTTCCAGGCAAAGAACACGCCTTTGTTCCTCAGAACCAGGGCTGAAACAGGCTGACATGACCACATGAGTTCACCCTCTTGAATTCACAAAGAGAGCACCTGTTTTCAGGGTGGCGTGGAGAATTTTAAAACAATCGTACTTTTTGTGCTGTCTCTCTGAATGAGCAACTAAGAAGAAGGTGAGCCAGAAGGAGACCAGGCCTGGTTTCCCACGTAACAGTAATGGTTTGTGCGATCAAGGGACATGTGAGGGTGTATATTTTTTAAAAAATCATGTAATTTTAATCCACTAAAAATAAAATCAGAGATAGCCATGTCAAACATCCAAATACGCTGATCAATGACAGACATGCTGTCTTCCCCAAATTCTAGCTACAGGCAGAACTTGAGCATCCTTGCGGCACAGCTCGTCAGTCCATTAGCCTGTCAGTCCAAGTGTGGGACAATGCTTGCTTGGTTCCTGGGTATCAATGTAAATAACAAGAGCATTGGCCACTTGGGAGAACAAGTTTGTGTGGTGTGGGGCCATGAAGCTAACCACTTAGACCACTTAGCCTGTTAACTGATGCTGAAGACCGCTGTCAATCTCAACATCTCTTCCTCCCCACCCCCCATGCTCTTCCCACTTAATCAAAGGCACTCAGAACTAAGAGGGTGAGTTAATTCCATAAGGCAGACTTGATTGTTATAAGGCTATGACAGTAGTTGCTCATATAGCAACTCATATATATATATATATATATATGAGAATTTAAATGCTTGTGTGTATACACACATACACACACACACACACACACACACACACACACACACACACACAAATCCCACATCTACAAGGCAGGAGAGATTCCCTCCTTGAAATCCCCTCCAGTGCATTGTAAAATTCTTGGTTCCATTTCAAACTGGAATGGCTTGGACTTAGAGTATTACAACAATCTATTAGTATTTCCCTTAAAAGAATAAAGCTTAGTTAGGTCAACTAAATTGATTAATTGCATATATTATTACTTCAAACCCCAAGGCAGAGAAAGGAAATGACTCTTTTTGGCTGGCAGAATGATGGGTTTGGGTCCACGGAGGGATAAAATATTTTCCTTTGGCTAAAAGATCCCAAAAGTTTATGTTTCTCAGAGTAAAAGTTACAAAATTCAAAGGTTTTTTTTTTTTTAATTGGAAGATTTTGTGTCTTGGGTATATATTATAGCCCATGAGGAAAACACACCAATTAGGGAGGCGTGTTACCTGAAACCTCCCAAGCTGAAATTCAATACAACATTTACGGTCATTAAAACCCATTAAGATTTTTAACTTTGAGTTCATAAAAACAACAGAAGTGCCCCCTACCCAGGCAAGAACCTCTCACCTCGGACCATCAAAGCCAAGACACCAGCTCATAAACATCTGTCTCTAGTTGTATTTATTCCCCTAATGCAAACAAGCTAACTTAAGATTTGCCTTAAAAATTGGAGCTTTGGAGGAAACGCTGGCATTTTTATTGATTCTCAGTGGCTCGTGAGGGTGGGTATACCCTGATCAGCCCTCATCTACTATAAGACTGATAACCCCACCTGTGTGCCGCATGGTCCTAGCTATCAAATGAAACGAAGTTTTGACAGAATTGGAAGGAAATGTAAGCTCGCTGCTCCTTTTGGTATATAAACTGGAAGACAGAGCTATGACAGTACACAGGTCCAGAAAGCAAGATCTTTATAGATCCTGGATCCTAGACCCAGAACAGTACCTTAGATTGTAAAAACTCACTGACTCGGGTGAGAAACAGATTCAAAGAACTCAGCTAACAGGAGATACAGCAGGCTAGACAGGAAAGGGGTCTGTGGTTTGTCCATTTGTCTTCGTCCTTTGCCACTCTGTAACTGTATTTCTGTCACCCAGTGACCTCCAAAACCACCACCGCATGTATTTTTAAGTCAATGCTAAGATCCCAAAGGTAAACAATTGGATATAAAGAGGCAGGTTCGGGTTAAAGCCCTTCTTGTCTGTATCTCCCTCCCTCCTCTCTCTCCTTTCTTCTTTTCTCTCTTGACAGTTCCCATCCTCTAGTCCAGACTAGACAAGATCTGGCTGTGTTGCCCAGCTGGACTCGAACTCCTGATCCTCAGCTGTGTACCACCACACCTGGCTTGAAGTGTTTTCTAAATTAAATACTGAATATCCACTGATGAGTCATGCATCCAATGACTGTATCGGGACTAATCAAGTCATCATCTATAAACAGATTCTAATGCATCAACGCTGTTTCTTCCTTCTACTGGCTACAGATGAGACTACGGCTGGGGAGACACAGAAGCCAAGCAAGTCAAGGCCATTGCAATGCAGGCTAGAGCCAAACATAAACAATGGCAAATTGTTCTTTTCTTGGAACGGGGTAGCCACGCCAGCCAACCATTGCTCTCACCACCTCTGCTGTGTGTGTGCCTGCCTAGGCCAGTCTCAGCCCACATGAGGGGAGACATACCTCCTTCATCCCAGAAACAGCCAGATTCTTTTTTTTTTTTTTTTAATTTTTATTTATTATATGTAAGTACACTGTAGCTGTCTTCAGACGCACCAGAAGAGGGTGTCAGATCTCATTACGGGTGGTTGTAAGCCACCATGTGGTTGCTGGGATTGATCTCAGGACCTTTGGAAGAGCAGTCAGTGCTCCTAACCGCTGAGCCATCTCTCCAGCCAACAGCCAGATTCTTTCTTAGAAATCTGGGCCTGAGACACCAGGAGACTAAGCCATTTATCTAGAGGAATGGTCATGAAGAACGGACGAGAGCTTTCAGTGCCAAGTCTAAGCTGTTTGGGGAGTAATGAGACCTCTGAGGCAAGGAGACAAGGAAGAAAGCTGGCCAAGGCAGGGCAAAAGCAGAGTCCGCCAAGACCAGCAGAACACACAGACTGTGTGCAGTCAATGCTGTCCCTCCAGATTTCCCGCTCCACTCCTTCACACTGCTGACCATCCGTGGTATGTCTCATGCTCCCTTAATAACACCATTTCTCTGGGTATTCATTTGACAGGGCTGGTTCACTTTGTACCCTAACCAAGCCATCTGGAAGACATGCTGTTGCCCCTCTGAGTCCTCCATATGGGGAAAAGAAAAGTCTGAAAAATATATCTTCTTGTAGGTCCCCCAAAGACAAGGCCACACGTGGCATGGCAATCTGAGAAGGTCACATTCACAGGCCACTGCCAACTGCCTTGAAACCTGGATGCCCAAAGGCAGCCAGCCACTGATGAACAAGAAAAGCCTTAGGTAAACACCCCAGAGCTTAGCAGCTTCAGCACGGAAGGCAAGTGCTTTTTCTTTAAAAAACAGTCCTGCACTACATGGAAAAACAAACAAAAACTTAGCAACTTTTTTTTAGAAGATCTATTAAGTTCTCTGACTGTTTTTTAATGCTTTTCCACTGGACTAAGGACTTAAAACAAGCCAAAATGACAACCATCCATCATGAATGAAGCCTATTGACTCCAAATACATAAGCCTATAAGCCAATGCCCAGGTAAATTCATGAAGAAGTGACGGTGGGGCAAGGACAAGTTTGGAAGTGGTCCATGCCGCTCCGAGCATCTTACTTGATAATGGGAGAAAGGAGGAGGAGGGTTGTTTGGTTTTTTTAAACTATTTAGCTAGTCCCTGCCATCAAAGAATGCCTCACTGAGCCAAGAAGACAGGCACTCCCACAAATAGCTCAAATCCAGGGCAGACAGTGACAGAGGCTAATTGGAAGCCTCGGCAAAGGGTGGCAGGATCTCCAGGGCAGGAGAATTAATCACCAGCAAGCCAGGCAATCGACACTTAGCCCATTTCATACAATGCTATCATTTTTAAAACAAATCCACTCTTGAAGTTACCATGAAATTGTATCAGGATCTTTGTGTCTGTCACCCGTACCTTTTATCTGATAAGTCAAAAATCCCTGCCTCTCCAGAAAAAAAGAGGAAAAAAAAATCTGTTTATCTTTCCTCAGGAGCTCCGGATGCTTGGATGACCTGACGACCTTGAATTACCCTCTATCTCTAGAAAATATCTTCCTTCTGGAAAGGCAACAAAAAATGAAGATAATATCCACAAAGAGTTCCAAGACCATAAATGAAAACAAGCAGGCTTCTTGGTCCGTGCTCCACATCTCAGCTGCTGGTCTTCACATTCCACTCCACTGTCGGCCATGCTAGAAACACTCAGGCCAACAGTGCTATGCAAAAACCATCTGTCTGTGAAATATTTATTGCATTTCAGTCAGGGTTTCTCCTGCTCACCAAAAATCACTGCTTAGATTTCGCACCACTTTCCATTTACAAGTCTATTACAGGGCTGGAGAGGTCTGCAAAAACTGGTAAGTTCCAGTGGGGTCAATATTTTTATTTTGTATTGTACAATATGTTTCCTGGTTTTTAATCACACATTGTATTTAAGCTGTCATCACTGGGAACGGATACACAGGACTTCTTTGTATTATTCTTCAACTCCTTCTAAATCTATAATTATTACAAAATAAGATAACCCTTGGGACACTGATCACTTTGCACAGCATTTCTGATTCCCACCACTTCACTTGCCCTTAACGAGTTGGCTATTTTGATACTGGAGTTGGTTATTTTGATACCGGTCCTCAGAACTTACAGACACAATTCAGAGACCCCACCCAGAGACCCCACCAGCCCAATGTTGAGAGGCAGACCCAAGTGGTTCCTTCCTCAGGGTTCATGTACTCCTCAAGGAGTCCAAGAAGCCAGTGTGTGTAGCCTAACCTCACCATGCACAGCTCTAACCTCACCATGCACAGCTCTAACCTCACCATGCACAGCTCTAACCTCACCATGCACAGCTCCCGGCATGGCTCTGCCATCGTACCCTGTCCCCAGAACGTCTCCCTCCAGGGAACACGATGTGAGTGTAAAACTAAGTCAGCCCAATCTCAGACCCTTACCCCCATTTTCTTAGGATTTAACTCCAGCAAACCTCTATTTACCATGTTAGGGAAGACTAATTAACTGGGGTCCTGTGGAATTCAAAACACAAGGGAAACTCACAGACAGCTCTCCCCTGAATTCTGCTCAGAGACCAGCCTCCTTTGAGCAATACCAATTATTTACACAGAGTGTGTGTTCACGTGTTCACAAACACACACCAGCTCCCTGCCCCTTCTCAAGTGTCACCTAACATAAATTGAGAGCAATATCTTATCTTAAATATTGAATGAGTGAGAGAGAAGGAGAGGGAGAGAGAGAGGGAGGAAGAGAGGGGGAGAGAAAGAAAGAAAGGGAGAGAGGGGGAGAGAGAGAGAGAGAGGACAGAGACAATAGAGACAGAGAATACGGATGATTCAACATTCTCTTTAGAGCAGGTTCCCATTCAGGTATTCCTAAAATGTTCTAACTTTTAAAAACTTGGGTTAACAGATGTCTCTCAACAGAGGAATGGATACAAAAATTGTGGTACATCTACACAATGGAGTACTATTCAGCTATTAAAAACAATGAATTTATGAAATTTTTAGGGAAATGGATGGATCTGGAAAATATCATCCTGAGTGAGGTAACCCAATCACAATAGAACACACATGGTATGCACTCTCTGATAAGTGGTTATTAGCCCAGAAGTTTGGAATACAGGAAGAACAACCCACAAACCACAAGGAACTCAAGAAGAAGGAAGACCAAAATGTGGACATTTAATTCCTTCTTAAAAGGGGAACAAAATACCCACAGAAGGAGTTGCAGAGACTAACTATGGAGCAGAGACTGAAGGAAGGACAAGCCAGCCTAATATAGCTATCTCCTGAAAGGCTCTGACAGTACCTGACTAATACAGATGTAGAGGCTCACAGCCATCCATTGAACTGAGTACAGGGTCCCAATGAAGGAGTTAGAGAAAGAACCAAAGGAGCTGAAGGATTTGCAGCCCCTTAGGACAAACAATAACATGAACTAACTAGTACCCTCAGAGCTCCCAGGGACTCAACCACCAACCAAGGACTATATATACATGGTGGGACTGATTGTTCTGGCAGCATGTGTATAGTAGAGGATTGCAAAGTTGATCATCAATGGGAGGAGAGGTCCTTGGACCTGTGAAGATTCTGTGCCCCAGTGTAGGGGAATGCCAGGGCCAATAAGTGGGAGAGGGTGGGGTGGAAAGCATGGGGACAGGGGAGGCAACAGAGGTTTATTCTTGTTTTTGTCTGTTTGTTCATTTGTTTGTTTTTTGGAGGGGAAACTGGGAAAGGAGAAATCATATGACATGTAAATAAAGAAAATATCTAATTTTTTAAAAAGGTTAAAAAAAAAGAAAAAAAAAACTTGGGTTAAGAACTTGGGGGAGGGACTACAGGGCAGTGATGTGGAATAAAAAAAAAAAAACTCTATTGTTGGAGCCTCAAATCATTCTAGCATCTGCTAATGTGCATGTCCCCATATATGACCAGAGTCGCTGTTGGCAAATTGCTTAAACGTTCTCTGCAAGTTTATGTTTGTAAAATTGAAATAATAATAGGCTTAGGATCCTGCCTCATAAGATTCTTATGCATATTAAATAAATTAGTATGTACAAAGGTTCAGAACAGTGTCTACCATATACCACGCACTTGGAAGTGAACTATCCACTCTTATAACTCTGGCAATATACTTATCTATTCTAGTTAATAATGTAATGAACTTTCATTGAGCACATGCATTCCAAATCCTGTGAATCCAAGATAGAAGGAAGTATAGTCACTATCCTAGAAGAACCCACATGGTACCAAGTAGAGGCACAGAGGCCTGGACCAGGCTGACATCCCTGATCCAAAACAGCTTAAAACCTGAAGCAAAGTTTAGGAGTCACAGGCAGTACCATCCAAAGAGGAACTAATCTAAATGTTTGGGGCACCAGTGGCCCAACCCTCAACTACCTTTCATTTAAAAATCATCATCATCATCATCACCACCACCACCAAAGGTTCAAATACAGTCAGTCTCACACAAAGCCTGCCCTGTCAGAGTTTTTCTGTGGATAATCCTACGCACACATCCACCGCCCTAAATAACACAAAAACTCCTAGACAGTCCTGCTGTCCTCTTCAGGGCAGTGCCATGACCACCCACCACTGACACCCTGCAAGTGAGACAGGGAATCGCAGCTCTTAGGAGAAGGAGGAGGGGGCAGGGCCCCACCCCATACAGACGATCTGTGTGAGACATCTCTGAGAATCAGAGGTTCCTGTGTTGTCTGAAAGGTTGCCAAGTACACAAAGCAAGCCTGGTGCATGGTTTTCAAGCCAGTTTTATGAAATGATTCCAAACCTCTGTGTGTGTGAAGCCAAAATTATAATCACTGTTAAGAACCCTGGAGTTCTATGATATTATTTCTTATGATTTTCCTCAGGACCCCAAGAGTCTCTCACCCTAGGCTTACAGAGCATTTTATTAATTTACGTACTATCAATGGAGTTCACAGATGGTGATACCCAAACATGAAACCAAGTCTAAAAGCCCTGGCTACAATCCCAACCACCTGTCAGTGTGGTGAGTCCCTAAAGGCTCTGCAGCAGATCAGGCTCCCTCGCCGGATGCTATAGCTATCATGGGGGCTGGGGCAGTGCTTGGTAGATTGCACAGTCTGCTTAAAGCCAAGTGAAAGTCAATGGCTAGAACCAGCAGGAACAAACTTCAATCTAAGGCTAAGATTTGCAAAGGAGGCATTTGCTCTTAAATTAATCCAAATGAGTTGGTTTTTTGTTTTTTTGGTTTTTTTGTTTTTTTTTTTTTTAAATGATGGATTGACCTGCCTAATGTAAACCAAGAAGTAAAGAGAGAGCTTTCAAGATCCCCACATTTGTACTTAGGACAGGATCCCTGAAGCCCTGACAGCAAAACACATAGAAAAGTCAGAAATTAGGGCAAAGATATTTGGCTTAAATATATATGTGTGTTTAGCTAACCATGGTGGCACGTGCTGGTCTTCTCAACACTGGACTAAGGTCGGGCAGTGGTGGTGCATGCTTTTAATCCCAGCAATTGGGAGGCAGAGGCAGGAGGATTTCTGAGTTGGAGGCCAGCCTGGTCTACAGAGTGAGTTCCAGGACAGCCAGGGCTACACAGAGAAACCCTGTCTTGATAAACAAACAAAACAAAAAACAATAACAACAAAATAAACAAGAACCAATCAACAACAAAAAACCCACCAAGGAGCTGGAGATATTGTTCAGCATTAAGTCCTCAGGGTGGCATCTAGAGTGTCCCCCAACCGCCTCTAATTCTAGTTCCAGAGGATCAGGCACTCTCTTCTGACCTCCGCGGATTCCTGTATCTACATGGTACACAAAAACTTGTGTAAGCAAACATACACATGGAGTAAACACATCTTTTAAAAACTGTTTTATAAACACAAAGAAAAAAGTACCCTAAGGTTTCTTTTCCTACCACACCCAGGTCACTCAGAACACTCTAAGAGCTTACATGGTCCAGCCAGTCTGCTTTACACCTGACTGCCCCACTTTCTTTTGTTTATATTCCAATTGTCCCTACATTTGTGTCCAAAATCTTACACTGAGTTTCAGCTACAAAACAAAAAAAGAAAGAAGGATACAAAGTTTGCCATGTTCACATTTGTGCCACCCTAATTTAAATCAGACAGCCACCCTGATACTGAGATGGCAGACATGGATGGTGACTCGAAAGAACCTGGGGAGAGCCTGGGGGTGGGGCTTTGAGTGACCTTCTTCTCTAAGTAAGAGTTTAAATGTTTAATGAAGAACTCTACTGAGTCAGCTAGAAAAATTCAAAATTACAATGAGTCAAACCTTGGTTTTGAAAGGCTTCCTGTTTATAGTGAATAATTTCCCAAAATGCAGAGGAATTAGATTTTAATGATCCTCTTCTACAACAGTATTGCTCAATGGAATTTTGGCTACACTAGCTTAACCCTTCCAAGAACCCAGAAAACTCAAGACAGTAGTAATATCACAGGACCACATTCCATTCCTTACATACAATCAGTTTCAGTTTTTACCTTCAAGTTTAGATTTGTTTTTATGTGAGAGGCTGTGTGTGTGTGTGTGTGTGTGTGTGTGTGTGTGGTGTGTATGTGTGCATGTGTTGTTGTTGTTGCTGTTGTTGGACGTGGGGTCTGAATCTCATAGCTTATTATGTAGCCCAAGATGGTCTGGAACTCAGTATGTAGCCCAGGCTGGCCTCCAACTCAGGGCAATCCTACTTTTATGGTAATCCTCCTAAGCTACCCTTATGCTGAATAACAGGCATCTGCCATCACTGCCCAGATGACCTTAGTTCCACAAGGACACCAATGAGCTTTGACAGCAAGCCACAGATCTCCAGGGATGGCACTGTGGTTTGAACATGCCCCTCCCCCAGACTCACGTGCTGAAAATGTAATCCTCCAACTCACATATGTAAGGTATGTGAAGGTGGAGTCTTGGGGAATTGTTAATATAGAACAGTATCTTGAAAATGAGGTCTCCATGATGGGATCAGTAGCTTTATAAGAAAAAAGACTCAAGCTGGCATGCTTGCTCTGCCCT
Source organism: Mastomys coucha (assembly GCF_008632895.1). Classification (NCBI taxonomy): domain Eukaryota; kingdom Metazoa; phylum Chordata; class Mammalia; order Rodentia; family Muridae; genus Mastomys; species Mastomys coucha. The sequence goes on from NW_022196894.1 coordinate 87,492,268, forward strand.
GTGCTGAGATGCCTCTTCCATACTCTGAGGCATAGGAGCTCCATGAGACACCTCAACTCACAACGCTCTCCCCAGAACTGAGGCAAGCAAACACAGTTCCTTATGAGTGACCCAGTCTGTGGCATGCAGTTATATCAACAGAGAACAGATGAAGACACAACCCGGAAGAACCTTCACACACAGGGAGCCCCGCTGATTCGACAAAGAACGAAGGAGATTTTGGGGTTGGGCAAGGGCGTTGTTGCTATTATTGTAAGCTTTAGGAGGGCTGGGGACTTCTTGAAGAAAGAGGGGCCTGAGCTTTCTCCCACACCCCAGAGGGCAGACAGGGAAATGAAGCAGCATTCCGATGGGTGAGCATGGTAGGAGGGCAGGAGAGAAAGGAAGGCAGCTGAGGGCAGGACTGTTTGACAGAGTCAGAACAGAGACTTGGAGAATGAAGGTGGGGTGGACACTGAACAGTCAACATGAGTTCTCTTCCACGAGCAGGCTGGGAAATTACTCAATGGGGTCCTGTAGCTGATAGCAACTGAAGCAGGTTTCTAAAAGCATGGGAGTAGCTGGACTGTACAGCGGGAAGGACCAGCCCACAGCATCATGGGAAGAAATTACAAAGAACCCCTGAACAGTCATAAGTTATAGACAACAGTGGGGCAAAGTAGTTCAGGGACATTTGCTCCTGGCAGCTGGGGTAGGCTGTCACACAGGCAAGACTACTGAGATCTCTCTGCTTCCCACTCCTAGATGAGGACCCAACCAACCCCAGTTTTCACCTCATCGCTCCAGATGCCCCCAAATGTGAAGAGAGAAGCATAAAATACCTTTCGGCAAATATCCCAGAGAGTGCCAAGGAGGGGCTGAGGGTTGCATTTTAAAATGCTAACATGAAGATAGGGAGGAAGAGGAGGAGGAAGAGGAGGAGGAAGAGGAGGGGGAATCGGACAAGAGGGAAGAAAAGGGGAGACTGGGAGGAAGGAAGAAGAGGAGCAGATGATATGAAAAACTACAGTTTTAAACAAAGTCGATGCCGCAGACTTTACTCTTTGTGTGAATAAAGGTGGCTGTGGAGAACGTGTTTGCAAGCTTCCTCTAAGACACCAGAGAGGGAAAAGACAGTGCTATCGGTCTGCCCCAGCTCTGCCAAAGCGCAAAAGCAGTTTGGGAAATAAAGGAATGAACGCAGTCACAGGACGGTAAACTTTGTTTCCAAAACGAGGTAGATGCAGCCTGCAGCTGTCCTTTGCTAAGCACTGGCCTCAGGTATAAACACAGTTGTCCCTCCATATCTGTGGAGGGGAGAGGTTTGTTCTAGAACTGTCCTCAGACATCAAAACCCAAGGAGGCTCAAGTTCTTATGGAACAGCAGATTATCTGCCCACATTCTCTGCCCCCCACCCACATCGTGCATTTTGAATTCTCTCTAGATCATTCTTGCACCTAATACAAAGTGAGTACATAAACAGCAGCCACACTGTACTGCTCAGGAGACAATGACAAGGAAAACTTTTACACATGCTCTGTACAGAGGAAATTAATTTCTTTTCAAAATTATTGACACATACACAGCTAGACAAGCAGTGCACACTTTTGATCCCAGCATTCAGGGTAGAGGTAGCCATATCTCTGTTGAGTTCAAGGTCAGCCTGGTCTATATGGTAAATTTCAGGACAGTCAAGAACACATAGTGAGACCCTCTTTTTAAAAATCATAATAATTAAATTCAATTTAAATACACACACATACAACTGAATCAGATAGCTTTGCTCCATGCTGGTCATGTGGAGAACAGATTCTATGTGAGGTGAGCAAGACTGGACAGCACTAGGAAATGACTTCATCTGTGCCTTTAAAAAGTAAGAGGAGACCCACCTAGACAGACAGCTCAGTAAGAAAAGCCACTGGCCACCAAGCTGGATGATCTCAGTCTAATCTCTGGAACCCAGAGGCTAGAAAAGGAGAGCTGAAGCCCACAAGCTGCCCAGTGACACTCTGTTTCGGGCTGTGGCACACATGTGCACACACAGACAGATGGGTGGATGGATTGATGGATGGATGGATGGATGGATGGATGCATAGATTGGTGGGTGGGTGAATGAATGAAAGAATGAATAGCAGGCAAAACATTTTTTAAGACATGAAAAAGAAACAAGATAACCAATACAAATTCCTGCTTCTCTTGGACATTTCCTAACATACCCTAACCGTAAATTCTTGCCCTGGCTTCGGCATCTCTTGCTGTTTCCATACATCTCATCCTGCCCCATGCCCACTTAAGCATGCCTTTATGCCCCTGAGAAAGAAATCCCATCCCACTTTATCAAAAGAGTGAATAAAGCCAGTCCAGTGCCAGCCAGACCCCAGCACTTCTACTCTTCTGCTTGGTACAAGCTCAGACCCATTTTTAAGGAAGCCTCAGGCAGACAAAAACCAGACAGGCCAGCTGTTCTCCTTCTACAGGGACCCAACTGGAAATGAGGTGAGGATGCAATCCCACAGTTGTGAGTGACTCGGTCGGACTCTCCTGCAGCAGCATCTGGGGTTACATCAGCTTAGCAAGTTCAACATCTGGAAATGCACAGACTGGCCCTGGCAGATGAGAGTGGTGCTCAGGGAGCACTCTTCCAAGTTCATGGTGACTACAGACATGACAGTCGGCAGATGGTGAGGCCTGGAGGAAGAACTGTGATCTGGTCCCCTTACCTCTGCACTGCATTCCCCATCGGTGGCTCCTCCAGGAGCCTGTGGGGTTTACTCTAAAATCACAACAAAGTTCTAAAGCTGCACAGGAAGAACTCTGATGAGCCTCATCCCTGGCCCAAACCCATATGGATCTCCTTAACAACCAGGGGAGTGGGTAAGTCCATGAGCAGAGCCTAGACACACAGCACTCGCACACATTTCTCCTGCAGAGGGTTTTCATTAACTTAAAAGAAACGCTGTCCTTTTTCTTCTCAAACTCAATGGTTCCCAAAGGATCTGCAAAGCTCTCGGGATGAATCAGGCACAAACGGGAAAAACTCACTAAACAGGGCCAACACTGGGGCCAGCTGGGAACGGAGGTATGGAAGTGAGGGAAATAGTCCATTGTGTATCCAGGTCAGCCAAGGCCCCGCCCTGCCCTTCTCTCACATCACATTTGATGACTTACAGAACTAGCCATTTTTAAAAGTCTACACATCAGGAAACGATACCAACTAGAACAACACGAGTCCCTGAAGGACAGGTGTCTGGCCATTGGATCTGGACCACAGAAAAGAGAAAATCTCTCTTCTGTTGCCACCAGTGCAGATGGACAGGATCTGAGGATCATTTCCTCAGCAGGCAGAAGTCCAGGAAAGAGGAACCAGGAAAAGGTCACGTCCAAACCAATACATCAAGCAAACTACAGGATTTCCAGAATGCACTGGGGACAGACACACCACCTACAGGACTAAGAGAAAGCCCTGGAGCTTAAATAGCCGATTGCTCCAAGGGACGTTTCTGCAAGTGTTCCCTGCGGAAGTCCCTTGTGATCAGAGGCTCCATGGAGGTGGGGTCTACTCCGGGAGATGGAGAACATCCTACAGTTCTTACAATCACCCACCAGTGAGACCAAAGATGGAACAAAATGAACACCCGGGAGAAAAATCTTCATCCCATCTAAGGCAGCTTTTCAAAGTATATAACGCAAGGCCAGGAACTCTCAGCAAATGCAGGGGGAGCTCACTGTAATATTGATCATCTTGTTAACAGTAATAAATCCCATGGCTGCCTGGGACACGTGAGTTCCCCCCCAAGGATGAACACTGATCATCTGAGCAGACTCGGTGGGCTAGCCAAGAAAATAGTTTGTGGGGATCAAGGCTACTGAAATGGATCTTTCCAAGTCAGGGCAAGGGTGTGTAAAAGCTTAGAATACACCCTTCTGTCCTCTCCCACTTCCAATCCAAGAACGAGAAACAAGGTGTTCAATGCCAGTCTGCCTTCCACGCACCACACTGCTCCTCCCAGGATGCCTCACAAAGGCTGTGCTCTGTGGCTCCGCTCCTGCGCTCCTGCGCTCCTGCGCTCCGCCACAACAGGATGCATGGATGGGATTGCTCCTGCCTCTTCAGATGTTGGTGTTCTCTGCTTGGAATCCATTTCCCTTGTGCTACTTACTTCCCAATGGCCCATGGCTCCACCTTATCGGCTAAGGAAAGGAATTTGGTTTTTCAGAACCCCTAAGCGATTTGGGAAGAAAAATGGGCCTCTTGGCAATTCAGGACCGTGTTTGTCTATTGCTGTGAGGAGACACCATGACTAAGGCAGCTCTTATAAAAGAAATCATTTAGTTGAGGCTTGTGAAGTAGAACTTTCTGGTGGTGTCACATGATGCTTTGCTGATGCACACACATGGGAGGACACGTGATGTTTGGAGAGAGCATAAGTAGGACCCGACACACAGTGACGGAGCGCTTGCATTGCTAGCCATGCAACACTTTGTTGGCTTTGTGTCTTCAATGATCTTTACTTTGCTGAGAGACACACTCCAGAGAACTTCTCCTGACATTCCGGGTGATCCTGGCTGCCCCCGCTGATTTCGTGCCAATTCGGTGGAGGCCTGGCTATTTCTGCTGGATCTTGCTGCCACTGCTGATTCACGTAGTGGTGACACTACTGGACTGGACGGCTGGTATTCTGACGACAAAGACTGGAATCTCCACAAAGAGTTACTTCTAAACAGGTCTACATCCCCTTATTACACATCTTATCTCCCCTACCTTTGGATAGTGGACTAGAAGGAAGGTCGAAGCATTTGAGAACCCTTATTAAAATAGGTTTTGAAATATCTACGTCTTTAGGCTTGCTCGGTTTCAGAGAGTTAACCCATTATCACCATGGCAGAGAACGTGTCAGCACATGGGTAGGCAGGGTGCCAGGGAAGTGAGAGAGTCACAGCCTGACCCACGGCAGGGAGAGGAGACATTGGCATGGCTTTTGAAACCTCAAAGCCCATCCCTATCAATACACCTACTGCAACAGAAACACACCCACTCTAACAAGGCCACACCTCCTAATCATTCCCAACAGTCCACCAACCTGGAATTAAGTATTCGGTGTGCCTCTGGGGGTCATTTCCACTCAAACCACCACATGAGCTGTAACCCCAAAGACTCCTCTCTTCACCAGCGTCTTCCGCTCCCCTCTCCTGTGTCTGACTCTCCTGGCCAGGTCAAGCTCTTCCTATTCTACAGCCACAGCCCTCAGGGCCACCTGGTGTCCTCTCAGCACTCCAAGCAGATGGCCTTGCTAATCCACCCTGGGGAACTTCTCTAATGATGGTCTGTAGCAGCTTCCTAAAGTGTTTTCGTGGTCTACTTATAAAATTCAAGCTCCTTGGCATTCCGTTTAAAGATGTATTTATTTAGTCATGCACTTTTAGTTTTTATGTGTATGGGTACTTGTATGTTATGTACCACATGGATGCAAGTGGAGGCCAGAAAGAGGATATCAAGTCCCCTGGAACAACAGCCACCCACAGGTGGTTGTGGCCATGTGCGTGCTGCAAACTGAACCCAGGACCTCTGAAACACCAGCACTGCTCTGCTCTGCTCTTGGCCCCTCTTCAGCCCATCCTTGGTGTTACCTTAATGTGAATCCAGCTGAAGTTTCTAGTTTCTTCCCATTGAACTGACCCAAAGTTCCACAGTCTATCACATCCCGCACTCCCTAGAATGCTTTTCCTCGTCCACACCTTCACCCACATCCCCCAAAATTGGTGAGTTTCTATATACCTTCAGGATCCACCCCAAGTGCTATGTAATACCACAACACGAAATTCAATCCCCATAGTCGTCACCAAGCTGGAGGTCACCCAGTGCCCTCTTGCTTCGGCTGGGGGAAGCACATCACTAGGGGGCGGGGCTCTGTGAGTTTACAGTCTCACCCAGATCCCACTATACTCTCTCTGCTCCATGCTTGCATCTGAAGACACAAACTGCCATGCCTACTGCCCTGCCTCCCACAGGACGGGCTCTTCCCCCTCCTGAACTGTAAGCCAAAATAAAGTCCTTCCGTGGAGGATGGGGGGCGGGGGCGCATGCCTTTAATCCCTGCACTTGGGAGGCAGAGGCAGGTGGATTTCTGAGTTCGAGGCCAGCCTGGTCTACAGAGTGAGTTCCAGGACAGCCAAGGCTACACAAAGAAACCCTGTCTCAAAAAACAAAAACAAAAACAAAAACAAAAACAAAAAACAAAAACAAACAAAAAATAATAAAGTCCTTTGGTAAGTCACTTCTGCTCTCAGAGTTTTATCATAGCAATACAAAAGTGGGTGATACAAGCCACACTGCTAGGTTTCACATCCATCAGCCTCTGGAATTTATGGGACGCTGATCATGTTCCAGCTACCTAGAATCCCCAAACCAACCAAAGAAACAAAACAATACAAAACAAAACCTGTGAGGTTTCTTTTGGCTTGTGAGGCCTAAATATTTTTCCATAAAATCAAGATAAACCCCGGGATTAGTTTAATGCACACACTGCACCACAGGCTGTCACTAATTACAGACTTAAATTTTAAAACAGGCTTCACGAGCTAGAAGAGCGCCATGTCCTGAACAGTAGGTATCTTCCAACAGCAGTGAAACTAGGGGTGGGATCCCTAAGTTATTTCAGGATACCTTACAGTGATCTGTAAAGGGAACCCCGTTAGCATCTAACACAACTCCATCAAAGATCCAAATCAGTACCGTGGGTATACAGCATTGAAATGTACCTGTCACTGGGACTCAGCCCACCTGTGCAAGAACGCTTGCTCTTACTCAGAGAGACACAAATAAGTGTCTACAGTCACTTTGAGGCACACTCTAGCTACAGTCAAGTGTACAAACATTTTCATCAGGACCACTACAGACTCTGGCTGAAAATGAACCCACGGTGAAGGGTGCAGTGCGGCTTCCTGTGGAAGAACATTGCAGCCAGAGACCAACAAGCATAAGGCTATGAGGCAGGCGGAGGTTGGGATGCTGCAGTGAAAGCAAGGGGTAAGCAGCCAGGGATGGAGCCTGAGCCCATGAGGTTTGAGGAATATAGAAAAGAGTCACACAACCTGATTTGAAAGAATGGCAGCAAGTGAAGAACATATGAACCAGTGTGGACAGAAACACCACTCCACGGGGGTGGGGCTGCACATCCACATACATGTTTATGACCAGCTTCCAGCAGGGATGGTACAAGAAAAGAGCCATGGAATCCACCTTCCCTGAGCCTAGTGGCCTCTGGAACAAAGAGCAGCAGCTGCCCTGAGGAGGGACAGAGCAGGATTCAGATGAAGAGAACACGCAGCACCTTTTCAGGCAAGCTCCACGGAAGCCATTACCAGAAAAGGCAGCAGTAAACGTGGCTCAGCTTTCAACACGGGGTGTGAAGGGGTCACCCCAAATAAAAAGGAAAGCAAGAAAAGCCTTCTGTTGGGAGCTCCCCTGGCTGCACGGAGCCATCTCACCCTGCCAGAGAAGAAAGACATGCAGGCACTGGATAGAACTCAGTCTCAGAGAGTAGTCCTTTTGGAGATGGCAGGTGGCCAGCCCTCTGACAACTATCCCTTCATTTATTGCAACTCAACAAAAGAAGGGAAAAGGAGTCAAGGTCATGTACTCACTGTCTTCAAACACAGACCCCAACCGAGTGCTCTATCCCTATAAGCCCAGGCATAAGGTTTGCATTAAATCCTGCCTCCCCACCCCACTCCCAGTGCAGCCAGGGATGCTAGCTGGCCCCATCATCCCTGGCTGCATCTGTGGATGGGCCAGCCCACCATCCTACAAGAAAAGCAACCCTGGAATAGTCTGGCCCTTTCCATATGTCTGGTATAAGGCACCAGGATAAGCCAAAGACTCTCCAGGCCCCCTTTGTCCTTTGGAGACTGAATATGCAGTGGTAGCACTCATGGGGAGCTCTCAGTGTGAGAAAGGCACTCCCGACAGATCCCTGGTGCTCACTCTCTCATGCCTTATTTAAATGACTGAAGCACTTGCTGGTACTATAGCCACTTGTGTGATGTCATCAAACAGAGTGAATTGGCAAGATGGTGACACAGCCTATATACTGGTGTGCTATTTTAAATGCATTCTCAGGAAACAGGTTTACCTCGAATCAAATGCCACCTCCTCGAGATTCTGTTCCTGCTCAAACTTAAAACCCTCAAAGACAGTACTTCCAAGGGGTCTGTGGATCCAGAGCACTTAGAACACTGTCTGCAACAGTGTGCATTAGATACGTTCAAAAATTTATAACCTTCACCCAGGGATCTGTACTTCAAATTTTTCATCTAAGGCTATAATAAAAGATGCAAAAGGTTATATGTAAGGAAGGCCCCAGGCTGCATAGGCAGAAAAACAAAATAGGCAAAATAAATAGGTTAAATCCATTAAGTAAAGCATGTTATGAGAAGTATTGAGGCCAGCACTCAAGAGGAGAAGGCAGGGGGATCTGAGTTCAAAGCCAGCCTGGGCTACACAGAGAAATCCTGTCTCAAAAAACAAAACAAACAAACAAAAAACCCTCAAAACCCAAACAAACAAACAAACAAACAACAACAATCAAGAAATTGAAATTAGGACAGCCACATGTCACCATGCAGGTCCTCTGGACACCACACAGAGCCCACAGCCTTCTCCTGATGTCCCCTGAACCTCTCTGTAAAGACTGGTGGCCAACTAGGAAAAGCCAATTCTCTGGCCCAGTCAATCACCCAGTGCATCCACCCCTTGGGAAGGTGTGCCTTCGGCATGCTAAGGAAAATGGTGGAATACCTCTTCCATCAAAGAGTGTACCGTTTCCTCCCCCAGCACAATCTGCACGGGGCTGCTGCCACGCAGCTGGGTAACCAGCCCACCTTTCTGAATTACACAGGAAAGCATAGTTTTCCTTTTTATTTTATCTCCTACAAAGTGTTTCCCCGTTGGTCTTCCTCCTGAGCCCCCACAGCAGCCATCACGCCAGATCCGCTCAAACAGCCCAGTGCTTGTCTTCCACGTCTTTCTCCCGTGGACGGCTTTGCAGATGATTGACCTGTGGATTTCCCGTTCAGCTCATAAAATTGCCCTGAAGTTTCCTTTTCAATCCATTATTAAAAGTCTTCTATTAGCAAGACTAAGAAACCAAAGAGGGGAGCCCGATTTCCCCGATAACGTCTTGGCTCCACAGGGACTCCCCAATGTTTCCAAGAACACTTGCAGCCCCACTGAAGCTAGAGGAATTAACAAGAACCAGCTCATCATGCTAGAAAGCCTTGTGTAAGGGAAATAAAAATATTCTAGAATCCCAGACACATTGACTAATTGCTCCAAAGAGCAGGACAGTAAAGAAACTCAATAAGGTCTCTGGGGGAGAACAGACTCCTGCAAGAGGATACATCCACTGAAAGACACACTCAGCACGGTTTGCGGCTGCGGGTGATTGTTGTTGGAGATAATTTAGCCAAGTACATACATCAGGGATTTGTTAGGTTTATTTTTAAGTGTGTGGGTGTTTTGTCTGCGTGTATGTCTATACACTGGTTGTAAAGTACCTGTGAAGGCCAGAAGAGGGTGCTGGAGCAAGCAGTGCACTTAACCATCAAGCCATCTTTCCAGCCCCAGGTATACGTCTTAAATCCTGTTCAATGAAGTCTAACTAACTGATGGCCTCCAGGCCTCAAGCGCCTATGAAACAGAGCAGTGTCTGCCTCCAAGACTCATGTTCCCATGGAACAAGAGAATACGATTTCATTGGAAAATAGGGCTCTTGGGGATGTGGATGGGTTAGGATGAAGTCAGGGAGTGCACTGACTCAGCAACTAATAGCCTGATCATGTGAGACACAGGAAGGGAGGCAGTATAGAGAGAGAAGTAGAGAGGTAGAGAGGAAAGGGGGGAGAGAGAGACCGAGACAGAGAGACAGACAAAGAGACAGACAGACAGACAGACAGACAGACAGACAGACAGACAGACAGGTAGAGAGAGAGATAGAGAGAGAGACAGAGACTGAGAGTGCAAGCGCCTGCTGCTGCTGTAATCCAGAAGGATGGGAATGCCATTGGCAATCGGAGGCTAGAAAGGCCGCCCAGGCTCCTCCCTAGGTCCTTCAGAAGAACTTTGACTTTAGATTCTGGCTTCCACAAAAGTAAGAGAACAAAATCTTGTCATTTTAAGCCACCAAAGTGGTGTTACTTTCTTCCAGCAGCATAATACAACCTATAAACAAAAATCCCAAACTAAATACACGCAAGACACACAGAGCCAGATTACAGGAAGAAAGAGATGTGCTGAGTCAGCTCCACCCCAGGCTGTCAGGGATCAGGTCACTCACAAAGAAAAGCTGAAGCATGAGATTAATTATAAGATCGTTACTAGCAATCTTCTGATTTGTGGGAGTCATGGTTTACAGAGGCTCAGGCCTCCATTCCAGATGTACCCCAGATTCCAAAGACATGTTCATTGCAGGAACACCTGGCTGGTGATTCGAGTGTGTCTCTCCACCCAGCAGCCCTAACTCATACAATCCCATCATGCCTCATTCACATCAACCAGGAATGTCCTGTGCCTACATCCGTAACTTCCTTTGCCTGGCTCCTCTCTCAGGTAGTAGCCCAGATATTAACCATCTCACAAAAAGCTCTCTTTTGCATTCATTCACCATTTACTGGGCATTTACTGGGAATCAGTCTCAAGATATGCCAATAAAATCCCAGTGATATGCCAATGAAAATAAATAGCAAAGGTCCAAGGAGCTTATATATGTTTTTAAAATGTTTCAAAGATATGTGTGTGTGTGTGTGTGTGTGTGTGTGTGTGTGTGTGTGTGTAGGGGAATGTGCACATGAGTGCAGTGCCTGAGCAAGCCAGAAGAGGGCATCAGGACCCTGGAGATGGAGTTTTAGGCAGTTGTGACCCACCCAATATGGGACTGGGAACCAAACCCTACTCTATAAGAACAGCAACTACTCTTAACCTCTGCAACATTTATCCAAGCTCCAAGTTTATACTCTTAGGAGCACAGGGTACACTATCTAGGAGTTAGGTACTGGGGTCAGGCTGGCTCGAACACTGAGACAAGTCACTGAACACCTGGGATGTTTGCAGGACTTAACAAGTTATAGCACACACAAGAGCACAAAGAGAAACCGTCACTCACTCAACAGAGGAACTGCAGAGCCTGACAGTTCTAGGATGGAAACGCAGCAGAGCATCCTGGCAGGGCGGATTGCTTGGCATGGTCCTTAAAGACACTACATCGTGAGGCCTGTCCTCTCTAAGAGATTAGGCAATTCTCTGTTTTCATTTTCAGGTGTCACCCCAACACTTCTACAAACAGCCCGCTCCCTGGCAAGAATCTGAAGGCTTCTATAATAAAGATTTGCAAATGATGGCCCTTTGGCTCCTATGGGCCCTAGATCTAGCACAAGAGGGCCATCTCCTGAGAGGAAGATCTAGTTCAATGTTCCCAGTCCTTTGACCAACCAAGAAAGAACAAACCATATCAAACCTACGTGGCCCTTTAGACGACTGAAGTTGTTGCTCCAGGTGGGGAAGAGTTTCATGGGCTCAAAGGGCAGCCTGGTGGGAAACCTCAGCCATAGATACAAATGTTCAATCCCCAAGAGGACAAGGCCTGTTGATATTTGCACCTCAAGAGGTGCTTGAGGGTAGGAATGCATCTGCTTTGCATGCTCTGGGGCTAAAACTAAAGGCAAAAGTAAGATAACGATATGATGGTCCCGCTCACTTGCTTGACCACAAGCATCCTTTTGCTGTGGAGATGCATTTTAAAACCTCAGTCAAAGTGCAAAACAAGTAAATACTCTAACAGGAAGGTCATATTGATGTCAGTGCCTAGACCTGCTACATACCTGGGCGACTTGCAAAATCCTAGTGTGGACTGAAAGATGACGAAATGCACTCTAAAGTCGTAAGACATAAATGTCCACAGTCACATCAATAGATACCAGGCAGCATGAGATGTGTCTCTTTCCTCTCTCACTGTAAGTGTAGGCCGAGAAACTTGACAACACTCAGATCCCTCCTGCCCACCTCCCAGTTCTCAATCCCTTTGATTCCACAGATCTGAAGGAACAGAGTAATTACAGTCTCACCCTCATGCTCCTGCTTCATACAAGCAAACACCTTCTGCAGGATGCTCAGAGATGGCCCCATCCAGAATGTTCTAGTACCCACTGGAGGGGCAGACCACCCCCATGTTCATCCACGGTAAACCACAGGAAAGCATACTCCACCAACGTTCTAGCCCCAGATTTGATTATATCTAATATCTAATAACTAGAGAGGAGATGCTGGGGGCAACTGGCTTGGGAAGTGGGGGGTGGTTGTAGACCAAACATAGGATCTTTTTGTTTGGTTGGTTGGTTTTGTTTTTTGTTTGTTTGTTTGTTTTTGTTTTTTTGTTTTTTCGAGGGTTTCTCTGTGTAGCCCTGGCTGTCCTGGAACTCACTCTGTAAACCAGGCTGGCCTCAAACTCAGAAATCCACCTGCCTCTGCCTCCCAAGTGCTGGGAGCCACCACCACCGGCGAAACATAGGATCTTGCCTACGCTACAAAACATCTCTAAAAAGAACCTGAAACTGAGACCCACAGTCTCAGACCCAGTCTGCTGGAGCAACACAATCACAGTCCCAGGACTCATGGCAGCCAATGGGCGGGGCTTACAGAACCTAGCAGAGTGGCCAGGGTTCAGCCTGACAAATTCAGGGTCATTATGCTAAATAGTGTAAGCCAGTCAGTCACATAAGGAGAAGTCCCGTGAGATTCCACTCCTCTGGGGTCTCTTAGAATTGTCAAATCCACAGAGACGGAAGGTAGAAAGGCAGAACTGGGGGAAAGGAAAGAGAGTTAATATCGAGGAGACATTTCGGACTTGAGGAGACACCAAGTGTACTGGGGACTGTCCCTACCACAATATAAATGTACTTAACACCACTACTCTGTGCCCCTTAAAACTGTGGCTCCAACAATGAAGTTTCTGTTACATACATTTCATCAAAATTAAAAATAAAATGATTCTTAAAAAAAAAAAAAAAAAAACTAAACTCAAGTCTACTAACTCCTAATCTGAAGTCCCACCAGCGCTGCCCAGCACAGCCACTTCCCACAGCCAACTGTGACAAACAGCAGGGTCCACTGAGCCATGTCTCACAATGGAGCCCTACTCTCTGCTTCTACGGAATGTGGGGACATTTTAATGACTCTCAGCAAGCTTGGTCCATCGGTACACAGATCAATAAAATGAAGGCCCCTCCGCAGGTACAGACCAGGCCAGAAGGTGGGCAAGACACACAAAAGACACCTATCGTTGGGTACACAGCAAGTCAGGTGGCCTCTCAGGCTGAGTGTACCTAAGAATCATCAGGAGACCAGTGAACCTGCTAATTATGGCCTCAAGCTGTGCATTTGTTAAAATCCAAGAGAGCACAGAGGCATAGCATGGGTACACTTTGACACTTTTGGTTGTCTGTAAAGAACTTGTGCAAAATCCTTTCCCCACAGAGCCAGGAGTGATGTGGCTCCCACATGTAATCCCAGCACTCAAGAGGCTGAGAAAAGATTGCCATGAAATTGAGAGGGGGCTTACACATGAGACCCTGTTTTTAAATATATATAAAAGCTGCCAGAATTTGATCCCTGGAACCCATAGGAGAGAGAAGCAACTCCTAAAAGTTATCCTTTGACCTCCACATGCACACCATACACAGTGCATACACAGGTGCATACACTAATTAAAGTAATAATAATCTATAAAAAATTTTAAATCACTGTCCCCATGGAAGCAGCCACATTCACAGACCTGGGCTACAAGAAACCACTCCATTTTCAGTGAGCTCAGCACACAACCCCACGCCAATAAAGTTCAGCTTGATTTAGGTTGGGTTACAAAACATATATATCAGACTTTTATTATAGCTTATTAAGATGTAAGCTTGATTAATGGCAGAGTAGCAATAAAGATCCATTAAGAGAAAATACCTTGTGGTCAAGAGAACAGAACCCCTGAACCAGGAGGAGAGGGGGTACGAGGGCGGGGGGGGGGGAACCTATCTTTCCAGTTAGACCACGTCATTCACCTGGCAAAGGGGCCAAGCTCCAATCCTGAAGGCAAGCTCATAGTAAACCATGCTAAAAAGGGAAGTCTTCGGAGATACTAGAGTTCTCTTTTCTAAATTATTCAGAAAGCTGTAACCCTTCTTTTCTTATAAATAAATGTTTAAAAAATTAAAGATATCCAAAATTCCTCTACAAAATGAACTTGTAACTTTCACACTGGTTATCAATAATACTCTGTGTGTGTATGAACTAATTAGCCTTCTCATTTCACTGTTATCATTATTAGTAAATGCCCACAATAGGGCAGAGTGGTTTATCTATTATGAAATGCAGTAAATTAATCCCTCAAGGGTTTAATCACACAACACTCCACAACATTCTTGTTACAAACTCAATTTAATTAAACACACACACACATACACACACTCCAATCCCTCTTCTTAAAGGACAGGATAAATCAAATGGTAATGTCGTGATATTAACAGGGAAGAATGAATGGAAGACTATGTGCTTGGCTATGGCCCTGGGACAAGACCTTTCATGCTCTGCTTTGGTGGCTAAACTGATACAAAGTATTTCTGTGGAAAAGCTCCCAACTACAAAATGGATTTATCTGAACTCATCTCATTGTAAGTTGAGAAGCACCTGAATTCTCAACACTTAATGATACTTGGAATTACCAAGGGTTTACTGGACTGTCTATCAAGTGGATTTTTTTTACAGTGGGTTTGCTAGGTGGTAGCCCCATCATATACTAAGGATCATCTTTTAATTCCCCTTCTTGGGACCTATGCTAAGGAAAAGTTAGAAAGAGTTGCAACACAGAAGTACACACACAGGCAGTGTATCACAGCTCATCAGTGAGCGTGAGATACGCACTCTGAGCATTTTGTGTCTCACCACATCCTTACAGCTCAGCAAGACCCACATTTCCCCAGCTCCTTCTCTAGAAATGGAAGGGCTTGAAGGTGACACCAGGAGAGTGTCCTTGGGTTTGAAGGTGGCAGGAGAAGCAGGCTGGGTGGAGTCAGAGTGTGATGCATCAAAATCTGAAGGGTTCCACGACTCAGCACTGTTCAGACAAAAGGGCAGGAAAGGGGACTTCTGCATGTCACCTCTCCACTCCCGTTGTCCAGGTGGGAGGTTCGAGGACATCCTCACTATCCCCAATCTACCTGAGATTCTCTTCCTGACACCCTGGCCAGCAAAGGTAGAAACAATGGCCTCTGTCTTACTTAGGGTTTCCATTGCTGTGAAGACCACAAATTTTATAAAGGCAAACATTTAATTGGGGCTGTCTTATGGTCTCAGAGGTTCAGTCCATTCTCATCATGGTGGGGAAGCATGAGAACATGCAGGCAGACATGGTGCTAGAGAAGGAGTGGCGAGTTCTACACCCTGACCTGCAGGAAGCAGAAGACCGTGAGCCATACTGGGCATAGCTTGATCATAGGAGACCCCAAAGCCCACCTCCACAGAGACACACTTCCTCCAACAGGGCCACACCCTATGGGCCAAGCATTCATAGGCAGGAGTCTGTTGGAGCCACTCCTATTCAAACTACCACAGCCTTCCACAGATTTCTTCAGTGTCTGCCACCACCCAATGTGCAGAAATAAATCCTGTTTTAAGTTCCTCGCCAAGGTCTTACTGATGGTTAGCTGAGAATTAAGGAAAGCCTGGTGCAGCCTCCATGGCGTGGAGACGAGTTAAGTAGATGTTTACAAGCCAACAAAGGGTGTTTGTGATGCAATCACTTCTTCCTTAGACGGGAGGAAAGAGTGAGCAATAATTTAAGTGTATGCATTAACTATAACAAAAACCAGACACAGAAAAGCCCTAAGATTGCCACACACCTGAACACCCCGCCAGCGAGAGGGCTGCATCACCATGTATCTGTTTTGTTGCTCCCCTTTTTTTGTCCAATCTTAAATTACTTTCTCTTGACTTTTGTAAATACAATTTTGAGAAATTAATAGTCTTTAAGAGTTAGAAAACCATAAGAATTAAATTCTACATTTCATTGTAAGTCACTCCTGACCCTTTCAGTCTCGCCTTAGATTTTTCAGATATTAACAAAATATTTTTCTCCTAATCTAAAGAGAACCCTGTATTTTCTGTACATTCAAAACAGCTGAGTGTACGTCACTTAGTACTTAGGACATCCCCTGGTTACAGCCACACGCCTGCCACTGGGCATGCCAGCTCTACAGGCCATTGTATATCCCTGATATAGGACTGATGGCAATAAGGGTACAGTGACAGCAGCATCCACTGTGACCCTGAGTGACAAGCCCTTTTATTGCTTAGGATGGTAGCATGTGGTTCCCTTAACCCGAAACATCCTCCTGTGCCTCCCCGTCTTCTCCACCTGCAGAGCACACGCTCACCATGTAAGACCTAACTCTCACTTGGCCTCTTTCCCTGCTGCCCAGAACTTCATCCCCGTGGTGTCTACAATGATTCGCTGACCTGCAGGCACACTTCCTGCAGCTCTTACCAAGGTATACTGGGTGCAACTCTCTGTAGTTGAAGGTCTTCTTCAAACTTAGTTATTGATCAAGGAGGAAGGATTCAGGCTGCTGGGTCTCAGCCTAGAGTTCCCCACTCAGGGGTTCTGCAATGAGCCCAGAATGCGTATCTCCAGCAGGCTGCCAGGTGCTGCTGCAGCCACTCTGAGGACACGCTATACATGAGACTCTTAAAGCAGAGACCTTCATCCCTACATCCCAGGATCAGCAAGTACTCTAAGTTCAGGACTGTCAGTGATAACTGCGTTGTTTTGAAGCTGTTTTTTTTTTTTTTTTTAATTTTGCTTACTGAACCGAATACACAACTCACAAAGGTGCAAACAAGTTACATCCCTAAAGGCAACACAGTAGAATATGCACGTACACTCTTCTTATCCTCGGTGTAATCAGGGAACCTCAATAATGAATAAATAAATCAATACAGAATAAAAATGTCAAGACCTGATCCCCCAGCCCCCTAATAAGGAATCATTATGAAAGCTCTCTGCATGACATGGAACTGGCAAACATTCTCTGTTGCTCCAGGCTGAGGCAAATAACAGAAAAGGAAGGAGGAGATGGAGAAGGTGTGGCTAGCATTTTATCACATCCAGGACCACTTCCCTAAATCCTTCACAGCTCCCCTCTTCTCCCAGTGTGTCCTTGTAAACGACCTTCCCTAGAGTGAGCACCACCCTCCCAGACACACCCTCCAACCAGTCAGCGAGGAAGCCTAAAGAAGAGGGGTGAGAGAGCCGGCATGCCTTTAATCCCGGCAGAGATTGGGAGGCAGAGGCAGGTGGATTTCTGAGTTCGAGGCCAGCCTGGTCTACAGAGTGAGTTCCAGGACAGCCAGGGCTATGCAGAAAAACCCTGTCTCAAAAAAAAAAAAAGAAAAGAAAAGAAAAAAAAAAGAAAAGAAAAGAAAGAAAGAAAAAGAAAAAAAAAGAAAAAAGAAGAGGGGTGAGAAGCCATTCTCCTTGTCTGGGTGGGAAGGCATCCCAGCATGGATGGCTCGAGAGGGGAAGGTGACAAGCACTCTCTGGGAAAGAGTCGACTCATATTCCTGTGACATACTCTGGCCTGACAGCTGAAATGCAATCCCTGATGGGTGAGAAGCAGAGGAGGAATTCAGGGTTAAGCCGTGGGAAGCCTTGAATGCTGTACCTGGGATCAGATTTTAATTTGTCTCAGTTCCTCCTGTCACTGCAGAGTGACAGGGAGCTGATGGGACCTGCACGGAGGGGAAAATGACTCCTCCTCACCTCACTGATCAAGATGGCAGCTGAGGCTTCCAGGGTTACACTCACCATGAGCTAGCATCTGTAGGGTACAGCTTCACCACCCAACATTGCATTAGGACCGTTCACTCTTCCCGCCTGACTCTCTTCTGCCTGCAGAAGGGTTTCTCTGTGTAGCCCTAGCTGTCCTGGAACTCACTCGAACTGGCTGGCCTCGAACTCCGAAATCCGCCTGCCTCTGCCTCCCAAGTACTGGGATTAAAGGTGTGTACTACCTCTACCCGGCTTCTCCTGCATCCATAAACAGCACAAGGTAGGTTAAAAAAAAAACAACAACAGAAGCAATGGCTGCTGGACAAATTGCCAGATGGCCAACAAGTCTTTCAGACAGGACAAGAAAGCCTTTATGAGGAAGGACACCTTCGTGTGCAGTTATCGGTCTCATTAGAGGCTTTACATAGGAACTAAATTCACTTTGCTCTTTAAAATCAAAACCTTCTGCACTGTGCTGTAATCCCAAATTAACATCCAAGCGATTAGACGTGCAAACTGAGTGTAAGATGGAAAACAAATGTGTCAGTTTCCCCGCTGCAAACACAACCTCTGAAAATAGACCATGCTGGTGGATTGCTACATCTGCTGCAATTGTGTTTTATAGGTTCCGGCCCACTCTTGCCTTTGGAGGACATGGCGAGGCACATCAAGCTGGGGAAAACCAAGCTGGTCCTTTAGAACAGTATCTCAGAACAAAAGGGGCAGCAAGAAGCAAACAAACAAATAAATAAATAAGGAGCGAGCTGATCCCCTGATGACTGAGAAGAGAGACTTCAATTATGCTTTAAAACAAAGGTGATAATTGACTTATATTCTGAATTGATGGATGTGGTGACTGATCAAAGAGTGCTGAGTACTGTTCTATTCCTCAGATGTGAAATCACCAGGTAAGTGAAGCTTTGGGTTTCTAACTATCCAAAGCTTTTTAATTCTTCTTACAATGTCTAATATTAACAATGTTCTATAAAATACCTTCAAGCATCCATTTTCAGCCAAGATGAATAAGGGTCAGACACACAGTCCTACAGGAGAGATTAACACTGGACTTGATCCAGAACAGAATTCCTTTCAGCCACCAAACAAACTGTAGCACAGAATAGAGGTCCTCAGCAGACTGGGAACAAAGGAGTGAAATAAACCTACAACTGGGCCAGCATCCTCACGGCCAATCCTCAGGGCTGACAGCATCCTCATGGCCAATCCTCGGGGCTGAGAGGTGAGGAGAGACATTCAGGCAGAATGCTGCTGAGGTCCGGAGCTGAAATCAATGGCTCCCTACCCTGTATTAACAGCAAGACTCTGAAGAGTCCCAAACATGGCTGCCTATTTGATGCCAAATGGAAACTCTTGGAATTCAATGATCTACCGATAAATCTGATTTCCTTAGTTGATTTTTTTTTTTTTTGGTTGGTTG
>NW_022196894.1:87511802-87532745 GCF_008632895.1 Mastomys coucha
CTCAGAAATCCGCCTGCCTCTGCCTCCCGAGTGCTGGGATTAAAGGCATGCGCCACCACTGCCTGGCTGTTGTTGTTGTTTCTTTGTTTAGTCTTTTTCATACAGGGTCTCACTATGTAGCTCTGACTGTCCTAGAGCTCACACTATAGACTAGGCTGGCTTTGAACTTGTAGAGTTGTGCCTCTCTTAGTGCTGGGACTAAAGGCCCACACCACCATGCCAGTTTCCTTGCTTCTTAAGTAGTTAGTACTCACGGAACTACAGCAGTGGTTCACCCAGTGACAGGCTGGGGTATCATCCCCGCATCCTCTCAGAACAGCACCAGCATCATGGTGTGGACAGGCTCCAGCTGCCAGGACTCTCCAGAAGGACTGCTGTGACTTCTGAGTGACTCTATGTCCATGTTCCATGGAGGACAGCTTCCCTGACAAGGGGAGGCTAGCCTGGCACACAGCAATCACACGGTAAAGAGCCACTGAAGTAGTGACATATATTCCTCACATTATACTGTGGTTAGATCCTGCTAAGCCACATAAGTTCAAAATATCTGGGGCCAGCCAGATGGCTCTTCAGGTAGAGGTATTTGCTGCCCAACCCAATAACCCGAGTTCAGTCCCTGGGACCCCCACGGCGGAAAGAGAAAACTGGCTCCCACCAATTGTTCTTTGACCAAGTCCACTGTAGCAGATGCTCAAGCACGGACTCACACTCAGGCACACAAAATAAATAAAATGTTTAAAATGTAATAAGCCAAAAACATAATAAGTTAAAAATGCACTTGACTTCCCCCATCTACCAGATAGTGTTGCTTAGCAACACAGCACGCTGCAGAGTACCAGCTGTTTGCTCTCTGACTGAGGGCCTAATTGGGAACTATAGCTCACTCCTGCTACTCAGAATCAAAAGAGAAATTAAGATGGTGAATTGCCAGCTCAGGAAAAGAAACAGATTCAAAACTCCAAGTGTCATTCCTACTGGATTTCTATTATTTGTTCACTATCAAGAATAAATGAATGAATGAATGAATGAATGAATGAATGAATATTGTAAGACCCATCAAAAGTTATGTCCATTTATACTTGGTAAATGGATGAAGTGACCTGGCTAACAGAGCCAGCCAGCATGAATCTCCTTTTCTGAATTCACTCTTCATATTTAGGTCAGCCGGAGAAGACCAAGAAGATGTGCTTTAACAACAACTTCCTTCAAGGACAATGACCCCCAAGGGTACCAAGGACATGGAGATGAGGTTCCTCCCTCCAGTGTCAGGCCAGAGTGTAGAGGAATAACCCCACATCAGCAATGTCTATCTCTGGTTGAGAAACTCTGGTCTACATTGTACACTTCCTTTCTAAGAGGATAAAAATGCAGTCAAGTAGAAAAATTAATTGCTAGCAAATATGATAACTCACCTGATGCCATGTCTGAGGAAAAATGGTATGGTGTGGTCTGTTGAGGCTTCGAGAAGAGTGCTCTAACAGTCAGGTTTGAGTGAGCAGAGTGGAAGGCCTGAGTCAGGCTAGCTTTGCAAAGAAGAGAGGTTTCAGGCTTGCTCAGTAGTCACACACTTACCTACCACATGGCAGGCCCTAAGTTTAATCTGGATGCACACCAACAAAAGGAAGAACAGAAATTAGAAAAAGGGTTATTTGTCTCACGGTTCTAGTGGTTTGAAGGCCAAGATATGGCAGCTCCATTGGTTTGGTCCCTGATAATCACAGCAGAACCCTGACATGAGGAAGTAACCATAACTCAATCCAGGAATTATAATGTATAATATAACATATATGTGTGTGTGTGAGTATGTATGTAAATATATACATATATATATAAAATGATATATGTATATTATAATCCACAAGTATGTCCCAGTCAATCTATAACCTACAGACCACCTATAGAGGTTCCACATCACCTTCTCAAACTGCCAATGTGGGTCTGAGCTCTCACTGCATGAACCTCTGTAGAACAAACATTTGCCCAAGTCATGTGCTGTCTCCATTAACTCCTGAGAAACAGCTGGACAAAAAAAGGGCATTGGCAACATGACTAAACATGGACTTGGCCTTGGTGATGCTCAACACCATCTTCCCTTGACCCGGGAAGAGGAGTACCACAAACTTCCAAAGCATTCAGTAATTGATAATACATCTGATTAGTGCTACACTAAGAACAGATCCCCAAAAGACACGACAGTTGACAAGTCGTTAGTATGCATAAGCTCCCTGTCTTATCTGAGTGCAAAAAACACCATCAAAAGGAATCGGAAGGAGGGCTGACTTTACCCACATCCTCACAGAGCGCTAACCCAGAAACCATAATCACAACGCAGGAAAGCAGAAGCACTTTTCTCTAAGACATGCAGTCTATGTGTAAGGAGAGGACAGGGTGTCTTCCTCCCTGAAGTAGTTGTCCAAGAAAGCAATGGCAAAAGCAGAAGCAAGTGGACCCCGGGTGAGACAAGGTCTCATCACTCAGACTGTCACCAGGGACTTGACCTCTTGTAACTACCTGGCTGTTCTGTGCCTCAATTTCCCTCGCTGGATTAAAAAGGAGACAAGACAGTATTCACACCTCCTAACGTCATTAAGAGGAAGAAATGAGAGGGAAACAAACCATACAAGACAAGTGAACTTGCCAACTCTCCACTGTGGCCACAACTAAGGAAGGAGGTGCTGTGGTTTCCTGTGCCTACCATTCTAGCTCCAGGAGCCTCACAAAGCGCCAAGGGAAGCAGAGTGAGGCCATCAAGACTCTTTCAGATCTGTAAGAAGTTGAAAGATGAGGATCATGGGACCACTGGTCACCTAACCAGCAGCCTGCACAAGTCACCATGCTTCTTCTGCAAACCCAGGATAAGGGCAGAGACTCGATGTATTCTCTTTGTTCAACTTCTCTTTCCAGTATGGAAGGAACTGTTCAATTTTTCAGCATTAAAAAAAATCAGCTGTCAAGTGCATGGAGCACCACAACTGAAGGACACTGAAAATGAGACACAGAGGAATGGCTAAGGTACTGCTGAAGGGACCCTGCATTCCAAGGATTGCTGAAGTTAGCACATCTAACACTTAGTGAAACTGCAAAATTCTCTCTCTCTCTCTCTCTCTCTCTCTCTCTCTCTCTCTCTCTCTCTCTCTCTCTCTCTCTCACACACACACACACACACACACACACACACACACACACAGGACTAGAGAACAGAAAGAACAGAAATGTGTTACTGTGACTAATCTCTAGCTAACAGAACATATCTGATAAACTTGGAGCACAGGTTAGAGATAGCAGAGTCACAATGCAGAAAGAACCTGCGTTCCAAAATTGCCATTTAGGAGACAACTTGATATAGAAAAAACTACACTTTTGTTCAGTTAAGCCAATGTGTTTTGGACTTTAATTTAGGATTCAGTCTTTCCTAATAAATATACAGGGTGTCACTTTGGACACACCAAGGAAGACCATGAGGTTTAGTGACAAAAAATTATTCTGAAATATATAAAATACAAGTATTCCAATGTGGGGGAGGGCAGTGCAGTCCAGCTTCCAGCTGCTGTAAGTGTGGATTTATAGACAAGAGACACAGGTTACAGAGACAGGATACAGAGACAGGATATAGAGACAGGATACAGAGACAGGTTACAGAGACAGGATACAGAGACAGGATACAGAGACAGGATACAGAGACAGGATACAGAGACAGGATACAGAAACAGGTTACAGAGACAGGATACAGAGACAGGTTACAGAGACAGGTTACAGAGACAGGATACAGAGACAGGATACAGAGACAGGATACAGAGATAGGTTACAGAGACAGGTTACAGAGACAGGTTACAGAGACAGGATATAGAGACAGGTTACAGAGACAGGTTACAGAGACAGGATACAGAGACAGGTTACAGAGACAGGATATAGAGACAGGTTACAGAGACAGGATACAGAGACAGGTTACAGAGACAGGTTACAGAGACAGGATACAGAGACAGGTTACAGAGACAGGTTACAGAGGATTTCTAAATAGAAACCTCAAGAGTCAGAGGACTCTTGCTCAACTGACCTAATTTCTGTTAGGAAATGCTTAAAAAAAAAAAAACTGCTTGGGCTTTAAGGTCAAAGATAAGGATGAACAACTTGATCAGCTGTCACAGAGGATAGAGTGGGCAACATTGTAGGATTCCTCAAAGTCTAGAATGGGACAGGTAAAGAGGCCTGGGTCAAAGCCATAGTCTATGGCAAGCAGCACAAAGGAGCTGGATTCTAGGGTGGTCATGAGCATCTCTGTGAAGATGGGGTCCTGAGAATCTTCATTTGAACAAGTTCCCTAGGATTTAGGAAGGGAGACTATGTGATTGAATGAAGGACCTGTACCAGGCCACACACACAAATATGAAAGCACCACACCTTGAAGGCATCACTGGTGACATCTCAGCTCTGACTCGGCGCTGCAATGAACTGAGGTACCCAAACCCAGACTCAAACATATCTCACGTGTAACTGCTCCCCAGAATTTAACTGCTTGGGGCAGTAGCCACAGAAATCAGAACTGCCTCACAAGCAGAAGCTATGGGTCCCACTCTTCATCTCCCACTGTAACTTTGAAAAGGGAAGGGTCACCAGAGTCCTGTGAAGGACGTGGCCGGTCCTGTACATCCCCTAACCACTTCTGGCCATTGGGAATAATTAGGCCTTCTCATCACAGACAAGAGATGATAAACAGGTATTTCAGGGCCTGCTCCACAGATGCTAGGAAACCAGAAGTGGAAAAAAGTAATCTCTTCCCACAGAGCAATTACCTAGGAGAGCCAAAGACATCCCACAGCCCACAGAGCTCTTTAGAACTGTTGCCTGTACAGGCCATTCTCACCACTGTGCTTTAGGATTGCATCTGTAAAATCAAATTTTATAAGTCAGTATTTGGAGGTGGAGCATGAGCTAAACCACACATGTGGAAGCCAGCAGATAATTCTGTGCAAACAATTCTCTCTTTCCTCCTTTACATAGGTCCTAGGAACCAAACTCAGGTTACCAGGCATGCACAGCAAGTACCTTTACCCATCTCACCAGCCCAGAGGACCAGTGTAATGGCCAGCAGTAGAAATCACATTTAGGACTGGTGAGATGGCTCAGCGGTTAAGAGCACTGACTGCTCTTCTGAAGGTCCTGAGTTCAAATCCCAGCAACCACATGGTGGCTCACAACCATCTGTAATGAGATCTGATGCCCTCTTCTGGAGTGTCTGAAGACAGCTACAGTGTACTTATGTATAATAATAAATAAATCTTAAAAAAAAAAAAAATCACATTTAAGCTGGAGAAGAGGATAAGTGGATAAAGGTACTTCTGTAAACCAATTCCACATGTTGAAGACCTGATTCCTGCAAATTAATCTGTGAATTCTACCTGTTGCACATGCACCATGTGTGCCAACACATACATACACACACATACACACACACACAAATACATACATGCATACATACATACATACACACATACATACAAACAGCAGAAGAAGTCACATGACCCACCCCATGCATCACTGCAGTGGGCATCCCCAGAAGTCACATCACCCACCCACCCCGCCCCCACATACCATTCCATTAGGAATCCCCAAAGGTCATGTGACCCACACTGTGTACCGATGCACTGGGTATCCCAGATATCAGACTCCTGTGGTCCATCAGTTTTCAATCTCTATTGATATTCATTAGGGACCAAAACAATCACATTTTATAGCTGTGGTTTCTATAATGAGCCTTGAACTATAGTGGCTTTCCCAAATCTTCCTTCTCCAGGACGCTAAGAGCATCCCTATGCCTCTTTGAAATCCCCTCAAAACTGGGATTTGAAATTCATTGTATGCAACATAAATCTGACTGGTTATATAACAGAAAACATCAGGCTGCACTGGCTCCCATTCAAGTCATTTAGAACAGATTTCATAAAAGCTGGACCTCACGGGATGCGGCCTCCCACAAGCCAAAAAGAAGCCAAGGCGAAACCACAGGCTCCCTAAACTGATCCTCCTTGGACCCTCCTCGGCCTCAAGTGAAAACAGCCAGGAGACTAGACACTGATGAGATCTCATTACATGAAAGACCTCATGAAAATCAGTTCTAAAGCTCTGCGGCTCCCAGCAACCCGGCTTGTGTTTACATGAACAGCTCTAAAGACAAGCTGTCCCAGGGAGGCTGCAGCAGCAGTGGACCTACAACTTCTAATGCAGCCTTAAGTGGTGGCACTAAAAATATTTCTTTTACACTGTGCTAAGTGAGCCGGCATCCACAGAAGAGGACGGCGACCGGAGGACACAGCTACCTGCCTTAAAACACATCAATAAAATTCCAGTACAATTTCCTATGCATTCTCAGTGTAATATATCTCAAAGAAGGGATGAAATGGCTCAAGGACCATGAAGGCTGAAAAGTATAAAGTTCCCTTTCTGACAAATTCCATGCTTGTTTTCTGGGGATTTACCAAGAAAAGAATGAGGTAAAAATGAGTAATTGTTATATTTTTAACTTCATAATCTCTTCTTAGAGAACTAAAATGCAATCTGTCAGCCCGAGGAAAACTCGACTGGGCTACATATCATGTCAGCCAACAGTGATGAGGAGTTAAGTCAACTAAAACCCACCCACCCCACCCCTCAACCCCTATCCTGGAACCAACTTAGCATCCTTTTCTACAAAGCAAGAAAGTACTCAGACAAAGACTGTTGCTATAGGCAACTTCAAGACCAGTAAGGAGGAGGGCATGTTTCATGGGAAACGTCACCAACTGCAGGAAGGAAAGGTCAAATGTCACAAGGTCTGCACCGATAAGTAAACTTCAGTCTAGAGCAAGATATCAAAACTCCAAGTCCTAACGTGTTTTACTGAGGGATTGGACATTTACTTGTTGCTTATTTGTTTTTTTCTACAAAGAGAAGACTCCAGAATCACTTTATTACTTTGCCCCTATTGGCTTTAGCATTCTGTAGACTTACTCTGTTTATTGAAGAGTCTTCTAGAATGTTCTTTAACTATAAGTCTACTAATATCACATTCCCCTAGGTTTTGCTGAAGAAGGAGCAAGGTTTGGTCCAAAGGGCTGCTTCATGAAGGTACGACTTTGTGGCAACAATCTGAAAAAACTGGCAACTTTCTTTTTTACACATTCCCCTATCTATCCTGGATGTCACCTGTAATTCCAACACAAGGGACACACGTGTTTAGTGACTCGATGAAATGTTACCATAGCAATTGCTGCTCTTATCACAGCCCCCGTGGTCAAAATCTCATGCCATCTTGGTGGCACCCAAAGATGGCCTAGAGCCCTGGGTTATTGCAATTCCTTGTAAAATCTAAGGACCAATTTAAGACCACCTTCCATTACTTCCTGAGTTAGAATTTATCATTAGATTCCATAGCCAGGCCTCTCTGACTCAGAACAATAAATGCAGTCAAGAGAAAAGAAAGGTGAAGAGGCCTTCATTGCTTACGTTTGGGGCTTGGGTTTATTTGAGGTCGATTTCATGGTTTTTGTCGTGGTTGTTTAACCCCACATTCACTGAAATTCCTGTAGCTAAAAAATAAATGAAACCTGGTTGCTTTCTGGTGATGTCAGATAAGTTTTGGCTAAGTGACCTTGTGAGGCATAAGCAGAGAGCACAATCCCATCTGCTCTGTGCTCACATTTGCTTAGGGGTCTCTTCCGGAGAAAACACCAGCCTCTCAATGAAACCTCTCCTTCATCACTTTATCAGGAACTAAGTAAGCAAAAGTAATATTTATGGACATTACTGAGGAAAAACCGGGCATGACTAGATGTGAATAGAAAGGAACAGAGAAAGCAAAGACAATAAGGAAGAAACACAGGAATCCTCTCACAGACTGAAGGTTTGATCTTCCATGTTTCCATAAACTATAGTTAATTCTTCTTCACACACACTAAAAGTCCCAGCAATAAGCAGTTTGTGTCTTTCTGAGTGCATTCATGAAGTGCCTCCAACCACGGCCTGCTGTGTTGCACACAGGATATGAATCATCCCTTTGCTAGGTGTTTCTACACTCTGTATGCTACCTACCCAGAGGTCAGCAACTATCACAGTGTCACAGAGTAGAGACCCTCGGTTGACCTATTCTGCTTCACAGTGGTGCCAAAGCAGTGGCGCTAGAGATTCATATGTTCCAAACAAGATATGAAATACTTCCTCTAAATGAAAAGATGGAAGTTGTTGAGTATGGGGGAAAAGTTCACATGCTTGGATTTCAAGTTAATTGCTTACTGTACCTAACTTACAAATTCTACTTCAGCTTAGGTACAGATGCAGAATAAAAAAACAACAGGTAAAATTCAGTATAGTCTGGAATTCTGGACAACCACTAGGGGTTTGAAACCATATCTGTTGGTATCAGGACCTCCGAAACCGGTGACATCACATAGGCGGGACCTGTACACCTGTTGCCAAGGCAACAGCCACCATATTCCCAGAATCCACTTGGCTCACCTCCCACCTTTACCTGTGATTGCATCATCATCCATCTATAAAGAAAGGCCCCCCTGGTGTCTCTCTCTGTCTCTGTCTGTCTCTCCCTCCCTCTCTCTCTCCCTCTCTCTCTCTCTCTTCCTCTCTCTTCCCCCCTCTCTCTGTCTCTCCCCCTTACCTTCCCCCTCCCCCCCTCTCTGTCCCCCTTCTCTTTCTGCCGCCACCTTGTCCCTCTGTCTCCCAATAAACCTCATGTGGAACTCTTTGGCCTGCTGTGGTCCTTCTGAAGCTGGGCGGCAGCCAAGATCATAACAATATCCTCATGGTGAAAACAGATAGAGTGTCCCCAACATAATGCTGGGAAATAACCATTCTCCAAAATGGCAAGTGGGACAGGGAAAACTTTTCGTCAAAGTGGAAGGTCTAACTGCAGTGACAGAGCCACCTGAGATAGCCCACGGAAACCTTGTTAAGACAAAATGTGTTATGCATCATCATCAGAACAAGGAGTAAACACCAGTAAAGATTTTGTGGGTCTCCCTGCTCCCATGGATCATTGGCCAACTCTGTCCACAAGGGTGCTGGGAATGGAGACGTTGGCCATGGGGTTCACCAGGACCAATTGTCAATAGGCAACAACTTTACTTAGGATGACTGAAGGCTTATAAAGTTTTGGGGGACTGAGGGTAGGGATATCCAGGATGGGCAAAGATTATTGGTTGGGGGCTTAGGGTACCTGGAATGCCTCATTAGCATGGGAAAGCATTCCAGGAATCTCAAGTGCTGGCTGAACAGGTTTTGTCAGGAGAAAGGAAACTGATCCTATAAACTAATTGAGGGTATGTGACATTCCTCAGGTAGAGGTGAGTATGGGGGCTTAGAATTCCCCAGACAAGGTCAGAGATGGAGATCCTGCTAACCAAGGGAGTCCTCCATGATTCACTGAGCCCCAGAAGGCGATCAGTCAATGGTGGACTTTGACCTTAATTAGCAGAGTTTTCCCACTGATCTAGAAGGAAGTTATAGAGAGAGGCAGTAATGTTAAAAAAGATGTTCTCTCTCTTTTTGAAAACCTATAAAGGTGTTTAAAAATATTTAATTTTAAGAAAATCCTGTGGTTTGGAGATTCTGATGTGGGTTTGTGAGGGTGGCAGCCATTTTTCTAAAATGGGATATCAATGTGACCTTTCCATTTTAGGAATGTGTGTGCAGGAGTGGGGGTGGGGATGTGCACAGGAGTATATTAGCATATGTGCACTTATGCATACAGGTGCAAAGGGTAGAGGCTGAGGCCACGTGTCTCCCTCTATTAGCTTGCCACATTGTCATTTTGAGACAAGGTTGCTCTCTAAAACTCAGTTCACCAATTCAGGTAGACTGACAGGTAGGAAGCCCCCCAGGACCCTGTTGTATCAGCCTCCCAAGCTGGGAAGCATGTGCCTCCACAGCTGGTGTTCTCAATGAACACTGGGGGACCAGATTCAGGTCTTCATGCTTGCACAACATGCACTCCATCCACAGAGCCATTCCTCCTCCGATCCTTACATTGATAAGCTATTATTAGTAGGACCACTTTGTATCTGAACTAGAAGGAGAAAAGCCAGGGGAGGGAGAAAAGAGAAAAACAATGAAGAGAGTAGAGAAATACTAAGAAATCTTCCTAATATCACTGAACAGAATTAGAACCAGAGGAGGAACATGAAATGTGAGTTCATGGTTGCCTGAACAGTAAAAGCGGATGGAAATTCCTGCACTGGTCAGATAGTGGCCTGCCAGAGCAATGAGAAGATAGAAGGTCACCCAGTGTGGGCACAATCAAGGTCCTCAGGAGGAACAGGACCTACCGCTAACATGCAAACACACCCACACAGCACAGGCACATCAGTATAGATAAAGATTACAAGGAATTAGTTTATAATATTATATGGTCTGACGTGCCTGTAGATCTGCAATGGGCAAGCTGCAGACCCAGGAGAGCAATGCGAATTCCAGCCGAAGGCCAAAGGCAAGTAAGAAAAATGACAGGCTAGATCCAAAGGCAGTCAAGAAGGAGACAATGTCCCTACTGAGGGGGTGTCAGCCACTGTGTTCAGGCCTCCCACTGATTGCATGAGCCCTCCACAATGTGGCGGGGGGCGGGGCGGCAATCTACTAATTCTCTCCCCTCTGTTAAATCTTATCCAGAAACATTCTTGGAGAATATTCTGAATGGTTGCTAAAACATCTGGGCATCTGCTGGCCAGGCAAGTGTATACCTCACGGCACTAAGTGTATAAGAGTTCCCAATGGAACCACGTGAGATACACCAGCCACACCTAAAGCATCCACACTGGCCAAGATAAGACAACAGAGTCCAGGTTAGCCGTACCTCTGGGAAAGGCCGAGGAAAAGAGCTAGCCATAGGGATGCCCTGTAACATGCTCTCCTGACCACACACAACCACAGTCACAAGCCCCTATCGCTCATACCTCTACATCAGAGACAGAAGCTCATAGAGAGCAAGGATGAGCTCTATCAGACAGGCTGACAAGTCTGCAAATTCTGCACAGGAGTAGTGGGGTCAGAGTTCAGTTCTGCCAACCTGAGTACCCCGGCCTCCACTTCTGAAGTGCTTCTCCACAACCCCACCCCACCCCGCCCCAGGGTCCCTACTGGAAGTAGCACATACAATCCAAGTACTATCACAGAAAGTAGGACAGATCTGAGAACTAAATGACACAACGGTACCGTATTAATCCGATTTCCACTGAGGTGATAAAACACTAACCACAGCTGATTTGAAGGTAAAAGGGTTTTTTATTTGGCAAGCTGAGGCAAGAACTGACGCAGAGACCACGGAGACCACGGAGGTATACACTGTTTCCCGGCTTGTTTCCCCTGGCTTGCTCAATTACCTTTCATAGATAGCCCAGACCCACCAGCCTAGGGTGGCACTGTACACAATGAGCTGGGCCATTCCTCATCAATAAACAATCAGAAAGATGCCCATACTGGAGCGAGTGGGGGGGGGCAGCGGAGCGAGCGGGGTGAAGCAAGCAGGGCCGGCAGAGGTCCTGAGTTCAATTCCCAGCAGCTACACACATGATGGCTCACGGCCATCTATACAGCTACAGTGTACTCATACACATAAAAATAAATAAAATAAAGCTGTAAAAAAAAAAATGCCCATAGACAGGCCCACAGGCCAGTCTGATGAAGGCAGTTCCTCAACTGTGATCCCATCTTCCCAGGTATGTTTAGGACTGCACCAAGTTCACAATACTTCACTATGAGAGACATAAGAGAAGCATCCCAAAGCCAGGCACACACACAGGTGCTCGAAACACAGTCGCTATTTTCACGTCCTCTTATTTTGTTTCTGAATAAAATTCTGGCTGTTCTCACTGCTGCCGAGGGCCACAACTCCCTCTTCTTTCTTGAGCAGAACTAAGTTTGCAGTGAGGTGAGTCACTGTGTACGGGAGCAATCCCTCCAGAGTCACCACACTGATGCAAACAGTTCACAGCCAGGCACAATCAAACCTGGCAGACAGGCGAAGCACCTGCTGGGCTCAGAAGACAGAAAGCTAGGGGCAGAGGAAGTCTTCACTGGACGGCCAGCCTGAAGGGCCTGGCCCCTTCTTTTCTGGACTGTCAACTTTTCCTGGGAAGACATCTCCACAGGCAGGCTGAAGGCAAACAAGCGGTCCCACCCAATTCCAGTGGACAGATGGATTTAATCAGGTTCCTAACAGGGGCGTGGCTGACTTTCAAGCAGGTACACCACTGAAGAAACCAGGTATCCTCAAAACCACTAACAGCATAGATCCTGAAGGAGGCAGAGTAAAGCCTCTCACTCCCCTACCCCAGCAACTGTTAACTATCATCTGGGGGTGGGGAGGATGTGACTTACAATCCCTCCCCCAGCAACCATTAGCTTGGTTGGGAATGGGGGCCTTAGGAGCCTCCCACCAGCCGCTAACAGCCTAGATCCCTTCCATAGGGAGCCAGGAATGGGCCCTGTCTCGTGCGGGTGTCCTGCAGTTAACTACGGCCACAAAGAGGTCAAGAGGGCAGCGGCATGGACCGTGCTAGATGATGGATACAGCTGCTCATGAACAGCTGCAGATGGGAAACAGACTGCCTTGCTTCCATGAACACTGCTGCCTGCTGGCATTCATGAGACGGAGTAGAGACACAGCATGGCTCCTCCCTAGACCATTCAAGATACTTCTTTACCTCGACATAACTGGAATCCCCACACATCCCTTTCTTTCAGACACCACCTTCCCTAAGCTTCTCCATTACCCACAGTACCTCTCTCTTCTGTCCCAAAAGAAACCAGGTCCAAGGCACTTCCTAAAAATGTCCCTCTGGCTTCCTACAGGAAGCAGGTCCTCGGCCACAGCCCCTCCTACAGCCTTTTCTCCACACCTGCCTCCCACCCTACCTAAGCTTCCCCACAGCAGAACAAGCACAGCGGCTACTGGGAAGACCTCGGCAGGCCTGGAGGCACATAAGCCTCCATCTCAGACACTTGGGAGGGTAAGCCAGCGTCACAGGGTTGAAGGCTTGCCTGGGCTACAAAGTAAGCTCAAAGCTAGTCTAGGCAACCTCATGAGTCTATCTCAAAAACTTAAACATGCACACTCTCTCGAGCATACACACACACATACACACACACACACACACACACACACACACTGTGGGTGTAGCTCAGGGGTAGCGCTTTCCTAGCATATGCAAGGCCTTTGTTTCAATGCCCAGCAATGTTAAAAGTGAGCATTTCTAGAAAAAGCCAACACTGACTCACAGAGGACTCTTGAAATGTCCATCAACTCGGTCCCTATAGACCTCAGATATTAATAAACAGCACCTCAGTTACCCAGTAGTCACCTTAACTAAGCAGCTAAACGAAAGAGTCAGAGAGAAAACATCGAATGGTGTGGGCTTGGAGCTGCTATGCTAGGACAGGCCATTGCAGGAGTGATTTGTAGCTGTGAGGTAGCCAGTTGACGGGGCCACCATCACTGTGACGCTGGCCACCCATCCGGCCTGCTCCTGTCTGGGGGACCTAGCCTCAGGCACAGAGGACACAGGGAGAGGAGGGCTTGGTGACTCAGGTCACAAGGACACACTTCAGATTTAGCATACCATTTTTCATAAATTTTTAAGTTCTGAATTTTAATATATATTTATAAATATATATGCAATAGTTGATGCATACAGAAGCTAGCCAAGTCTACACATGGCTGAATAATTCAATTCTTATGACCTTGGGAACTCCAGTCTAAGTGGCCCTGCACCTGGATTCAGAGAGGAGCGACCCACCTCAGAGGCACGGGAGCAGAAGGAAGAGCTGCAGCTGAGGACAGACCTGCAACCTGACCCAAAGGAAAAAAGACCAGGCTATAAAGCAGGCCATTGCTCTGGGCAAAACTCTACTGAGGTGTGTCACTCAGGCCAAAGGGACTTGCCCGGGGAAACAGAGGGGCATCTGCCGGGCTTGGAAGAGTCTCTTACAAGAGGTTGGCCAACTCCTCTTGCTGCTGCTACTGCAAAGGTAGCCATGGATTACTCTGGAAGACTAGCTTTCAGCCTTAAAACTCCTGGAAATGTCCTGGTTTTTCCGTTTGTTGAGACGAGTCCTTGCTCTCTGCAGCCCAGGCTAGTTTCAAACTCACAAACCCGCCAGCTTCGCCGTGTGCGGTGCAGGAATTGCAGTGGTGCACAGCCACGCCTAGCTCTTTGGGAAGGTGTGTATAGTGAGTACACCATCAACATGCACCCACAGTCACAGACCTACCAGGTGTTCCCCTGTGCTCTCCTGCTGTCGTGTCATCTGCAAACATGTCAGTGGGTAGGGCTATGAGAGAATTTTTTTCATAAACATTATCCCAGAACTCTTACAGGCCAGGCCCACCCCACACCCCACGATAGCCCCAACCATTTGATTTTTACACAATGCCGATCACCTCTATCCTTCAACACCTTCCCCTCCCCTTATCAACTCAGAGTCGAAACAAGAGCCAATGCTGTTTTGTTTGGGTATCCTTCACCCAGAGAGCCTCCTTCCCTCCCACTTACCCCATACAGTAACGCTCCTGTATTTCCTCTTCTCTACCTTGAAGCCCATGCAGATTAAGACGTGTCTCTTGCCCTTGTTTTCCCTTCCCATCCCCTAGCCCACTCCCACAAACTGACAGATGACTGAGTGGTTAAGAGCATGTGCTGCTCTTGCAAAGGACCCACATTCAGTTCTCAGGACCCATGTCCAGCAGCTCAACAACTGCCAGGTTGTGTATTTCTGGCTTCAGGATATGAGGCCCTCTTCTGGAATCCATGGGTTCTTGCACACATGCAAGCAGGCATATACATAATGCAAACATGTACACACATTTTATATATATATATATATATATATATATATATATATATATATATATATCTTTTTTTTTAAGTGAACCCTTCATAAACCCAAAATACCAGCTCTTTCTGCTGAGATCCCAGCAAAGAGTTGATGGAAAAGAAAGAGAGCTCTGTCTGCTGATCACTCCATCATCCTTCACAACTCCGGCTCTGACACTAAGCATAATTTAGAGGCACCATTGTCCATGACTCCCAGTTCAGTTCAATCATCTTTTGTTTTAAGATTTATTTTCGGGGGTTGGAGAGATGGCTCAGTGGTTAAGAGCACTGACTGTTCTTCCAAAGGTCTTGATCTCAAATCACAGCAACCACATGGTGGCTCACAACCATCCGTAATGAGAACTGACTCCCTCTTCTGGAGTATCTGAAGACAGCTACAATGTACTTACATATAATAAATTAAATAAATAAATAAATAAATAAATAAATAAAAATATTTATTTTCAGGGCTGGAGACACGGCTCAGCAGTTAAGAGCACTGCTCTTCCAAAGGTCCTGAGTTCAAATCCCAGCAACCACATCCAGGGGGCTGTTCTGTGCCTTGAGCCTCAGGAGGCTCAAGTTGCTACCAGGAGGCAACTTCCTCCATGGGCATGATTGGCACTGAGACACTAGACCACCAAGGGGATGACAAAGAGCACACACCCAACCAGCTCTGCCAGAAGAAGCCTGCGTGGATGAACGGTGACAGAAAAAATGCCAAAAGAAAGGAGCTGGAGCAATGGTTACCACTAGCTGAGTTCAGCAGGGTTTGCTCTCAAACCCTCATCACTCTCTCCCAATCTTTGAAGCCAACTAGAGTCAAGGTGAGACCTGGGGGACTGTCCCTCTGCCCCACAGTACTTTCCCTTGGATCCCTGCTCCTTCCTCATCATGCACTTCAAGGTTTGTATTGCCAGGCTAGGGGGTGGGTGTAAAAACAGACCCAGTGAGGCTCCCAAGCAGTTTTAGAGTGGTACTCATAAAGACCACAGGAAGCCCCAGGCCAAGCAGCTATCAGGTGAGTGCCACAGCTAGATAAAATCTGTCTTCTCCCTCTCCCCTGTGGTGGCTACTCAGCTCCTGACCAAGGTTCTTTCCACACTTCTGTAACTTTCTTCCAGCATAAGAAGCCAAGGGTGGTAGCAACAGCCTCCGGCCTGTGCAGATTCAAAAGTGCCAATGTAGGGATGAATTTAGACACCTTCAGATCCCACGAGGGCCCTGCTCTGCCCAAACTTCAGCTTCATACTTCAAAGAGAGATTTTTAATTACACATTATGATACCAATTATATCTGAATGCATTATGAAGCTTTGCTAAGCAATTTTACTATTTTAATTCTTTTCTTCTGCCATGTTTTTAATAACCACTCTGGTTTTTTATTGCATTAGGATACAATTAAGAAAGAAAGAAAAGTCTTTTATATTTTAAATCCACTTCATTTTTCTTACATAAAGAATTCCACAGCCATCCATAATAATTTAACAATATATTAAGAAGATAAAGAGACTAGCTTAGGAAATGGGCTGAGCACCATCTAGGAGGAAAAATGGAAATCTGTCTATTTTGCAACAGTAAATCACAGAGAATTCCTGACCAGAGGTAAATAAGCCACATGCCAACCCACAGTCACACGGAAGAGGGGAGGGGTACTCATAAAGACCATGGGATGTCGACCGCCAGGCCTGTTAGCTTCAGCCATCCACAGAGGAGAAGGGTGAAGGTGCAGGCTATTGTCACCAAGTCAAAGAGGTAAGTGGCTGTCTCAGCCAGGGTTACTAGTGCTGGGATGACACGCCACAGCCAAATGCAATTGAGGGGGGAAACGGTTCATCTGACGATCAGTTCATCATCACTGATCATCACTGAAGAAGTCAAGACAGGAACTCAAGCCAGGGCAGGAACCTAGAGGCAGGAGTTGATGCAGAGGCCATGGAGGGGTATGTTTATTGGCTTACTCCCCATGGCTTGGTCAGCCAGCTTTCTTAAAGAACACAAGGAATAGTCCCACCCATACTAGGCTGGGCCCTCCCTGTCAATCACTAATTAAGAAAATGCTCCACACACTTACCTACTGCCTGATCATATGGAAGCAGTTTCTCAGTCCACGATTCCTCCCATGTCTTACTCCACGTTGACACAAAGCTAGCCAGCACACTGGTCCACGAAGGAAAAGTTTAGCCTACAACTTACCACTCCTACCCTCAGCCTTGAATGTCTACCTGCTGACTAGCCAGAAAGGGCCCAGGTCCACCCTGCCCCCGTGCAGAGTGAATCTGCAGCATCTACCTTCATGATGACCCCAGAGTCTGTCTGCATCTCACCTGATCCACCACCAGCATCCTTGTCGCCATCAGCTCCTACTAGGTCTCCCAACTTGGCTGCTGATTTACAAATCCCACAAATTATCCCATATCACTGCAGGCACACACACATACACACACACAAAATCAAATAAAGAAAATTTGACATAAGTTCTTCTTTAGAGACCAACTAATAAGTGTACAACAAATAGCATAGTCCAAACACCAGCTCTTTGTCACTCTAAAGGAACGACCACACCTATCATCAATATCAGGTCATCAATGGCTTTACAGTCATGTGGAGAAAAGGCATTAAGGTCTAGTGATGGATGGATGGACTGACACTATAATTATTAATTAAAAAGGGACATTACACCACTATCTAAGCAACATTCTTTACCCAATTTTTATTCATTCATTCTACATAGCTACACACTTTTTTTCCCACTCTCGCCTTGAACTCCTGGGCTCAAGCAATCCTCCCAGGTCAGCTTCCCGAGTCGACAGAAGTCAAGTTTGTGTTTGAATCTGATCATGTCTTTTTTTTTGGGGGGGGGGGTAGGTTTCGAGACAGGGTTTCTCTGTGTAGCCTTGGCTGTCCTGGAACTCACTCTGTAGACCAGGCTGGCCTCAAACTCAGAAATCTGCCTGCCTCTGCCTCTGCCTCCAAAGTGCTGGCATTGCGCCACCACTGCCCAGCTGATCTTGTCTTTAGGAGAACTTTGGAGGACAAGGAGCTTGTAGGGGGCTGTTCGATGTCATCAGCAATGCAATTGTGTTGTGGAAAATACCGCAGGACAAATGCCTTACCTGGGAGGACAAGAGAAAGAATCATATTCTGAAATGCAAGTCAAGACCTAGCAGCACAGCACTCCTACAGTCCATACATCAAACTGTAAGCAGGAGTGAGTTCTAGACCCGCCTGAGCTCCATAGAGAGACCTTGTCTTTCTTTTTTTTTTTCCTTCTTAGCCCTGGATGTCTTGGAACTCACTCTGTAGACCAGGCTGGCCTCAAACTTAGAAATCTGCCTGCCTCTGCCTCCCAAGTGCTGGAATTAAAGGTGTGCGCCACCACTGCCCGACAAGAGAGACCTTGTCTTGAGAGAGAGGGAGGTGCCACCAACCCTATGCAGGGTGAATGTTGTTTAGATTCTTGGACTTGTGCTTAGACATTTTACAAATCAAAACCAGCTATGAGACAACCATGAAAATCTCCACACCAGCATCAGGTGACACTGATCAATGACTCTGACTCACTTCAAGTAACAAGAGAATCATGGCGATGTTGAACCAAAATAACCCTTATTGTTTTAGCGAGATGTTTGTACATAGAACTGATTTCACTCCTTTACTTAGTTCTTGACCACAGAGAATCACTATTGTTGTTTGTGTGTTTCTGTATTTTTGTTTTGTTTTGTTTTGTTTTTGGATACCCTAAGGGAAATGTGTAGAAGGAAGGATACAGGATGATAATTAATACAAAACATTAATGCAGGGCTAGAAATTTGCCCCTAGAAAGTCCCCCAAGGCGCAAGGCCAGCTTGTAGGAGAATGTCACTACTCACCATTTGGAGCTCAAGCTTTGGACAGGGTCAACATCCAGAAGTAGCCATCAACCTAGAAGTTCAAAAGAAATGGGTCTGAGTGACAAACAGCTTCTCCAAAGCCCGTCCACTTCATTCCATAATCAAAAAAGGGAAGAGAACAACATATCACGCACAAAGCTGTATCAGTGGAGGTCTGTAGAGCTATGGTAGGTGGGAGAAGGGGGTCGCTAAGGGAAGTAAGATCAGCCCCATGCGGCATGAAACCGAGTAAGCCAGCACTCTGGACAACGTGAGTCACAGAGAGCACACTCTAGTGACACCATCTTCTGGAGCAACAGTATCCCAGAGTCAGTCTCACGGATCTAACAGGATCAGGGTCCTATTTAAAGAGCAAGAAAAAGCAGGCATGCTGTCACATTCCTGGAGTCCCAGCCATTCGGGAGTCTGAAGCAGGAAGGCCACACTAGTCCAGGAGCTCAGAGTCGGTAGGCAACATAACAAGTGCCAACACAAAATAAAATGAAGATAATGCCTATGCAATTTTATTGACATAACTAGAATCCTTAACCTTACTGTATAGTCACTTAACCTTACCGTATAGTCGCTTAATGAATGAGGGAACAAATATGAGAGAGACAGATAGTGAAAGTAAAGTGAGATTTCAGTCTTGAGACCAAGGCGAGGCATCTTTTCAATGAGAATCAGCCTGCAAATGAGTTGACAAGTCCCTGTGGTGAGTGACGAGCCCCACATTGCCCTCTCTCTCAGTGTTGAGTAAAGCCAGACCAGTGGATACCAACAATCTCATGATTTCAAATAGACATTTTTTACTATGTTATTTGGATGTTTCTTAAATGGTTAAGGCAGGTAGACTTCATCCAGGATGACAGCAGTGGGTAGATACCAACCCTGCTAGAATAAGGGCAAAAGGGAGAACACAGGAAAGACAGCTGGGGGTGTATGGCTGGAGTGGAGTGAGAGGCCAAGGGGAAGAAAACTACTAACAGGAAACATCAAAATGGGACAACTTCTTGCTATGGGCCAGTCCAGGACTTAGATCTAGGAGAGGGATGGGAGGAGGAAGGAGAAGAATCATCAGACCCCAAAGGTGATCAGCCATCCATGGGGATTCTCAGTAACTGATCTAGAAGGGTTCTTGCTAAAACTTGCCAGCAAAGCAAGGATAAGTTAAAGCATAATTTAATAATTGTTTTTAAATGTTCAGAAAAGCCTGACTTGAGTGTAGTCAAATATAAAGTCTCTCTCAAGAACAGCATAAGCAGAAGTCCTGACTCTTAGAGGGACTCTAACTTCGAGGGTCTCTGCGGCCTTCATGGTCTACAGAGAGATGATCACAGGAAGCAAGAAGGCAGTTCAGTTCAACACGGCTCAGTAGATGGTATTAGCTCAAACTTTTGGAGTCTGACCCTGGTTAGCTTATTTGGGTGGACATTATTCTGGTGATAACTAACTCAATCCCATGTGTACAAAGCATACAGAAATCTCTTTAAGGAACAAAGTAAGACAAACACAGATCAGATGTAACTATATCATAATTCTTTGTAAAGTCCATAAAGAAGGTGGTATAGACAGACTGAAGGAAACAAATTTACAATAAGGGTCTGGGGGAAGATCCAGTGCCACAAAAGTCTATCCATCCAAAGACAGCAAAGGTCCAAAGACTAGTACACATATCTGCTCCTAGCCTTCTGGGCAGATGGGGTGCAGCAATTTCTTTCCTTGCAGGAGCAACCACCTTGTGTGCATAACATTCCAGACTCCCCTGGCACTTCTCTGGGAAGACCTCATGCATTCTGTAAGTTGCCTTGGTCATTGGTTATTTTAACACAGTAATGGATACAATACAGAAAAGAAGAAAACAACATTTGAAGCCTCGACTTGAAGCATTACACACAACTCAAGAGGCTTTTGATCACAGTCAGAGTGACAAAAGCCCCCTAGCATAGAACCTGAGCAATTTCCCCATAACCCAGATGCAGGGAG
This sequence comes from Mastomys coucha, assembly GCF_008632895.1. Lineage (NCBI taxonomy): Eukaryota > Metazoa > Chordata > Mammalia > Rodentia > Muridae > Mastomys > Mastomys coucha. The sequence goes on from NW_022196894.1 coordinate 87,532,512, forward strand.
TGCATGTAAAAGATGGACAAAATGCCTTCCTTGCATCCTCAAATGTAACACGCACATACAGAACGTGGGTTACTGAAGATCTACAAGAGCTGCATGTGATGGTGCACACCTCTATTCCCAACACTCAGGAGGTATAGGCAGGTGGATCTCTATAAGATCAAGGCCAGTCTGGTCTACATACCAAGTTCTAAACCAGCTACGGCTGCATAATGGGAGAGTCTGTCTCAAAAAAAA
>NW_022196894.1:87532755-87546102 GCF_008632895.1 Mastomys coucha
AAAAAAAAGGCAGTGTGTTAAACACTCCATCTTAGCTTGTCAGCAAAGATCTATTCTTAAAGCAGTCCTCCCTCCCCAGTCCCTGTGCAAGTGAGAAGAAGCCAAGATAGGGAAAGCAAGAAACTGATGCGGTTTCCTTCCGGCTGGGTCACCTAGGATCTGGCCATCACATACATGTCTTCTTTCAAGCCACCAAGCCCTCTGTTTCAGTTACAGGGGATGAAAGGACTTCTTCCGACGACCCCTAAGTCCCTCATACCCACCCTTTGCCCTTCCTAAGCAACTTCATTCAATACTCTATATTTTCCTGTCTAGTCTATGATAAAGAACAGTAGACAGGTAGAAGGCAGAGAATCTGAATGGAAGGAATTCAAGTTTCCGTATCTGCTCTCAACTATAGGAGGAAAAAAAAAAGAAAGGAAGAAAGAATCCAGTTTCTAAGGCACATTAACATGGGGCAAAAGGATAGAGCTGGGGACAGGTCCAAGGAGGATCTAAGTTTAACAGTATCTGAAATCCAAGAGAGTCTACCCAAATTTTGCATATGCATGCATTTTTCTGAGACGAGAAATCCAGAAGGAGAAAGATCACATTTGTTACTGGAGCCTCCAGAGCTGAGGAGCTGCTGCAGGAGCCGACCAGCACAGATGTGGCCGCCGTCTCCTCAGGGAGGAAAGGAAGAAAGGAGCAAGCAGCACATACCTCTGTCAGCCTCTGGAGCGAACCCAACCACATCCCTCGCTGAGGGTGCTGGGGCTGGAGGACCCGCCACCCGCCACCTGCCACCCTCCCTGCAAGGCAGCAGGGATGATGTCTTCCACCTTCACTCACAGCTCCCTCCCAATAGTCAAGTGACATTTGCAAAGCTCATCGGCTCAGCAGGTGTTCAGATGTACAAGTAATAGAAAAACAGTTCCAGGCCTGAGGAAAAAAAAGAATCCTATCCCGCTCACAAGGCCCCCCACCGCACCCCCTAGGCTGCTGGCAGAGTGCAGGGCATAAAAACCAAGAGGAAAAATACACTGGAGACAGCAGAACAGTACAGAAGGGCATTCCAGAAACGTACAGGTTGGCAAGGGAAACCCCAGGGGTGTGGACAGGTGACTGATCCCTAGGCAGTAACCAACCCTTACGGACCGGTGCTCTCAACCTCTGCATGACCCCACGAACAAGCATATGTGACTCACCCTGTCTAGCTCACCCCTTGGAGACTATACAGTGTAAAACTCCCAGGGCTGCGGTGGGTTGTTGACAAGAGTCTTGCCCAGCCCTGGGGTCTGTTTAGTGGTCTCCGTGTCCTTCACACGGAGGGTGGTCTGATGAAGCAACAGAAGGTGATAAGAGATTGATGGAGCTGACACCACTGTCGACGCCAAAAGGAAGTGACAAAGCCATCTGGGCAGCAGCTCCTGAGGGGGACCAGAGCCTCTAAGCCACATGGAGCCCTACAACTCCTTCTCCCATGCGGCTCTCCCTTGCCCAGCTGTCCTCAACTCGGAGGCAAAGGATAGAGCAGCCACAATGGACTTCTGGGTGGCCCTGGACCAGCTGAAGCATTACTCTGAAGTTCAGTGTCCTCATATGTCAACCGGGGTCATCAGAGTCACAGGACCCATCTTTTCTGAGGCTTAAATTCATGCACAGTTCTTAGAACAATGCCCAGGGTACAGAAATAACCACACACAGGCTGTCCCACGAGGTGCGCGCTTCAGCTGGTTCTGAAGAGCCATGTAACAAAGAGGCATCTGTGCTCCAAAGAGCAGCCAAATACTAACGGCCTGAGCCCACAGGCCAGCGACGCATGTCCACGATCCTGGGATGTGTTGTGTATTTTAATGTTTCAAAAATGCCAAAAGGAAGTGAGAAGCCATCTGGGCAGCACTGAATTCCAGCGGGCACTGAATTTACCTTGCATTGTGTTGCCCATTAAACAGGGACATCAAGCTAACGGGGTCTGTGGAGGACAAGAAAAAGCATGCTGAAATGCTCTCCAAAGGCTGTGCTTAGGCATACTCAGACATGGAAGCTCTGTGGTTCTTCCCGTCATCATGAGAAGCATAGACCTAACCCACTGCACACCTTTCCCCTCTGACCAGATCTGGAAACAGTTCCTCACTCTCACCAGATCCAGGCATGCCTCCACTCTGCTAATCAAAGATGCTGGCCGAATGGCCAAAGCCTAGGGAAACACACAGACGCTGTGAGACTTCAGGCATTTGCTAGAGTTCCCCCATTTTGTTGGCGTCGCAGAACTGCTGAGTACAGAACACTCTTTACAAGTTGCTGAGTTGCATCTTGTCCTCTCCTGAGTTTATCCAAGGTTGATCCAGTTTTTTGCTTGGGGAATAACCTGCACGTCATTGGGTTGGCTTTCTGGTGGCCCCCACAGGAGCAGGTGGCCCCTGTCAGTGCGAGAAAGCTCCGTAGAAGACACAACCTTTAGCAGAAAGACTAGAGGAACAGTTCGGTGGTTAAGAAAATCTCACTGTGCTTACAGAGAACCGGGGCTCCATTCCTAGCACCTACATGTCCATTCCCGTTCTCCAGGGAATAAATTCACTCTTCTGGCCTTCAAGGACACCAAGTACTTCCATGGCGCAAATACAAGCAAGCAAAAATACTCACATACAGCAAACAAGTACAACTGAAAAAAAAATTGTAAAAGTAAAATTCAAAACGATTTAACAGAGGCACAAGAGAAGCCAACCCAAACAGTGGAGGGAAAATATCGATAAAGGCAGCTGAGGGTTTGGGGTCCCAGCTCAGTGGTAGGGGGCTTGCCTAGGAAGCCCTGCATTCAGTACCAGCTCTTAAAAAGAGGAAATGCACCTGAATATATCAGAGAATAATAATAAAAGAGCCAGGAGCTGAGCCGCTGAGATGCTGAGATGCTGAGATGCTGAGCCACTCTGAGATGCTGAGCCACTCTGAGATGCTGAGCCACTGAGATGCTGAGCTGCTCTGAGATGCTGAGCCACTCTGAGATGCTGAGCCACTGAGATGCTGAGCCGCTCTGAGATGCTGAGCCGCTCTGAGATGCTGAGCTGCTCAGGGCCTCCTTTACTCACAGTCTGGGAAGCCATAATAGTTACTAGTGGCTGTGTAGCCCTGGTCAAAATGCCAAACTTGGAGTATTCAGCTTTCTGGACTCATCTTTCCCTAGCCCCCCAGATGTGACAACATGCTATATACACATATCTTGAGGATGAGATGTAAGTCCAAACGTGGAATTCACTTATGTATCAGATATATGTTGTTATATAGTCGTGGGGTTACTTCAATACTAAAACGTTCCCATTTTTTTGGAGTAGTTTGGGCTTGGGTGTACAGTCCTTCCCTTTATTGTCCTCACTGCCTCCTTGGTGCCTAAAGATTTGGGGACAGTAATCAAACAAGGGTACAATCCAAAAACACAGATACCTAAGAATATGGACCCTAGGTCAGACTGCTAGATACAAATACTGATTTCCTCAAGCCAATCTCCCCTATCCCCAAACATCTCATGTATAAGATGAGGTAGTTAGCAGGAAGTGGAGACTGAGTTAAAGGACACTCCTAAAGAACACAGACCTGGGCTGGAGAGATGGCTCAGCGGTTAAGAGTACCAACGGCTCTTCCAGAGGTCCTGAGTTCAATTCCCAGCAACCACATGGTGGCCCACAACCATCTGTAATGGGATCTGATGCCCTCCTCTGGAGTCTCTGAAGAGAGCAATGGTGTACTCATATACATAAAATAAATAAATAAATCTTTAAAAAAAGAAGAAGAACACAGACCTGAGGGAACCTTCAGCCATCACCACATTACATCTGCTGAGCCCCAGAAACCCAAAGAAACGGGTGGATTGGTTCCAGTCTCCAGCAGACAGGGAAATGGGAAGATAAGAGGGAAAACACAGACATGCTGCACATACACGGTGTGATGGCGGTGGGTTTTCTTCAAAGCCCAAGAATGCCAGTCACACAGTCCGAGGCCACTCAGCTTCACCCCTGCCCTCGTGAGCCAGCTTCTGCGTTCTCTGAGCTGCATCTTCCTCACCTGCACAAGATTACAGTGAGAGCCAACTGTTCCATCAGTAAGTTTTCTGCATTTTGTGGCTTTCCCTGAAGTCAAAAAGGGACAACAAAAGCAAAAGCTAGATCCTCTGGAAAGCGTGTCACCTGCACATGTGAAAGCCACTAGGCCAGACATGACCATCGACGCTTTCCCAATACTTCCCTGGGCCAGCTTACCTCTTCAGGCAATGTGATGTCACAGATTTTCTACCCAAAGCCCAGTCAGTAAAACCCAGGGAAAAAGAAAAGAAAGACCTAGGACCCACTGTCCTCATCAGCCCACAGGTCATGGGAATTTTTGGACAGCTACTTCATAAGGTGGTGCTTGAGTCATCAGTAAGAAAGGCTAGGGCGGGTCGTCTGCAGAAAAACCGTCTGATGGATAAGGGGGGTGGGGGAGAATTATGTCAAACAATGCCTGCTCAGGCTGGAGTGCTGCTTGCTTACACAGCTGTTTCCTTCCTTAGACAAATGATGACACAGCACTTTTGAATGCAGATCATCTTCAATTAAGACGTTTCTGCAGAAAAGCTCTCTTGGCAGGACCAGTGACATAATCCGTCACTGTTCTTTCACTCGGATCTTTCAAGGGTAGTGGGGCAATTTATTTTTGTTGATTAAACAAAACACAAAGGGAAAGGACCTAAAAAATGATCAGCCAGTTAAACTCAATGATTCTCAACAACAGAGAATGCACCCTGGCTTTGCTAGAGTTATAAACTCTCTCCCAGCTACCTTGCAGCTGGGCTTGGGATCCAACCAACCATCAAAATTTGCATTGACAGAAAGATGAAGTAAGGTTGGGTTGTGCAAAATTCTTCTCTGTGTTGGAATGGCCAGAAAAGAAATCACAGAGGCCTGTACCCTTTCAGAAGCATAGCACCATCATTGCATAATCTGGGGAAAGAGCAATTTGGGTTGAATGACAGGGCTACTGGCGGTCACTTCATAGGACTGACTTTTTAGTAAACGGCAGTCACTTACTACATACAGCCAGTTTGTTGGAATGCCCACACTTCACTTCCTCGCTTCCTTTCCCAAGAGAACAAGCATCCAGACGAGCGGCCCACCGAGCGCTGTGGTTCCAAGACCACTGCAGACTTAGTCAGTGCAAGAAAGGGCACATAAGCCCATTTCAGTCCCCAATACAGTCGTTCTTTAATCGCTGCCACAGGGCAAGTCTGCAACTGCAATGAATTCGCTCGGAACAGCCCCAAACCTCGGAGGCACCAGAGCGCCAGCACTTGCTGGTGGTCAGGGCATGAACGTTGCAAGGCCGCTACGCATTTTTAAACTTGATTGTATGTAATTGTTAATCACTGACCCATCTCCAACCTCCTGGGCTGGAACATGTTGCTAGGCAACCCATTTTGCTCTAGATACTTTCTGAAAGCAAGCCCGACAGCAACCAAGTGTCAGCTAAGTAAACTCTAACTATTAGTGACAGGTTCAAATAATGAAGGATGCCCAGCATCCTTAAGGCATATTTATTTCATATTCTGTCCTAATGCAAACGTGTGTTTCCCCATGTCTTACAACTGAGCCAATAAGTCATCTTAGGCTGGATTGGATGCAATTGCCCTTTATAACCCAGAGGGGTCCAAAGACTAGGAAACAGGAATTGCTTTCTTCAAAATCGTAACTGTGCTTTGAATTGCGAACATCTCATTTGCCAGCTGGGAAAGATAACATACTTCTAAATGCCCAAATAAGAGGTCATACGCACCTCTCTGTTAAAGCCGATTGCAAACTTAACTGACTATTGCTTGGACAATACCCACACAGCCCCTGTCTTTTCAAATATGCAGAGCCACAGGGAACAGAACTAATTTTATTGTTCCTAATTTGAGACCTGGGACATCAGGGAACATCCTGAAGATAGGGGACAGAACAGCCAAGTACATGAAAGAAGTCATTTAATGGGAAAGCATCAGTGTACTGGCTGGTTCTGTGTGTCAACTTGACACAAGCTGGAGTTATCACAGAGAAAGGAGCCTCCCTTGAGGAAATGCCTCCATGAGATCCAGCTGTAAGGCATTTTCTCAATTAGTGATCAAGGGAGGAGGGCCTAGCCCATTGTGGGTGATGCCATCCCTGGGCTGGTGGTCTTGGTCCTGGGTTCTATAAGAAAGCAAACTGAGCAAGCCAGGGGAAGCAAGCGAGTAAGCAGCACCCTCCATGGCCTCTGCATCAGCTCCTGCCTGTAGGTTCCTGCCCTCTGTGAGTTCCTGTCCTGACTTCCTTTGGTGATGAACAGCAATGTGGAAGTGTAAGCTGAATAAACCCTTTCCTCCCCAACTTGTTTCTTGGTCATGATTTGTGCAGGAATAGAAACCCTAAGACAGTCAGAAAGATGGGTGGCTGGAATCATGGACTGTGGTGTCATTCCTGGGCCACCACCGCCCGGCGGAAATATACTCTTTATGTGCACATCCAAGAAGCCCAGTGTGCCACCACCGCCTGGCTATTTGTAACTTTTAAAAGAATGAACTGTGAAAAAAGAAAAGTTAAAAAGACTGCTGGGCAGTGGAAGTGCACGCCTTTAATCCCAGCACTTGGGAGGCAGAGGCAGGTGGATTTCTGAGTTCAAGGCCAGCCTGGTCTACAGAGTGAGTTCCAGGACAGCCAGGGCTATACAGAGAAACCCTGTCTCGAAAACAACAACAAACAATACAGATGCAACCTTTAAGTAGAGTCCTCCGGACCACTCCTTAGTCAACATCCATTTTCTACAGTTCACAAATAAACCCATACACAGACAGACAGCCACCCTCCCATTCTCTGTGCTTGCAAAGATTTGAAGACTACAAAAAAATGACCAGTTATAGATCTCCCCAAAACAACCAGATACTCTGCCGGAAACCCAAGAAAAAGAGAAGAAAATTTCAACCCATAAGTATGTCTAAGGAAACACAGCACAACACAAACACTTCTAGTTGGTATCACAAATTGGGGACTTCCATTGGAATCTCAGAGGAACACCATCTACATCTCTCAAGCACACAATGAAATAAATGAAATCTAGGAATGCCAAAGACTAAATAAATACCAAGAGTCAACTGTTCAATCATATTCAGAAGCTCACCTCTGCCCATTAAGAGAAGAAGTGACTTTACTATGGACACGGTGAACCAGCTGTGACGGTCACTGTGCAATTCTGGGAATCCAAGTCTACAGCTGCAGGAAATTCATTCTCAGGGACATGGTGAACCCATGTCCTAAAACAGGCAAAGCCCAGGAGTGAGCAGAGTAATGTGTACAAGTGGATTTTGTGCTGGTCCAACTCACAGTGCACCATGCCATGTTAGAACAGGTGCTTCCCTGATGTAAGGCAGACAGCCCCTGACTGGAGTCCTAGAGACCACATAGTTCCCAACTTGGGCCAGCAATATCTTTTAATAGGCTTGAGGTTTCCTGGCAAAGGGTTTGCCTAGTGTGTAGGCTCCCAAGTTCTGTGCTCAGTGCCACCAAAAAGAAACAACAAAACACTGTCCCCTTGGTTGAAAACAGTCTTCTTATTTACAATACGAAAACAATTGACTCAAGAAATTTTAAAAGTCTATAATATAATTTATTTCTATGATTTTGTTTGGTTAAAACTATAGGAGTTGGGAGAGAGGGAGAATTCAGGTGGAGAGGGCAGATGGACACATGGACAGATGGATGGTAGGAGGTAGTAGTCTACTAATGTAGAGTTGCATAGACTACTTGTGATCCACTGTTTTTAAATTTTTGTAGGCTAGTGTTATGTTGAAAGTGAAGAAAATTTACAACGTGGAAATTCCAAGCAAACAGTTCAGTCTTTTTACTGACTTGGTGAAGCCAGTTCACTATCACACTGAGGCAAGGTGAAAAGACAGAAATAATAGAGCTGAGAGAAGGAAGGGGGCCTATCATCCTGCACAGTGACAACACTTGCCTCAAAGGCTGAAACAGGGTCACTATTCCTTTCCTGCGTCAAACAGCTATGGCCCAGGCTTAAGGCCTCAATGGATATACCCTTGAGCAGGGTCTCATTCCTTACTCAAGACACTGAGGATCTCAAAACTTTACAGTAGGGACACTGTGTGTCCCATGGGCCAGACTCCTATCTTACCTTGTAGATAAGTGTCCCCCACCCCTCAGGGATCACAATCCCCACCAAAATCCTCTTCGTGACCATTGTAAAAACCCACACTCGGGTGGGTGTGTCTCACTTCCTTCAGAATGCCCCCTTCCCCTAACCCTCCCGAGTAAGCCTGTACTAAAATACCTTTAATACAATCTCCACCTCTGCTTCCTAGCCAGCTTCTACTGAGTTCTTTTCATTATTAGAGCTACTAATGTTGGTTTGTGAGTCAAGGTCCCTAAGACTATTGGAGGGGCTCCTCAGGTTGGCGAGAGTGACTGTGGGGAGCTGTGCATCCTCTATCCCAAACAGTGAACCGTACCACTGATGGAAAAGAAGGGACGAAGGGAGAGTGTGTGGAAGGGTGACATCTCCTCATGCCCCATGTCCATGCAGATCAGCTAAGTATTTTGTCTGCCTGGATCACCACTCCTCACAGAAGCACACTGCTCAGACATACAAACCTTGAGGATGAGCCGTCAGGAAGCACTTTCCCTCTGTGAGGTGCTCCCCACTATTCTCAGGATGCTCTATTTGCCTCTCCAATCTAAGTGATGGCCACATTTCCATGTGGCCACTGCCCTTCAGCTGCCTCCACTCAGTCAGTGGCTGACTCATAAGAGCAACTACTCATTTGGGCTTAGTGCTTGATATGTATGTCTTCGGGTTAAAGTTGTGGTTTAGACAGGACTAAAATTATTTGCTCCCGAAAAGCTAGCCTGGATGCCGTGTCTTCTGTGCCAGGCATGGCTGCAGAGGAGATTTTAAAGGCTTATGCATCTTCAGCCCCCTCACCACTAGACCGCAGCTTCCCATTAAGCCAGTTAACCTACATTTGTCACAAAACAGTGCAGTGTGTCACTGACCCACTTTGTTTCACTTCTTTGCCAGTCAATGACATTCACATGTCACAACGAATTGCATTTTTAACTAAGGAATTAAATATATTTGCCCTGGATTTACTGAAGTGAGCTTGAAAGGCATTAGGAACCACCCGCGAGTTCTATTGCCTAATCCACTGAAGTGGCTAGAAGCAAACCGCATTAGCTCTCTGTTCCAGAGACAATCCAATCCATTAAACAGAGGCCTGGGATGAGGAAGAGCACTCACAGGAAGCGTGCCCACCCAGGACTGCTGTCAGGCATCCTCAGAAGCAAGGACAGGTGTCACATCACCATTGTAGTATAACACAAACCGAGTGGCTTCAACAAGACGGTTGATACCGATAATCACCCTGACAGGATTTACAGAACCTCAGGAGACAGAGCTCCAAGCATATCCACTTTTCTAGATAAAGTTGACTGAGGTAGGGAGAGTCACCCTAAAAGTGTGTGGCACCACTTATCTTAGTCAGGGTTTCTATTCCTGCACAAACATCATGACCAAGAAGCAAGGTGGGGAGGAAAGGGTTTATTCAGCTTACACTTCCACATTGCTGTTGATCACCAGAGGAAGTCAGGACTGGAACTCAAGCAGGTCAGGAAGCAGGAGCTGATGCAGAGGCCATGGAGAGATGTTCCTTACTGGCTTGCTTCCCCTGGCTTGCTCGGCTTGCTCTCTTCTAGAACCCAAGACTCCCAGCCCAAGGATGGCACCAACCACAAGGGGCCCCCACCCTTGATCACAATTGAGAAAATGCCCCACAGCTGGATTCACTTCCCCAACTGAAGCTCCCTTCTCTGTGATAACTCCAGCCTGTGTCAAGTTGACACACAAAACCAACTAGTATTCCATTCTAAGGGAGTCAGTCCTGGACTAAATAAAGAGGGGTGTGCTGAGCGGCAGAGTCCATAGCTTCCTGGTTGTCAATGATGCCTTGTGGCCCCTGCCACTCCTGCTGCCACAAGCTACTGTAACTTCAAACTGAACCCTTAAGCCCTTAAGTTGCTTTTGACAAACATTTTGTTATACCAACAAAAGTCACTGTTAGCATTTGTCTAAGTTCCACCCCAGTTACCTGACAAGGCCGAAAGGCCTGCTCACCCCCTCCTCTCTCTCTTGCTCTGCCTTCTTGCTCTCTCTCCTTCCTCTCGCCCCCTTCCCCTCCTCTCCCCATTCCCCTGCCCGCTCTCTCTCCATGTGCTCATGGCCAGCCTCTACTCCTCTACTTCACTCTCTCTCTGCCTTTCTCTGTCCCTACTCCCCTCTCAACTTCCTGAAGAAACTCTACTCTGTACTATACCATTGTGTGGCTGGTCCCTCAGGGGAAGAGATGCCTCAGCATGGGCCCACAGGGACACCCCCTTACCCCATATCTGATCACACCTTCACCAAACATATTCCTTCTCTCTTTATCTCTTTATAAACACAACAGAAACTAATATAGAAGAGAAACTTGTTTTCAAACAGTCCTGGATGCCAGAACTCCCTTGTCCGGTGACTGTCAGGGTTGTCTAGGGCAAGCCTTGCTTCCTGACTTGCAAACAGTCACCTTCTCCCTCCTTTCCCCCATGCAATCTTGTGCTCACACTTAACCTGAGAAAAGGCTGTGGCTGAACCTTCAGAACACACCACCCCTACTGGGACAAGCCCGTCGTAAAGATTCCACAAAGCCTAAATTTTCACGAAAAGACCCTATGTTCAAATACAGTCCACATGGCCCCAGCATTGGCAAGGGGGAAGGGTGGAAGAGGGGGGGAGGACATGGCTTATTCCAATCATGGAAGGAACCCCCCTGCTGCTGAAGCCAAGGTTCACTACTTTGTTTCTGCAGCCCGGGATCACCTCCGCTGATCCAGCTCAGAACTCATCCTTCCCAGGGAGGGGGAACACTGTCCTGGTTGGCAGTGTCCGGAGGACAAACCAAGTACATCTGCCCAGCCCAGCACCTCCCTGCCCTGTCCCCAGGAGCAGGCTGTCTTCACGCCCTCTCCTAGCCCTTCTGCCCGGCTCCTAGGGCTGGCAGCCCTGCACACTGGGAAGCTGACAGACAAACCCATCTGGCCTTCACTCCTAAACCCGTTCTCCAGCTAGCTTTACCATAATAATCTCAATATTTTGACCTCCATCTGTCTGAATTTTGTGTTAAGTTCATCAGTTGGCTCTAAACTCTAGGAGGACAAGGATGCAATTAATTAACACCAGTCAACCCCTACAGTGGTCTTCATTCTAACAGTGTCACACGACACCCTATCCCCACATACAAAACATCCGCTCAGTGCTATGGTGTAAATGTGTTCCCACAAACTTCAAATGCTGGGAACTCATTTCTCAAATCTACATATGGATAATACCTACATGTGATTCTTCGTGAAGTAATTAGGACTTCGGAAGGTAAGTCTCCCACAATGCCAACCTATGTTCTTCGACTTCCAAAATTCCTGAACCAAGAACTGAAGAAACTTCTATTCTTTATAAATTACCTGGTGTCAGCGATTTTGTTATAACAACATAAAATACACTAAGATACCTGCCTATCCACAAAGGCCTATTAACATGGAAAAAGAGGAGTCCGACTGAGGTATCCTAAGCAGGAAATCCTTTACTCTTTCAATAAAGCCTGAGTCTGGGGAGAGAATCCTTAGTAAAGTGCTAGCATGCATAGGGTAAGGTCCTTCAATCAATTCCCCAGAGTCTATACAAAGAATGGGAGCACAGGTGAGGGAGCACAGGTGTGGGAGCACAGGTGAGGGAGCACAGGTGAGGGAGCACAGGTGTGGGAGCACAGGTGTGGGAGCACAGGTGTGGGAGCACATATTTGCAATTCTAGGAAAAAGAAAGAGAAGGATCCTTGGGGCTTATTGGCCACTCAGACTAGAGCAGTAGGTCATCTCCAAGGCCTAATGAGAGAACCTACCTTTGAAAGCAAGACTAAGAGCTCCTGAGGGTGACACCCAGGTTGACCCCTGGCCTCTACCTACATACACACAAATGTACATTTGTACACTTACACAATCCCCAAATGCACATACAAAAATAATAAACAAATAAAGTCACGTGGTGTTGAGTTAAGAGCACAAGCCAATTACTCCACGAGGAGGGGAAAGCGGTGTCTAAGAGGAGAAAGACCAGTTCCTTGCTGGTGACAACCATCAAGGCTACAGCAGACCGGGGCTTTCCAAGCCAAATAAATGACAGTCACACATGAAGGAAGCCAAGAGAAACAAGCTAGCTGTGCTGAGGAGAAACTGAGTATCGGAGCAATAATTCAAGTGCAGTCCTATCTGGCCAGCAGCCACTTCAGTGTGACCAATGTTTGTTGGCCTGTAAACCTCAGCAGGCTGTCACTATGAAGGAGGGTGCAGTGGGCCACCAGTCCCCACTCAAACCATTTTCTTCTCCCACTCTTCTCCTCTTTCCTTGTACCAGCCAACGGTCTAGACTTGCCGGCCACAAACAGCATCATATGACTTCAGAGCTTGAGAAAACTGAGTGTTTTGAAATGACCAGCTTTAGAAACCACCCTAAGAAGCCATGGGACAGAGGAAGCAGAGCTGGCTCACTGGCTCACCTGACAGAGCAACAGAGGTGCTCAGCACACTGGTGACAGAACTTCTTTCCACATCAACACAAACTTCTACAGTTTGAGATGAAATAGAACCAGCAAATTACAAGAGGCACAGAAGACTGGCAGGAATGGACTCCAGGTTCTCTGTCTGACTAACCTCAGAGCCAACATAGACAGCTGCCAAGAAAACACTTAGCTGGGCTGCATCTAGAAAGGAGGAGGTCAATGGCTCACACACAGCTGGACTGAAAGAATAAGTTATAAGAAATCAAATCCATTTCAAGGAGGCTTTTGGCTACCTGAAGAACAACACTCCCAGAAAAGAGGAGTTGGGGGCAAGGACCCTGTGTGTCCTGAAGACAATGTTTAGAAACAAGAGTTGAAGAAACAGCAAAGTTCGAGTGAAGAAGAGAAATAGGGAAGACACCGATGATCTGAGAGTATTCGGGAGCTCTTATGTAAGCTGCTAAAGTCACTGAAAAGTGAAATTAGAGATGCGTCCCCAAAATAGGAAGCAGCTACTCTGTAACATAATTTTGAATCCTGTCAGTAGGCAGCAGATATCCAAGAGTTAAGGATATCCTAATGTGCTGGGTGGTAGTGGCGCATGCCTCTCATCCCAGCAGGCAGGAGGCAGAGACAGGGAGTTCTCTGTGAGTTTGAGTCCAGCCAGGTCTATAGAGCAAGTTCCAGGACAACCAGAGCTCTGTTACATAGAGAAACCTTATCTCAAAAAA
>NW_022196894.1:87546304-87553823 GCF_008632895.1 Mastomys coucha
AAAAAAAAAAAAAAAAAAAAAAAAGAAAAAGAAAGAAATAAAGAAAAGAAAAGAAAAAAAAGAAAAAGAAAGAAAGAAAGAAAAGAAAAGAAAAAAAAGAAAAAGAAAAGAGATTACATCAGTTCTAGAGCACTAAGAGAAAGGAGATAAGGTTGGAGATGACCCAGTGGTTAAGAGCAAACACTGCTTTTGATGGTTTGAGTTCAGTCCCTAGCACTCACACAGGGAACTCCAGCTCCACAGGGATCCTTCACCTCTGGGTCTGAGGACACCGCATTCACATGCCACATACCTACACATGCACATGCGCACACACACATACACCTACACACACACCTATGCATGCACATATATACACATATACACACATGCAGACACACACCTACACATGCATACACATGTATGTAAACACACATACATATACACCCATGCACATACATACATGTGCACACACACATACTGACACACACTTAAAATCCAAAACCTAAAAAAATGGAGAAAGAAGGTGACATGAAGACCACCACCCATGTCCTTCCTGGCTCCACATTAAATCTAACCCAGTCACTACTCCACCCTGAACCTCCCTCTCTTGGGAGATCTGATTCTACTTACATTACAAACCAGTTGTAGTCACAACAGATTGATACCAAATTCAAGGAGTTTTATGTTTACTTACCAGCTACTCTGGACACCAGCTGAGTGTGCCACAAGCTCAGAAATACTTAACAATGACAGGGGGCCTAGGGTGGTAGGGAAGCCCTCAGAGGGCAAGGGCTCAGCCCCACCTCAGACAGAAGCTACAAAGTGAGTGTAGCAGGTACCCATGCCTCTGCTGACCCAACTGCAAGTCCAAGTGTAATCACAGCCCTTCCTCGGGTCCAGCCATTGGCTATAACATTCACAGAACTAAGGGAAAACATTCAAGTACAGCCACAGGTTTACTATAAAGGCTCCAACTCAGGAATGGCCAGGGGATATACGTGCGTGGGATAAACTAAGGAGACAGGATGCCTGCTTTCTGTGCCCTTTCTGACACATTGCCCTCCTTGCATCAACCCAGAACCTCCAGAACCCCACTGCCTGATGACCTTTCAGAGGTCCCATATGAACAAGTCATCAGCCATGTGATCAGCTCAATTCCAGCCCCTGCCTCTCCCTAGAGGGGAGGATGGAACAGAGAGTTTCAGCCTCTGAACACATTTTGGTCTCTTTGGAGACTCAAAGCCAACCAGTGTTGTGATTATACAAAGATAAAGGGCATAGGAATATGTTCTATGGGGGATGTGGTGAGGTACAGGGTGGGCCCATGCCAAGGCATCTCTTCCTCCTGAGAGACCAGCCACACGATGGTATAGCATAGAACAGAGTTTATTTAGAGCACAGGGAGGGGAGTTAAAAGAGTAGTAGAGGCAGAGAATAGGGAGAAAATAGAGAAGAGGCCGGCCATGACCACATGGAGAGAAGGGGGAAGGGAATGAGGAGAGAGGGGGAACAAGGGGCAAGAGACAAGAGAAGAGCAGGAGTAAGAGTAAGAGAGGTAGGAGGGGGCAAGCAGCCCCTTTTATAGTAGGCCAGGTCTACCTGGCTGTTGCCAGGTAACTGTGGGGAGTAACATACCTGGCTGTTGCCAGGTATCTGTGGGGGTGGAGTTTAAACAGAATACCAACAACCAGGCCAACCATCTCACTAGCATAAAAGACAAAGAACATTCTAGCAATGCTAAGCCAGGACCCAGGACCCAGGCCAAATCTGTATCGCTCATGACATATACCTTAGGAGCTTCTGTTCGTACACAGATCTGAAAATCTGGCCTTCTTGTCACCAGGCAAAGCAGCCTGGCACGATGACACGCAGACAGGCCTATCTATGTCTTTGTCATTGGGGCTATGCAAGCTTCCTTCACTTGTGTATGGTGATGGTTTGGGCGGGAGAGGAAGGAATGGGGGCCGTAAGCACAACAGAAGGGTCGCGCAATACACAAGCTGACACCCGGGGACACTCCAGCCCACCACCCATGTGCATCTGGTGAAGGCAATCGCACGATCTGCCAGTCCTCAACAAAACCAGAAGCGTCCCCAACCCACACTGAAAACACCGTGGGAGACCTTGGCAGTGACCCAAGACTAAGACTTGTAGCAACCGTTAAATTATAGTGGTGATGATGAGCATCAGTTACTGAACAGGCCTGGGCCAGGCACTATGGTTTATCATCACTGCTAGGAAGATGGAAATGATGCTACTGTGCCTGTTTCTCAGATGAAGACACAAAAGCAGACACTAAGTGATGTGTGTCGCATCGCACCACGTCGCTGACATGCCAGCCCCCCAATCCATCCTCTGACTTGTGTGTTTAGAAAGGTCTTCTTTTCTGTACTACATGGTAGGCTAAAATCAATAGACCCTAAAGCAGATGGCATTAGTGCACCCACTAAGCTAGGATCGACTCTCCCTCTTTGTTTCAGGAGGCCAGGGGCTCTGAAGCTCCAGGCATGCGACTGCACCCCCGCGTCAACCCACAAGGCAGTGTGTAAAAGGCAGAGTGAGTGAGTCTGCTGCCAGGGAGCCAGAGCCAGTTTATTCCCATCCCAGTGGTAAGACAGCCGGCACCAGGTTGAGGCTGAGAAAGGCTCCTTCTAAATTAAACTTTATTTTCATACACATGTCACAGATTCAACATGGTAAGCCTCAAGTCTCCCTCTGTGGATGTCTAAGAGGAGGCGGAGCTACTTCCATGTACAGCCTGTCCCATTCACTTCGAAGCAACCGTAAGGGTGTGTTTCATAGCAGAGAGAAATCTGCGGAAACAACCTTGAATCAAAAGGAGACTTAGGAAATAAGGAGAGGAGAGACTGTGGTAAACCCAGCAGGCACTTCCTCCTAAAAGGATCTGGTGAGAGGGGTCTCAAACACCAACAGGAGCAGAGACAATGGCCCTTGTCTCATCTGGGGGAAAACAGCTCATCAGGACTCCAATTCATTCAAGGAAGCCTTGGGCAAGGACAGGATCGTACACACCTGGCCACTTGTATTCCTCCAAGGTTATAATCAGAAGCAGGGTGAAGTGGGGGTCTAGGGAGGACTAGGTCGTGCAGTAGAGTCATCGTACAGGCACTCAGTGCCTTGTGAGAGACTCCAGAGGATGCTCTCTCGTGTGTACCACATAAGGACACAGGAAAAGATGGCAGCCTATGAACAGGAACAGACACTTGTGCACTTCGCAGCCTCCAGAAACTGTGTGGTGCACAAGCTTCCAGCCTGTGGCCCAGCCTATTCCATCAGCCTGTGGCAGTCTGGGTATGAAGTATCCCCGAAAAAGGTTCAAGTGTGAACAATGATATGGCTAAGAGGGGATTAGAACATGAATATAAGCGAGACCTCGTTGGTGGATGGTGCACGAAAGAGTTTAGAACTGGAAGGCTATTGGGAAATTGGGCCTGGTTGAAGGAAGTGGGCATTTGGGGACCTGCCTCTGTTTCCCAGCTGCCATGTCTTTCTACCACATGCCTAACAGCGACGGAGCCTGAGAGGTCTGAAGCTGGGAGCCAGAGTAACTGTGTCCCCATTCAAATGTCTATCAGGTGTTTTTCAAAGCAGCAAAGAGCTGTCCAACACACAATCTGAATGGTCTGAGACACACAGGAAAAACACTGCACCCCAGACACCTGTCACTTCACACCCTCCCCTCCACAAAGAGGCCACCAGGCACAGATGGTGCTCAGGCGTGAGTGCGGACCACCATGCGTCCTGCTGACTGAATTAACCTCAGAGTCTGCACTGTGGGCAGCCTCCAAACCTGACTCCCCTTCCCAGGCAAGGACCTGACCAAACAGAAGCTCCAACCACTACCTAAAACAAAATAAAACAACAACGGGGGAACCTTGAGGAGCAGGACACAGCTCAACCACACAAGGCCCAGATCCTAAATGCCCCCGTAGAGTCCGGAATGCAGCATGTCCTGTAATCTCAGTCCTGTTCATTCAGAAAGAGAGCCTAGAGATCCAGGGAAGTTGGCATGGTAAAGATGGAAAGATCACATGCTCATGTGTGCATCTGCTCAGGAAGCCACCAGCTCCAGTCACAGCTCCACCCACATTACCATAAATGGAGCAAAACCCCTCCTCTTAATACCATTAGCATATAATTTTAAAGATTAGACTACCATGACACACAAAGCCTTGGAGAGGGCTCTAACCACATCCAGAACACCAGAGATCGGGCCTCTCAGTGGCGGCAAGGGCTCAGTGACCTCGGCAGCATCCGCAGTCTCCAGGAAAGGAGTCTCTGTGAGGTGCTTTCTAGATTGGGCTGACCATTTGGGGGTTACCTTGCTTATCTTGAGGTGGAAAGACTCACTGACTGCCAGTGGTGACACTCTCTAGGAAGGGGACCCTGGATTAAATAAAAGATTGGAGAAGACGGAACTAAACCAAATCCTAGCATGCATGGAATAACCTCAACTGCAGAAGTAAGAAGACCAGCAGCTTCAAGCTCCTACCTTCTTAATTCCCATGCGGTGACGGACGACTGTAAATTGGAATTTTTAACCAATAAACCCTTTCTCCTTTCAAGTTGCTTTTGCCAGGGTATTTTATCACAGCATCAGAAAGAAGAAGAAAAAGAAAAAAACACCTAAGATTAAACCCCAAAGGGCCACTTCACAAAGACAGGAAGGAGTTGCACCAGCTACAGACAGAAAAGCAGGCCCTATATCTGCCAGCCTTCATCTCACTCCTGCACTTTGCAGCCTGTGTTTCTGCTCCTTACTAACTAGCCCCCTTCTTGTTTCCTGTTACCACAACAGAATGAGAAGAGCCAGCAGGACAGTGAGTGAGACGAGGGCACCCGGGAGTCTTCCCATCTATAACTGAGGACATGTGCTCCAAATAATGTAGCTTCCAGAAGAGTGGAAAAACAAAACAAAGGCTGGAGCTCACCTGCCCTGCCCAGGGGTCTGGGTTCTGTTTCTAGCACAAGAGAGAGGGGAGTGGTGGGGAGGAAGGGAGAGAGAGAGAAGGAGAGAGAAAAGAAGGGGGAGAAGGGGAATGAGGAGATGAAAGGAGGAAAAACAAAAGAAGGAAGGGAAGGAAACATCTGTATGAAAAAAACGATAGCAGAAAAGACGGATGAGGTGCTGGAGAAGTGGCTCTGTGGTTAAGAACACCTACTGCTCTTCCAGAAGACCCACATCAGACAGCTCAAAACCACTTACAGTTCAGTTCCAGAGGAGCTAGCGCCCTCTTCTGTCCTCCAGTGGTGCCTGCGTGTGTGTGCGCACGCACACACAATTTTTTGAAAGTTAAATGGGAGCTGGAGAGATGCCTCAGTAATTAAGAGTAATTGTGCTTGCTGATGACCCGAGTTCCATTCCCAGAATCCACGTGGTGGCTCACAGCCAGCCAAGGCCCTGCTTCCAGGAGACCGACCCCCTCTTTTGACCTTCTCAGGCACCAAGCACAAGTGTGCCATACGTACACACATACCAGCAAAACATGCTCTCAAAATAAATCTTAAAAAAAAATCAGATAGATGAAAGCTAGGCATGTTGGCACACACCTGTAATCTCAGAACTTCAGAAGTAGAAAGCCAGCCTTCTCTACGTCAGTTTGAGACAAGCCTGGGTTTACATGAGACCTTGACTCAAAAGCAAAAGCCAGGCTGGAGGTATAGCTTAGGTGTTAGAGAGAGGGCTTGCCTTGTTTGCATGAAGGCTTTGGTTCAATCCCCAGCCCTGCATAAAAAACAAGCATGATGCAATCCCAGCTCCCAGTGATGGGGTTTGAGTCTCGGCAGGAAGCGTCTGCAGACACCAGGCCCAAACAGTTCCACGTGGAAGAGGTTTAATTGGAAGGGGGGTAGGGGGGTAGCAGCGCAGGAAGAGAGAGGGGAGAGAGAGAAGAAAAGAGAGAGAAAGATGGAGGAAAGTACCCATATATATATATATATATATATATATATATATATATATATATGTGTGTGTGTGTGTGTCGTGACGTAGCAGTCCAGGTAAAGGTGGGAGCTGAACCCAATGGATTCTGGGAATATGGTGGCCGTTGCCCTGGCGACAGGTCTGTGGCCCCGCCCACATATCTGCCGCAGGCAGGTTCTGGATGCTAACACCCAGGAGGTGGACACAGAAGGATCAGGATCAGGTCATCACTGGCTACACAGCAAGAAGGCCAAGACCAACCTGGGACAGACGAGATCTTGTCTGGAAAAAAATTAAATGCACGGCCCAGTAACAGCAGTGATTTATAAGTGATTAAATTAACATGGCCATTGTTCTCCTCTGTGCATTTTCCTCCTGCTGTGAGGAAAAGGTATTTCATAAGCAAGAGCAACTCTTTTTGTAAAAGGCAAGAAAACAGCCAACCATATTATCCATCATAAGACACAGCACCAGGCAACTTAAAGGCAATAAGAACTGTGCTGAGACACAGACCCCAGCTGCTTGGCGGATGCGAGGGGACGGCCTGGGTCATCAGGCCCGGCACAGCAGTATCAGTGACATGTGGATAAAATAAAGTAAAAATAAATATATTTTTTAAAACTTCTCTTGGCAGTTTTATTAACCAGCACACAAGGTAAAAGTTTTAATCCCAGGTCTAATGTGAAAGTTTGACTTGTTTAGAAAGAGGAAGGGGCATTTTCCCTGGAAAGTTTGCTTTTTCCAGGCTTTCTACACAGAACTTGTATTTGCAACTCAATGCCTCTCCCATCACAAAAGCCTACCTCTGCAGGGCTGTGCACTGCCTGGTAGGTTGTCTGCTTCTCTTCCTTTGGGTTCCTGAGAGATGACCACAGTCATGAAGAGTGGATCCTTCTGTGAGTCTACCTAGTGTGCCCCGCAGCCATAACATTCTCCTTGGGGCCAGAGATTGCTCAGTGCTTAGGAACACAGTTGCTCTTCCAGAGGATTCAAGTTCCGTTCCCAGCCCCCACATCTGGTGGCTCATAAATGCCTCTAACTCCAGTTCCAAGGGATCTGACACCCTCTTCTAGTTTCTACAGAGAACCTGCATATGCACAGATAGCATACAATCTCTCTCTCTCTCACACACACACACACAAATAAAAATTAAATCTTAAAAAAAAAAATGTGAAACTGGAAAGCTGGTGGCTCAATAGTTAAGAGACCATGATGCTCCTGCAGAGGACCTGAGTCCCCAGCATCCAAATCAGATAGCTTGCAGCCACCTGGTACTCTAGCTCCAGGGGATCAGACAGCCTTCTTCTGGACCTCAAAGGTACCTGTACTTACATGTGCACATACCCATAAAACGCATTGCACATTATTAAAAAAGTAATAAAATAATTGTTGTAGATATCTTAATGTTTCAGAAAGAATCACTAAGGTTAAGATACTATACCTAAAAACGAGGGCTCAAAACATCCAAAGGGTACTACTACGTAAGGTGAGGAATAAAATAACTTATTTTTAAGATCACCAGTAGGATTCATAAAAGAAACTTTACTAAAGCTCAAAGCACACATTACACAGCACACAATAGTAGTGGGAGAT
>NW_022196894.1:87560152-87564723 GCF_008632895.1 Mastomys coucha
TGTAAATAAAGAAAATATCTAATAAAAAGAAAGAAAGAAAGAAAGAAAGAAAGAAAGAAAGAAAGAAAAGAAAGAAAGAAAGAAAGAAAAGAAAGAAAGATCACCAGTAGGCCCAGAGCTACCCCTTAAAAACAAATGCACAAACAAAAGTCTAAATCTCTAGTTTCTTTCAAAGACATCCCTGAGCGTCTCTGTGTCTTCTTGTTTGTCTGTTCTTCAAGCTCACATCTTCAGGCCATGTAAGACTTGAAGGCTGGGGACAGCCCAGTTAGCAGCATGCTTGCTTAGCACACACAAGGCCGTGGGTTTGATTCCCAGACATGGTGGCACATACCTGTAATCCCAGTACTCAAAAGCTAAGGCAATAGGCCCAAAGTACAGCTAGGCAGATATCCTAGGCCACATAGTGGGCTGGAAGTCAGCTAGGGATACATGAGAACCTGCCGATGATGCTGCTGCTGCTGCTGCTGCTGCTGCTGCTGCTGCTGCTGCTGCTGATGATGATGATGATGATGATGATGATGATGATGATGACGACGACGACGATGATGACGACGACAATGACGAAGACAACAACGACGATGGTGACAACGATCACACACACACACACACACACACACACACACACACACACACACACACACGTACATATGTAGTCAGCCTAAGGAGTCCCAAAATAACCACGAAGAAGCATTTCTCCTTCCCTGTGGCTGGATCCAATATGGCCATATGACCCAGCAAGAGTCAATAAATCAAGACAGGGAGTAGGTTGAACAGTTCAGTTTATGGAAAGAATGTCCTTTGCAGATGGAAACAGGTAAACTGGGTAGAAATATTTGGGAAGGGGTCAGGCACCTACTGCAGTGCCCCAAATCCAGCTGTTACCCAAGTCCCAAGATGGATGAGATGTGCCATGAGATGGAGGACAGCGGAAGGGAGAAAGGAAGACGTGTCTGATGTCATCACTCAGGTGTCAGTCGCTCAGTGATAAGCCCCCCAGGGTCTAAGGTATCCTTAGAGGAGCAACCAAACCCACCCTATCTGGTAGAAGCTGAGACTGTGGGCTAGAGATATAAGTCAGCTGCGTGCACAGACACCTCAGCTGGAGCCACACAGAAACCAGGAGTGCAGGTGCATGCCTGTTGCTTCAGCAACTCCAGAGGCAGAGGCAGGGCTCAAGCTCAAAGGAATCCTCCACTCTGATGCAAGGCAGAGGTCACCTCAAGATACTCGACACCCTATCTCGAATGGACTCTGATGGCTACCTCTTCTTAACCCTTCAAAGACCATCAACCGATAAAGGCCATCCCAAAGTCAGACTTCTTAAAAAAAAAAAAAAGTCATCTAAACCCATTTTCCCCCAAGAAATAGCAGTGGGTGGATGTCTTTGTTGGGGTTTTTCTTGCTGTGATAAAACACCATGACCAAAAGCAATTTGGGGGAGGAAAGGGTTGATTTCAGCTTACAACTCTCAAATCCCACTCTGTCCCTGAGGCAAGTCGGGGCAGGAATATAGAAGGTGGAACCGACGTGGAAGCTGTGGAAGGATGTTGCTGACTGGCTTATTAATCTGTGGCTTGCTCAGCTTGCTTTCTTACACAACTCAGGACCATCTGCCAAAGACTGCACTGCCCACCGTGGACAGGCCCCCTCCCACACCTAATCATGTGTGGTTTTCAAGGATACCTTAAACAAATTAGTTAGGAACTGCTCAACAGACTTGACTGTGGGCGCATCTTATGGAGGCATTTTCCCAACTGAGAGTTCCTCTTCCTGAATGACTCTAGCTTGTGTCAGTTGGCATAAAACTAACCAACACAGGAGGGGACACAGGCCGTAGAGAAGACAGTACAGAAATCAGTTGTTGGACACCGGATTCACGCAGGGCTCTCCACTCACAAAAGCTGATGTAAACAAATGACAGTAGAAAATGACTGTGCTGTGTGCACACTAGGTTTGGGGGTTGTTTGCTTGCTTGCTTGGCTGTGTTTTTCCTTTTGAGACCAATCAGGTCTCCGCCCAAAGCCAGCCCTGAACTTCCTATATAGTCAAAAACTAACTTTGAATTTCTGACCCTCCAGGTCCCACTTCCCAAATCCTGGAATTACAGGTGAAAGCCACCATGCCTGTTTTATTATAGTGTTAGAGACTGAACCAAAGGCCTTGTGCATGCTAGGCAAGCACCTACCAACTGAGCTACGAAGGCCGTTTTTCGAGCTGACTTCTTGGCCAGGCATAGTAGTTCCCTCCTGTAGTCACAGCAGTGAGAGGCAGACACAGAGACCTGCTAAGCTGGATGAGGCTTCTCGTGGGCAGAACCGGATCCAGTCCATCCTCAGAGCTGCACACACACACAGCAGGCACATACATGGCTTCTCTTCCTGACCCTTCTCTCCTGAGTGGCCCATCTAAGCAGAGACACTAGACCCCAAAGAGCAAGAGAGCCCCCGGCTCTCAGTGAAGACACCCCAGAACCGACATGAGAAAAGTACAGGTGTTCAGAGCACTCCAGAAAGCCAGGCTGGGAGAGGAACCGTAGGGCTTGCCGACGAGGGGCCAGTGATGGCTAAGTCATTATAAATGATACATTGACATTAACTGACTGCAAACCCACATAAAACAGTGATGTGTGGACAAAATGTAAGCACAGCACAGTGTGCTCAGAGCTGCCATGGGAGGCCTTGCTCTTGAGGGCAGCAGACAGAAGCACTTAGGCAGTGAAGGACCAAGACCTGCCAAAGTACTCAGAAGTAGGTTTCTCTGCGTGTGTGTGTGTGTGTGTGTGTGTGTGTGTGTGTGTGTGGCAGCTGGTTGTGGTTTTTGAGTAGTCGGGTACAAAGAGTTCCCCCACAGAACTTGCCCCTAACTAGCGGGCAGCAGTCACCCTTTTCCCTCTGTCCTTTTTATCCTCTCCTGCCTAGTGTTAGGGGCTTGGAAGGGTGGAAGAAGGAAACAAACCCACGATGTAGCAAGAGTCTAGCTACAAGCGAACCCTGAACAGAGGAGCGCTGGAAACCTCAACAGCATCCAGAACTTTTGTACCATTTTTGTGACCCCTCTCTACGTTTGAAATGATGGCAAACCAAGGGGCTCTAAGTATGGAAGTTATGTGTGTGCTTGGGAGGATCTTTAAACTGGGCTGGGAGGATAGCCTGGTTAGTGAAGCGCTTTCATTGCATGCATGAGGACCCAAGTTCAAGCCTCAGAGCCTGAGCAACAGAGCCAGGTATGGTGAGAAAACCCAACGCAAGAGAGGTGGAAACAGGAGGATGGATCCTTGGCAGTCACTGGACTGACAGCCTGATGTATTTGGCAGCTGCAGGCTAGTAAGAGATACATATAATCCTGAGTCCATCCCTGGAGCCCATATCGAATAAAGAGAAAACGGAGTTCCACAAATTGTCTTGACCTACATACACTCACACACACACACACACACACACACACACACACACACACACACACACACACACACGATGTGTCCCTTCCGTACACACACAAACAAGGTGGACAAAAAGATACTGAAAGCTGACTTCTGGTCTCCAGAATCTGTGTGCACACATGTGTACATGTGGACACACACACAGAGGATCTTTGTGTAGAAGCAGCCAAGGAAAACAGATACTGACAGAGGTGCTTTTCTTTGAAGGCAACACAGCCAGCACTCATAAGAAACTGACCCCAGGTAACGGGGTAGTTGAGTAACAGTGGAAAGGAGAGACCTTCTTTAAAATGGTTTTATTTTGAGCCATGTGACCATATTGCCTACTCAAAGTATAAATAAACATAAGTGCTTTGGACTGTAATGACATATAGCACATTTGGGGGTTGCTTCAACCAGAGAGACACAAGAGGCTGGATAAAAGCCACCTGGTGGGGTGTTGCCTACAGGTGACCCCATCACTGAGCTTGGAGATCTGTCTGTTTAGAAAGGATTCATTCCAAACAAGTAAAGCTATGGGCTTGGAAAGGCATGTCCTATCAAGTTTCCGCATAATTGGATAGAATTCACTCATAAAATAAATTATGTCATTTCCTTGCAGCAGACAATTCCCTATAGCCTCGCTCTGCAAACAGAATCTCCTTTTCTAAGACTTAATCAGGTGACTCCTGGTTCGTCTGTCCTCCACACAGGTGGTTGGTAGTGCAGGAGTTTGAGGGTGGCTGGAAACCCCTCCTCCACAGTACAGGCTGAACAATCATAGCACCAACCTCCCCCAGGAGCAGCCACCACCTTGAAGAGACTGACCCACAAGCCACTCCCTGGAGGTCACTGAAGAGAGTGAATTAAGTCTTAGTGGTATTTCAAAGAGTATTCGAGGCTGATCAAAGGCAATCCCTACAAGCAGCAGTTCAGAATCGCATTTTGCTGCCCACCCCAAAGCTCCTTGCTAAGCTTCATGGGCACAGCTGATTCTGTGGGGCAACAGAGCTGAGCATGAAGAGCAAGACATGTAGCTCAGCAGCATAGACTCAGCTAACATGTGCAAGGTGCTAGGTGCAATCCCCTGTACAAAACAGGCACGTAGGCAGGCAGGCAAAGAGGCAGAGAGGCAGGCAGGCAGGCAGGC
>NW_022196894.1:87564962-87581663 GCF_008632895.1 Mastomys coucha
CAGTCAGGCAGGCAGGCAGGCAAACAGTCAGGCAGGCAGGCACGCACGTACGCAGACACCCACACAAGAAGATGATGCTGCCTTGAGAAACCAGAGAGGTGAAGAGTTCATCTAGCTTTCCAGTTGACAGAGGAGCACCAGGCAGGACACCCTAAGCATCTTTCTCCGTGTGTTTCTGCCTCTCCCATCTCTCTGTGTACTTGCTTCCCTCCTCCCCTCTCCTCCCCGCCCCCCAAACCCACAGTTACTCTAAGATCCACCATCATGGCTCCATTCCTAGCCTCCAGTGTTTTCTGGAATGTTCCCCTGGGCACACCATGTATGGTGTGCCTAAAAGCTGCCACCAACACCAGGTATTAGACTCATAATTGGTGTTTCTGTTTGAAAAGGGGCAAGCAGATAATGAAAGGGCAAGCTGACAAAACAGGGTCTATCTCCCCTAGAACTTCAAAATCATCTATGGAGCTAAGTATACAGAACCCTGTCTGTCATGGAACAATGACTGCAAAGGCCAGGCAGAGAGCATGTGGCCCAGCTAGGGACACAAACACCAGTAACAGAGACTGTTACAGAGACCAGTAACAGGGCTGACCCACCCTATCCCCCTTCGGCTTATCTGCTGTGGACAAAGGACAGGAAAGAGAGGGTGGCATGTGGGAGATCCCTTCAACAAGGACAGACAGCAGCAAAGAGGAAAGAGGAATAAAAACAATCACAAGAAACCTGGACTTCAGCCCAGCTCTCCACAGAGCCCGGGCCAGCCACTTAACTTCTGAGACCCAGCTTCTCACCTATGGAACAGAAATAAAGAAACTGACCTGAGGAGGTCAAAGTTGAAAGAGCCTAACACATCCCCTGCTAACAAGGGCTCCTGGGCCCAGAAGGCTCTGCCCTCCACTAATTTGCATCACACTCAGAACTTAAACTAGGGGATAGAGGAGACAGCTCAGTGGCTAAAAGGACTTGCTGTTCCTGCATAGGGGGTTTGGTTCCTAGCACCCACATTTGGCTCACAATCACGTGTAACTCTAGTTCTAGGGGAACTGAGCCCCTCTTTTGAATTCCATGGGCACTAGGCATGCACATGATGTACAGACATACATGTAGGCAAAACACTCATAAAATAAATGTCTTTTAAAAAAAAAACACTGAATTTACCTTTAAAAATCTGTTAGGAGTTGAACTATTTGGTATACCGAAGCACTTTTTTACTTTGCATATGTGTATATGTCCATGTGGATGAGTACTCACACTTGTGTGTGGAAGCCACAGAATAACACCAGCTGTCTTCTGTGATTGCCACTCTCTAGCAGCCAGCACACCTGCCCCAGTGTCACCTTGGAGCTAAAGACCCAGTCCACACTCTAGAGCTCCACCCACTCAACTATATCCTGGTCTAATAGCCATCGTCCTAGAATGTGAGCTTATCTGAAAAGAGTCTGGGGAGATGACGGGGCTGAGAGGAGCTTGTGCTGGAGTGGGCTCGGCCCTCAGCTCCGACTGGATCAGTATCCTTAAAACAAGGAGAAACGGCACACGGGAGATGACATCTGCGTGGGGAAGGGGAGATGGACTGATGTGGTCCATCCAGGGCTACAAGGACACTGTCTGGGGCTGCAAAGAGCATAAGAGGAGTCCTACAGAGCCCGAGAAAGAAACAGCCCAGCTACCAGTTGGATGCTGGCCTACCCAGCCTCCACAGGCAATGAACAAACATCTGGCTTCAGCTTCCAGCTTCTGACTGCAGCTTGTGCTAACAGCAGCCCCAGGAGACAGACGCCTCTTTCTTTACCAGTCCACCCCTTGGAAGGAAATTTCCTAACTGGCTTCAGGAAATGGAACACTTACAAAGATAGCTAACAAGTAATACACCAGGAAGGTCTATCGTCAATAGCAGGGCCTTTGCAGAAGGAGAAACATGACTGGTTTGACAAGGATAGCCATTACACTGTTACTCACAGACACGGCTAAAGAATGGTCTGTTAAACAAAGGAAGGTCTGAACCATCCTCTTACACACACACACCTTCTCTCACACACACTCACACTCTCACACACACTCACACCCTCTCACACTCATACACACACTCACATAACACACTCTCATTCATGCACATTTACACGCACATTCTCTCACACACTCATACACACATACACATTCACACACATTCTCTCACACACACACATTTCCACAGACATACACACATTCTCACTCACACACTCACACACTGAAGAGGATGGCTTGCGCCCACACAGTTTCTCCCTCAAACACGGGTGGCAATCTCTTGTTGGAAGTGGACTGGGATAAAGGAAGGCTCAGGTTTTGACACATCTGTTCTCGGCACATTGCTGGACAGGTGAACAACAGGGAAAGGAGAGAAGCTCGCTTTGCTCTGCACAGCCAGAAGGAAGAGAAAGAATTCTTGGTTCTGAACCATTAGAGCAAAGGCCCTGTGGTCTTCCACCTCTACCTGGTTAACACGGAGCTGACAGGACATTACGATCAACCAAATCCATGGCTCACCTCCAACACCCATTCACCAGGTAACGGGAGTCATACTGAAGGCACAGCCACCATCTTGGTTTATTCTCTTCTCCTTTCTCCTCCCCCTCCCTTTCCCCCCTCCCTTCCTCAACTCCAGTTTCACCTGGCTGATCTGAGAACTCAGAGGAAAGTTCCAGTGTCAAGGAATTCCACTGTGGAATTGATTTCTCAATATGCCTCAGTTCTAATAAAGTGACCAAACCAGTCTGCTGGGTGACATACCTCAGGCAACAGCAGTCCGGGGAAATACCAGCCAGGACACAGTCTCTGACATAAGAAGGCAGACTGCCACGTCTACCCACTACTCCCACGCTCACCTTACCACGGGCCTCCTCACCTCCTACCCCAGATACAGAGCAGCACAAAACAGGAGGAATCCAGACTCGGAATGGGATCTGGGCTAGAGCAGAGGCAGGGGTGGGAGATCACGGGACAGGTGAGAGCCTGCTACCTCATTCAGGAAGCATCCTAAAACGTCTGGACCTAGACCATCCATTCATCTGCAGCTTCCTGGTTCACCCTGCAGTCGCAGCTGTACTCCACTGCACAGGGATCCTAACTGTTAGAGATTGCTAATCCAAGTGGCCAAACTTCAGGCCTGGCTGCTGCCATTTCTCTGCCTAGGAGCATCTCCATCTCTGAGAGAGGGAAAGGTCAGTGGCAGTCAGTGGAGCTAAGGAGCCTCCACAATCAAGTCTCTTATTTGAGTTAGGATCATGAGCCTGCCTTGAGCTGGGACCAAATCAGACCTGAGAGAGGAGGGAAAGAAAAAGGGAAACATAGACTGAGTTCACACGCTTAGCACTCAGCTAAAAGCTGGGCACGGCAGCACCCATCTGCGAACCCAGCCACTGGAGAAGGGGTTAGCCTTTGGAGTTTGTTGGTCAACCAGTCTAGCCAAATTGATAAGCTACAGGTTCAGCAACAAACACTGTCTCCAAAAAAAGGCAGGGGAGGGGTGACAGAGAAAGACACTGCACATGTGCACACGAGGGTGAGAGTGGGGTCAGGACACGGGTGACACATGCACACATGCACACACCACACACACAAAGACATCACAGAGCAGAATTCAGGGGTCTTAGAAGATGTCACTGGAGAAGATTCCTGCATTTCATGCTTACTGCATGGCTCCTCTCCAAGTCAGGCCTGTGGGAGTTGACAGTGTGTCTGCTGTCTTGTCCTGGCATGCTAAGGGAGTTACGGGTTTTTGCTTGTCTACAAATGCACCATGGGCCAACCAGGTCTGTGATGAACTGAAGCCCACCACCAGCCACATCTGTAGGCAAAGGGGGTCTGATTTCAGCTTCAGAGCCAGAAAAGTGGGAACATCCACTGAGGAGCAAGGAGTCCAACCCTTGGGGCAGTTCATTCTGTAATGTTATCCAAGAAGGTAGCTCCAAGAGGTTCAATTCTCCACCCGATCATCTCAGAAGACACCCTGAAAGCAATGCCCATTCCTGACTCCCAAATGGCTCAGTGGATGGTAGTGTTTGCTGGGCAAGCATGAGGTCTGAGATCAGATCCCTAGCACCCAAGTAAAAGCTAGCCATGGACACATTTGCCAAAGGAAACTCAGTATCTTCCTCTGGCTTCCAGATATACCCACGCAGGTATGTGTGTGCATGCATGTGCCAACACACAAGTGAGGACTCATATATACATATATACATACATACATAGACACACATAGGTCCACACACAGGTGCACATACACATATACACAGATGTGCACACACAGGTATATACACATACATACATAGGTACATATACACACATATATATACAGGTGCATACTTACATACACAGGTGCACAGACATACAATTAGGTGCACACATATGCACATAGGTGCATACACACAGGTCCACACACATAAACATAGACACACAGATGTGTATCACAGACACACACACACACATACATACATACACACACACACACACACGCATACACGAACAGAAGCTCCTAATATATTCCAACTATATAGCTCAAACTCACTGTCTCAGTCTACAAAATGTTAATATCAGTTTGGGATTTTTGTTTAAGGTTTATTATTTTGTGTGTATGGGCATTTTGCCTGCATGTATGTCTGTGTACTACATGCATGCAGTGCATGCAGTACCCAAAGAAACCTGAAGAAGGCTTCAGCTCTCCTAAAACTGGAGTTACATACAGTTGTGAGCCATCATGCGGGTGCTGGGAATTGAACCCCAGTGCCCTGGAAGAGTAGGCAGTGCCCTTAACCACTAAGCTATTTCTCTAGCCCCAGGATCGATCCGCTTTGAAATAATTGGAAATGTGAAAACCTCCAAGGCCACAAAACCTCCTACAGTGGCAATTGACTCAGAGATCAGGACTAAAGCAAGTTCAAGGACAGGAGTGTCCCCGAGTGCACAGAGGCCGGTGACTTTGACATGGAAGGAACAATGCAAAAGTCCCACTTGTTTACTTTCGCATTCGTTTTTGCTGCTTCCATACTCACTGACAACTCCTCGTTCAGAACTAAAGGGGAAAACATGCAGAAGGGCCTGAGCAGAGCCGTCTACCCAACGGCTAAGACCTGGAACAGCAGCTAGCTCCCCCATGCAGCAAGGCTGGAACGAGCTCTTTTAAAGAAGTTGACAAGCTTCTACAAATGTTTGTCAGCGTCCTACAGCCCTGCGCTGGACCTCAGAAGTACTAAGCATACAGATGGGATCCTCACCATAAGGAAAGCAGAGATGCTGAAGGCTGGAAGTGTGCACAGGCCAAGAGCTGCAGCCCAAGGTGCGAAGCTGAGAGTGAGAAAACCAAGTTACATCTGTGCCACTGAACCACTCTCCATGTCTGTCCTGGAAAGTAGCTCAGAGCACCTGCCTGATGTACACAGGACTCTGGGTTCTGTCCCCAGCATTTAAAAGGAAAATGTTCTGGTCTATAAAATAGAGATAGATCATGAGCCCACTTTGCAGTGTTAACATACAGAGCAATGGTGTCATTCTAGTCAAGAGGTAATGCCAGCATGAATAATTAGAACTCAGGTCCAGCATAAGTGGTAAAAGAAAGAGGTGGAAAAAGGTCAACTGAATTCTAAAACTAGAATGCCCTGGCAACTGGGGAACTTGGAGAGTAAAGAGAGATGAAGAACAACATACTCTAAGGACAAATGAATTGGGACCGTTCCCAAACCCTGGGAATTCTTGACCTAACACAATTGCTTCAATCAAGCCCATCTGGAGCCCTCGGAATGAGGACAGCAAGAGCTGAGTGGAGATTTTACAAAGAAGAAGAAAGCAATCAGTGAATTGGTTTGACCTCGTCAGATGTTGGAAACTTAAGTGTCTGGTCAAGTGTCCAGTGACCATGGCAGCTCCTCATCACGGGTGCCCACATAGAGAATGACTGATTTGTTCTCAGCCCACAGCCTGTACAGACAGTTCTGGTCACAGCCCCGCCCCACCCAGGCACTGCCATCAGCTGACTACCTCCCTTCCCAAGCAGGACCCAGCCTCCGTATGCCTTTCAGTTCAGAGCTCACATCCCTTCCTCTATGGTACTCTCTACAACCTGTTCTTGCTCAAGCTCTAGCTTGCTCTCTTCTCTCTCTCTCTCTCTCTCTCTCTCTCTCTCTCTCTCTCTCTCACACACACACACACACACACACACACACACACACACACACTTATTCTCCTTAAAACTTTAAAAAATTCAGAATGTTAACCCTTTTCATTGCCTTATATCCCAGTGCTAAAGAGGCTGAGGCAAGAGGATCTCAAGTTTGAGGACAGCTTGGATTACATATGAAGTGCCAGAGCAGGTAGGACAATTTAACAGCATCCTGTTTCAAAGACAAACAAACACAGAGACTAGAGAGAAGGCTCAATGGTGAAGACTACTGCACAGTGATTAAGAGCACTGCACGGCGGCTAAGAGCACTGCACAGTGGTTAAGATCACTGCACAGCGGTTAAGAACACTGCTTAGAGGTGAAGAGCACTGCACAGTGGTTAAGAGTACTGCTTAGAGGTGAAGAGCACTGTACAGTGGTGAAGAGCACTGCTTAGAGGTGAAGAGCACTGCTCAGTGGTGAAGAGCACTGTACAGTGGTGAAGAGCACTGCACAGTGGTTAAGAGCACTGCACAGTGGTTAAGAGCACTGCACAGCGGTTAAGAGCACTGCACAGCGGTTAAGAGTACTGCTTAGAGGTGAAGAGCACTGCTCAGTGGTGAAGAGCACTGTACAGTGGTTAAGAGCACTGTACAGTGGTGAAGAGCACTGTACAGTGGTTAAGAGCACTGCACAGTGGTTAAGAGCACTGCACAGTGGTTAAGAGCACTGCACAGCGGTTAAGAGCACTGCACAGCGGTTAAGAACACTGCTTAGAGGTGAAGAGCACTGCACAGTGGTTAAGAGTACTGCTTAGAGGTGAAGAGCACTGCTCAGTGGTGAAGAGCACTGCTCAGTGGTGAAGAGCACTGCACAGCAAGCAGTTAAGAGCACTGCACAGCAGTTAAGAGCACTGCACAGCAGCTAAGAGCACTGCTTAGAGGTGAAGAGCACTGCTCAGTGGTTAAGAGCACTGCACAGTGGTTAAGAGCACTGCACAGCGGTTAAGAGCACTGCACAGCAAGCAGTTAAGAGCACTGCACAGCAAGCAGTTAAGAGCACTCCTCTTCCAGAGGACCATGGTTCAATTCCCAACATCCATGTGGCAGCTCACAACGTTCTAGAATTCCAGTTCTGGGGGATTTGATGCCTCCTTCTGACCTCTATGAACACCAGGCACTTACATGGTATACATACATACATTCAGGCAAAGCATACTTACAAATGAAATAGACAAATCTAAAAAAAAAAAATGGTTTAAACAAACAGGAGGCTAAGAAGATGACTTGGTGGGTAAAGAACTCACTGTAAGACACAAGAACCTAAGTTCTAGCAACCATATAAAGAGCTGAGCGTGTCTACCACTGAGAGGTAGAGGCAGAAGGGCCGTCAGGGCTCATTGGTCACACAATCTGACCAATCAGTTCCACTGACAGACCCTATCTCAAACAGTAAGGTGACAAGTGACAGAGGAAGGCAATTAATGATGATCTCTGGCCTCCACATGTGTGCACATAAAGAGTGTGCTTAGATTTACACACACACACACACACATACACACCAAGAGAGAGTCCAGTTGGTGAGATAAAGTACATTCACTTAGGTGTGCTGCAAACACCATGGCCATCATCTCTGGAACTCTTCCTCAATTATGACTCCATCAGGACTGACTCCCTTGAACCTGACTACTTCAAGTTCCTTACATAAGTGGGACCAGACAGCCCTGTTTCCTTGACTTAGTGGAATATCTTCAAAGCCGTCCACACTCATCTCACACTATGAGAACCCCCCTTCTCCAGGCCAAGTAATATTTCATAGTGTGCATGTGGCTCACTTGATTGAGGAGTCACCTGAACTCAGCCTCACTCTTGTGTGAGGCTTACCTGATGAGCCTCCTCTCCGAGGCTATATAACTTGTGATATAGCCCATCAAATGCAGTGCTTGCTGAGCATGCTCTCGCCAGAGAGCTGACCTAGAACACGAGAAGCCCCGAGTTCAACTGTCAGCACCTAAGCGTGAACAGAAGAGCAAGAGTACATCACACGACTACTATGTACTAAACACCGGCTCTTGGACTGAGTAGTGGGGATATGACCAACCATGTAGAAAGGTCAAGGTGCCTGCCCGTGGGGTTACAGCAGTGCTTCTCAACCTTCCTAATGCGGCAGCTCCTTAGTACAGCTCCTCATGTTGTGGTGAGCCCCAAGAATAAAATTATTTCATTACTACTCCATAACTTTAATTTTTTTTTTTTTTTTGTTGCTGTTATAAATTGTAATGCTGGGGCTGGGGAGATGGCTCAGCAGGTAAGAGCACTGACTGCTCTTCTGCAGGTCCTAAGTTCAAATCCCAGCAACCACATGGTGGCTCACAACCGCCCATATGAGATCTGACGCCCTCTTCTGGTGTGTCTGAAGACAGCTACAGTGTACTTACATAAAATAAATAAATAAATAAATGTTTAAAAAATAAAAAATCGTAATGCTGGATATCTGATCTGTGATCCTTGGGGGGGGGGGAGTCAAAACCTACATGCTGAGAGCCAGTGGGTTACAGGGAAATGGGACAGACAGACATCAACATAAACATATATAACAAACAATGCTTGGACAATAGTGAAAGTGCTATAGACAGTGGTTAGCTCACAGCATGAGAAGGCACAGCTGGAGGGATGACTCCAGACAGGAGTGACTGGAAGCTGACTGTGTGTGCTTCAAAGAGACAAGTTGAGGGCAAGAGAGAAAGAGAGAGGGGGAGGAGCACTTAGTGATAGGGAGGACGGACTTGCTTTTCTTCAGAATGCAGGTTCCACTCCCAGCATCCACATGGCAGCTCACGGCCATCTCTAACTCCGGTGACACCCTCTTCTGACCTCTACAGACATCGCACACACAAGATGCACAGACAGAGATGTGGGCCAAACACCCATTTGCAGTCAATAAAAATAAACAAATCTAAAAAGAATACTTATTAAAAGACAGGTTGAAATTCTGACCCTTTACAACCATAGATGTGACTTTCTCTGGAAATAAAATCTTGGCGGGAATTGCGATGACATCATAGTGAATTCAGATGGGCCCTCTTCCAACAACTGGTGTCACCATGGAGAGGGAAACTGACCCTGGGAAGGGCACGCGATGATGGAGGCAAAGCCGCAGTCCCTGGGAAGGGCACGCGATGATGGAGGCAAAGCCGCAGTCCCTAAGAGCTAGGAGAAGCCAAGGAGGCAAGGACAGGCCGGGCAGGAGGCAGGCAGGTGGGATTCTCTCCAGGAGCTTTAGAGGTGGAGCTCTGCATAGCTTGATCTCTGCCTTCTGCCTATGAAATCAATTGCTGTCCTTTGCAGCCTGCCCCATCTGTGGCACTTCATTAGCACAGCCCTAAGAACCCATCCAGGAGGGAACATGGAAAAACTGTAGGCTAGGCTTTGTGCATAGCTTGTCTCCGAACGGGGAGTGAAGAGGTAGAATTCTAGACCACAATTACAACTTGAATTTTATTTTATTTTTTTCGAGAAACGGGGTTTCTCTGTGTAGCCCTGGCTATCCTGGAACTCACTCTGTAGACCAGGCTGGCCTCAAACTCAGAAATCTGCCTGCCTCTGCCTCCCAAGTGCTGGGATTAAAAGGCGTGTGCCACCACTGCCCTGCTCAACTGGAAATTTCTATCCAATGAATCCCTCACCTTTATGACCTAGGTGGAAACTGAGCCTCGATTTGGAACCCGGTCTCAATATCCTCAAGGGTTATTTTGTTTTTAAATGAATGTACTAGGGGCAGTTCTAAGTTGCAATGGAGAGGGGTGCTGTAAGCCTTTGGGGCATGCTGTGGGATGTTTACCGTGCTGGGCTGGATGACAGAAACGCAGTCCCCCAACACTGTGCCATAAGCACAAACACCTCAGTAGGTGCAGTGGAGCCAGCAAACCAGAGACAGAGTCACAGAGTGAGCACCTTCATGTGAACGTTATGGGGTGGAGCTAGAAAACTCATCAACAGGGATGCCATTAAGACGCCAAGTGAGATCAGGGTCACCCTGGGCAAAATCACCTCCCCCCTTCCAGAGAGGCCATAGCAGCCAAGCGTCTCACCTCCTCTGTACCTGTAATACGGAGGTCAAAGCGGACCAGCACCAGGGAGCAAACCCAGTTCCCTCCCAGCCTTGTAAAGCCCCAGGGGCTAACCTAAGGGCCACGTGAGCACCAAGTCACCTGCCTGGCAGGCACAGGCACCACCTCCTACCCACCCCACGGGCACCCAAGTGTTCCAGCACCCATCATGCCTCCCCCGTCGCTGTCAACACACACCCACACCCAGGCAGGAAGCAAAAATAACCAGGCGCCTCACGGTAAGCCTCATACCTCATCCCCTCCCCAGGCTCCCTCTCCTACACCTCTGGAGATACCTGGAGGGAGACGGGGCCAGGGAAGAGAGTGGGCAACAAGTCCACCCAGGGCTTTGTCCATGCTGCCACAGAAAGTCAGAGTCTGCCCCCTGTGAGAAGCCAGCGCTCTGTCCTCTCCCCAGCCCCCTATGAGAAGCCAGCACTCTGTCCTCTCCCCAGGGCAGCCAAGCCACCTGCAATAACAGTTCCTTCTCCTGGCCAGGCCAGCATAGGTGCTTGCAGAGCCTGTCAAACCTCCTGCATGAGCCAGCCCATCTTGGCTCCCTGATTCTCCAGCCTTCCCCGGCCTGAGACACATGTGTGTTTGTTTATTCTGAGCTTGTATATTAGGGAAAAGGCTGGTAAGAGTAAAAAGTGAACCCATCTTCCGGGAACCCTCAAATCAGACCCAGCATCTTCAGGAGGCTCAATTGCCAAAGGACCTTCCTCTTGGGAAGGCATCTAACTGTGTGTCCCCTGAATGTGACAGGCTAGCAGTTAGGGAAACAGACCAAACACCAAGAATAGTCCAGACAGTGAAAGTCTGAAGCGAGGGCCAACCAGAACTCTTGCCTACCAGCAATCACACCAGGGCCGATTCATGACCTCAGTGCCTCAGTTGCGCCCATCTGTGAAAAGTGTAGGACAACCACATGGAATTCGTGAACTCTGAGAACTACGCCAGGGAACATCATGAAGTTCTGAATGCCTGGCATGGAAGTCAAGCAAAAACGAGTTTTTATCAGTCCTAAGCAAGATTCGCATCACCAAGGCATGAATCTTCATCATATGGGCACATCCCCCCGAGTCCTGGGTTCTGAAATTCTCCAAAGTTCCAAGAAGAAAAGGGTAGAAAGAGGTTTAATAATACCAAGGTCTCCAAAGTTCCAAGAAGAAAAGGGTAGAAAGAGGTTTAATAATACCAAGGAAATATTCTTAAATTATTAAAAATAAAACCCAAGCTTCATCCCGGTTGCTAGGGTAAAGGAAAATAGTTTTATGAAAATCTAATTTAAGAATCCATTTAAAGAGGCAGCTGGAATCGACAGGTAGAAACATACAAAAGAGCCTCTGTCCCTAGTCAGCAGTGCACAGGGGGGCAGTGCATGTGGTCCAGCCTCTGCCCCTAGTCAGCAGTGCACAGGGGGGCAGTGCATGTGGTCCAGCCTCTGCCCCTAGTCAGCAGTACACATTGGGGCAGTGCGTGTGGTCCAGCCTCTGCCCCTAGTCAGCAGTAAAGGGGAGGGCAGTGTGTGTGGTCCAGCCTCTGCCCCTAGTCAGCAGTATAGGGGAGGGCAGTGCATGTGGTCCAGCCTCTGCCCCTAGTCAGCAGTACAGGGGAGGGCAGTGTGTGTGGTCCAGCCTCTGCCCCTAGTCAGCAGTACAAGGGAGGGCAGTGCATGTGGTCCAGCCTCTGCCCCTAGTCAGCAGTACACATTGGGGCAGTGCATGTGGTCCAGCCTCTGCCCCTAGTCAGCAGTACAGGGGAGGGCAGTGTGTGTGGTCCAGCCTCTGCCCCTAGTCAGCAGTACAGGGGAGGGCAGTGCATGTGGTCCAGCCTCTCCCCCTAGTCAGCAGTACAGGGGAGGGCAGTGCGTGTGGTCCAGCCTCTGCCCCTAGTCAGCAGTACACATTGGGGCAGTGCGTGTGGTCGAGTGGCAGCCGCACACCATGGAGGCTTGCCTCCGTGCTGGTGTGCTGGGGTACAAAACCAGACAGAATCTTCTTCCACCACTCCAGTCTTGCTTGTTGTTTGGCCCAGGCCAAATGCCTGGGGTTGGGCTGGGCTGGTTTTGTTGTTACTCTGCTTTGTTTTGTTTGATACAAAGTCTCATTATGTAACCCAGGCTAGCTTTAAATTCCAGGATCCTGCAGACTCTACCTGGCAAGTGTTGGGAGTAAAAGTGACTACAACCAGACACAAGGGAGGGGGGTAAGGGGGGGAAATTAGGGGGACAGGGGACACGGAGAGTGTGTGTGTGTGTGTGTGTGTGTGTGTGTGTGTGTGTGTGTGTGCGCGCGCGCGCGTGCATGTGTGTGTGTGTTGTCTGTATGCGACACCACACACATGTACACATTTGCTGAGTGTGGGAGGTTTCCTTGTGTGTGTAGGTGCACACATGTCCACATGTATATGAAAGACAGAAGATAAACTCCAGTATCATTATCAGAATGTTACTGAACTTGTATGTTGCCATGGTACAGTGTGTGTGTGTGTGTATGTGTGTGTGTGAGCACATGAAAGAAATGTCAGATTTCTTCTCTCGCCTTCCACCTTATTGTCCCTTCCCATCACCATTTCTGCTAGACTGGCTGGCTAGCAGGCTCTTGGGAGCTGGCTGTCTCTGCCAAGCAATGCTAGGATTATAGGCATGGCCAGCTTTAAAAAAACATAGATGCTGAAAATTCGAATTCAGGCCCTCCTGTCTGCACAGTGTGATGGTTAATTTCAGTTATGTCCACATGATGAGATAGAGAATAACGGACCAGAGAGACAGGGCTCTGGGGATGCCTGGGGAGGCAGAGGAGGGGAGGGCCTCTGGGAAGCAGGAGGAAGGGGGGCCTCTGGGAGGCAGGAGGAAGGGGGGGCCTCTGGGAGGCAGGAGGAAGGGGGGCCTCTGGGAGGCAGGAGGAAGGGGGGCCTCTGGGAGGCAGGAGGAAGGGGGGCCTCTGGGAGGCAAGGAGCTTATTGTCTTGATTGAGTTCACTGATGTGGGAAGGCCCACCCAAATGTGGGCAACACCATTCCCTGGGCTAGGATCTTGAACTATATATGATGTCTTGAGTTTTTAATAATTTACTTAATTTTCTAATTAACTTTCTAATGCCATCTCAACAACACTAAATAAACCACCAAATGCCTTGTAACTCACAGTGAAAAGTGTAGAAATTGCCTTCTTGTGAGATCTTTTGGAAACTGCCTTTCAGTTTCTACAACACTGAATTCCAACTAAATTCTGGAGAAAATGCCCAGAGCCTCTTTCCCAGAGGCAGCCTTCTCTGGAGACACGATGTGCTTACTCTTCTGGGCTGTAAGGAGCTACTCTTCCCCGCTTTCCCTTGCTGCAACGACTTCCCCACCTCAGTTAACGCTGTCCAGAACCTTCCCCACTGACATGCCCACAGGCTGGGTCCTAGGCGACTCTAGACCTATCACAATCAGCATCAACCACAACAGGAGACACGTGATTTCACACACACACACACACACACACACACACACCATACATATATGCATTCTATGCATCTGGAGTTATTTTTTTGGCACTTGGTAGGTGGGAGCTTTAATCCTCCTAGTAACTCTGTGAAAGAAACTTTCTATATTATGCCTGATTCATAGGTAAGGAAACAAGAGTCAGAAGCTACGTCCTAAGCCAAGTTCAAGTCCAAGCAACTGAGCTTCATGTACTAGACCCTCCTGAGACACAGGTCTTAAAACGTTTTCCCCTCTCTAATACCTACATCCACAGTAGTCAGATTGTCTTTTTCTATACAGGGTCTCACTGTATCACTCTGGTTGCCCTATGTGTGTCTTATGTCCATTGTGTATACAAGACTGGCCTTGAACTCATTGCTCTGTAGATCAGGCTAGCCTGACACTCACTAGCATTGAGTGTCAAACTGAAACGTGAACATCTCATGACTACATACAGCACTCAGGAGGGGGACCCTGAGGCTCACTATCTAGTGAGACGCCGTTCCTTCCTCCCACGTTTACCAACATGGTTGATACCATCGATCAACACTGCAGAAGAAATGTGCACATCCATGTTTGTCGCTGCTGTGCTCACAACAGCTGAGACAAAAATAGAACCAGCACAAAGTCCATCCAGAAAACACTGTGTACACACAATGGAATGTCTGTCGGCCCCAAAGAAAAATCACGACGGTCTGTAGAAAAGTGGATGTAACAAGTCATCGTGTTCTGTGAAATAACAAGAAATCGTGTTCTGGGCCAAGCAAGACAAATAGCAAGCCTTCTCCATTGACTAACAAGATAGGCCTTAGAGCTCCATGGAGCAGGAGACAGGGTGGGAACTGGAAAGAGGGCTCCTGCGTTAGGAGCAACAGCGCTCTTTCTGAGGATTTGAGTTCAATGCCCAACAACACCTATGTCCAGTAGCTCAGACAGCCTTTAACACCAAGTCCAGGGGATGCAAGGCTCCTGGCTTCCTTGAGCATCTGCACTCACGAGAGCACACACACACACACACACACACACACACACACACACACACACACACACACTTGTATTCAAACATCCATAAAATCTTGTTTAAAGGGAAAGATGGTTTACTCTGAAGCCAAATACAAGTGCCCATGGCACACAGATTGTAGGTTTTCCCAGATAACATGTTCTGATGGAGTTTTTATAATAATGGAACAAAAAAAGTCGTAAAATGACTCACTTTTCAAATGAATCATTGGGTAGAACATAGAGGTGGGTTACGGGGAAGTGGGGTCAATTCTGCTATAGGCCTTAGATGTTGCCCCATGGCATCCTTAGCCAATACTTTGGTGGAAACTAAGGGCCTACATTCCAAAGGATTTACCTTTGTTAGGTCACATACAGAGAAGGACAAGAAGTGACCATTACACAGGCTAAAGATATCCCAACACAATCAGGGTCTAGACTTGCAACATTCCAACCTCTTTGCATCCCTGAAGTTCTAATATGTCAACCAGCCTTGGTAGTCACAGCACAGCCTTTCTAGAAATTCTCATTCACATCTCTTAGGTGCAGACTCTGGATCTGAGGGGGAGGGAGGGAGGGTAGAAAGGCAACCATGACTGAGGGGTGGGAAGGAAGAGATCTTAAGGCAGGAGAAGAAAAGGGGAGGGTGGGGAAGGGCTGCAGAAATGGAAACCAGGTGACATTAAGGCTAGAAGGTTATAGAAGCGAGGATTGTCTGGCCTGAGACGGAAACCAACAAGAGGAGATGAGGAGGGGCGGGCATTGGGAAACAGAGGAGTAAGAACAAAGTGTGGTGATGTATGTATATAAATGCCCTAATAAACCCAGTATTTTGCACTCTAACTTAACTGAAAAATAAGTAATATGTAAATAAGCATAACAAATATGAATATAAATAAATAGTATTTTAGAAGAAATTAAGTCTGTAGAGTCCAGATAGTTTTATGGGAGAGCACATACCTACATTTATCCTAAAGGACTCTCCTATACAGGAAGTTCCCGTTACTACCGTCCATGGTACTTATAATACAGGCTCAATAGAAGAGCATATAGGAAAGGCAGGAAATCCTGATGCCACCCCTCCTCTACCTCCTCCTCTACCCCCTCCCTCAACTTCAGGGCCTAAGACTGGAAATTGAGACCAGGCTCTAGACTTTGCAGTCAAAGACTTTTGTACCCAAAGGGAATGCAAATCCAGGACTTACAAAGTCAAAGCTGTTTTCAGCTGAGAAGGTAATCACACAGTCAAACTGGTTCAACCAGAGAGCCTGCAAATTCTAGGCTTCTGCTCTGGGGTTCTAAAGATGAGCAACCAAGTCCTCCACGAGAATGCAACTGAGCAAAGTTACAAATTCTTCTGATAGGACCTCTTCTTTCTCTGAGACAGGATCTTACTGCCTAGCTCTTGCTAGCCTGAAACTTGCTCTGTAGACCAGGCTAGCCTGTAACTCACAAAGATTCACCTGCTTCTTCCTCCCAAGTGATGGGCTTTTGATATGAATTTTAATACCTTAGTCCTCAAATTCTCCAGAAAGATAGATGCCTGATAGAGGCTGGGAGACTCGAAACTGGTTGTCCCTGGTAGGTGCAGCTGTAATGATCTGTGCAAGCAAGCTTCCTGGAGCCCACGCACGGTTAGAAGCATCAGAAAGTCTCACTATGGTCCAGGCAAGCTCCTGTTCCGAGTTGGGTGTCAGGGTGAGAGGAGTGGGTGACCTCAGTCCTTCCTTCTGATTCTCATTGGTTCTACCACACAAGTAAAGCAGCTTCCAATCCCACTTTTAAGGTTCTGACACAAAAGCTTCAGAAAGTCAAGGGTGTGTTTTCAAAATTGGTATAAAGTACACTGTTAGCTTGCAAGGAAATGTCTGCATTTTCAGAGAAACACAAGAAGGCTCTATCCTACAGGTATCTACTATCCTTACCCTGCATGCAGCTCAAAACAGCTATGAATGTGGTCCAACACAGAGTCATTTAAAATATGAGTGTGTGT
>NW_022196894.1:87581673-87602900 GCF_008632895.1 Mastomys coucha
AACTCCACTGAACATTTTTCATTTTCACAACATGCATGTGAAGGTCAGAGGCCAACCTTAGGGGTCAGATCTCTCCTTTCACCATGTGGTCTCAGGGATGATTGTCAGAACCTAAGCTATCTTACCAGCCCGTACCAACATCATTTCCAGTGTGAACTTGGTAGATGACAACGTCAAGTGGCAATGTCAGGAGACTGACCCTCCACACCAGCTTTCCCTTTTCTTCACTATCTAGTCAGGGGTCTAAAATGAGCCCGACCAGTCAGCCTTCCAGAGTTTGTCTGGAACGCCTCGTTAGAAGAATCCCACGCAGATGCTGAGCCCAGCTGAGAAGCCTCTTTTAAGCTCTAGGATGAGTTCCCCTCTCCGCTATGATCCCAAAGCACAGGGCCGGTTGCTCAGAGCACGGTTCCTGGATCTCTGCATCGACACCTCAGCTGTCACCGTCCAATGAAGCCTACTCAGTGACAGACTGGTAGTGACAGTGACAAACCTACTCAGCAATCTGTACTTCACCAAGCTACCCCGAAGGGGGCCCTGATAGTGCTCATAACTGATCCCCACTGTAGAACCCTGCAGAATTAGGGTTCACTTAAAAATGACCCCGCTCCCCCTCCCTTCTGCCTCACAGCTTTCGTAAGTGTCTTGTGGAAGAGAAGAAGCCCTTCCTTAGGTCCTAGTTAAAATTACAAAAGATGGAAGTCCATTATGAGTGACAAATGCCCATGCCCAGCTGAGGATGCTGTGACCTGGTGCATGGACTTCACTCCACTGTCGCACTTAGCTCCTCCCTCTTTCTCTAAGACTTCTCAGGCTGGTGACATGGATCAGTGGATAGAGGCACGTGTCACCAACCCTAAGTAAGGACATGAGTTGGATCCCAAGGACTCCTACAATCTGTCCTCTGACCCACACAGGTGCCTTGGCACACACATGCACAGCGAGCACACACACACACACACAGTGAATATAAATAAATATATAAATAGGAAAGATATTCTTTAAACAAAGAATACCTCTTTGCATCTTGAAAACTCT
The DNA here is from genome assembly GCF_008632895.1 of Mastomys coucha. Lineage (NCBI taxonomy): Eukaryota > Metazoa > Chordata > Mammalia > Rodentia > Muridae > Mastomys > Mastomys coucha. The sequence goes on from NW_022196894.1 coordinate 87,582,712, forward strand.
GAATAGATTTTTGAGTTCAAGGCTAGCCTAGTCTACAGAGTGAGTGCCAGGACAGCCAGGGCTACACAGAGAAACCCTGTCTCAAAAAAACAAAACAAAAACAAAAACAAAAGGGGGGGGGAACAGATGGACAATTTTGGTTACAACTCAACAGCTATACTGAATACTTAGTGCCTACCTCGTCCCTTTCCAGAGAAAGGCCCTAACACATCAAGGTACCCTGCAAACACACACTTGTGGGATTTAACAAATGAGTCTGTTCCAGAACAGGAAAGGGCCATGTGAAACTAGCAAGTATGCCAGCCATCAGCCGTCCACCAGTGCACCTCAGACAGAAAGCCAGGAATTCTGCAGAGTGACACCAGTCCTTCCTCGGAGCAGTTCACTTGACAGAAACGAGCACAAGGTTCCCACCCATGGCCATTATTTGAAGACATTCCAAAATGCTGGCTGTGTGCTGGGGGTAACACTAGTTGGTGTGTCTGCCAGCCCAATGGGGACAGTGGGGCTGAACCACTCCCAACGATTACCTAACAAAGGCCAGTCCCTCAGTGCGATTAAACCTCTTGCCTCATCAGAGCAACTAATCTCAAATCTTAGCCTTGCAAAACTCAACGCACTGGCTAGTAAGATGGCTAAGCAGATAAAGATGCTTCCTGCTAACACTGACACCCTGAGTTCAATCCCTGGGACCCACACAAAGCAAGAACCAGCTCCCAAGAGTTGTCTTCTGACACACCGAGACACACACACACACACACACACACACACACACACACACACACAAAATAAAGAAATAAATTTTTTAAAAAGAAAAATGCACAATACTAGTACCTATACAACATAGCCCACTGAAGATAAAACAGACAAAAACATAAGACACATCACTATTAGGCAATGGGTACTAGGCTCCGCCCTCTGCCAGGCCTTCTGCTGAGTCCCACGTGGCACAATGCTGTGCTTAGAGGCCACAGTTCCAATGCACTTGTCAGAATGCAGCCATTTCCAGTTGCAGGGTGCCTCCCAGCTGTCAACTGTGCGCCAGCACACTCAAGCTCTGGGCTCCATCCCCAGCACGGAAGCAGCCAGAACACAGAACACACCCCAAGCTTTCCGTCTTCGCTGCCTCTTCAAGTCCTCCTTCTCCTCACAAGAGCTTGTATAAAGATCAGCAAATGAAGCCAATTTGGCTGCCACCTGTCAATCTGTCTTTCTCGATAGTCTACATAAACTCTAAGGTGCACAAAGTTAAGAGATTTTGCCTCTTACAACAGGCAGCTGGGAGAAGAAAGCCTGGGTCCCTGCCTAAAACCCTGGGAGAGCCCACACCCTGGCCAGCACCTTGACTGGAACATCAATATTGGACATCTGGCCTCAGACCTAGGAAAGAACGTTAGTATTGTTTTTGACCACCAAATTGTGGCTTATGAAACTAATATCCTCATTAATCATTTCTTTTATTTTTCTCAAAAGCAATCGACATGAGCCAATATTATCGCCAGTGTGTGAACAAAGAGGGCCGGACTCCTGGGTAGAGCAATGTGCTCAAAGCCACAGGCATGGACAGAGCCAAGTGTGGATCATATCCATGTCACCTTCTAAATATGCCTTACTGGCTCCAGTGGACCAACATGTGGCTTGTTGGCCTTCAGGGATTATCTAGAAAACAACTGCCCCAGTAACATCATCTTAATTATATAAATAAATGCTCAGATCTCAGGAAAAGACACAAAGCAAGCCCAGTAAACCATGGCTCACTGGAGACAGTTGAGGTGATGACAACGACGCTGCTCAGTGAGCAGAGCGGGCTCTCAGCTGTTCATTGATGGTAACACTGTCACCCATGGCGGTCCTCTATCCTCCACCTTCTTAGCATTGATGTTGTTATGACCTTAACGTAAGACATCTCAGGTCCATGTGATCGGACACAGTCTCCACCTTGTGGCACTGTGATATGATGGAGTCTGGCTGGAGGATGTGGGTCACTAAAGAAACAAATTTGAGGTTTATTTAGTGGCTCCAAGTCAACTTCTCTGCCCTTGATTTGCTGAGGTATGAGCAAGCACACCAGCTCTTCCTGCCACAGAGCTGCCTGCCACTGTGCCTCCTAAATAAAACAAGATAAGCCTCTTCTAAACTGCTTCAAGGTCCTTGACCACTGCACCAAGCAAAGGAGCTATGTAAAGAAAGCTGTAGCTGGCCTTCCCTAAGACACCTCTCATTTCACTGTAGCCTGGGAACTGCTGCTTAGAATCCAGGAGTGTGCATGGTGTACATGACCCTGTGGTGCTCCTGACAAGCTGCTGCTACAAACCAGGCATGGAGGATTATGGGTAGGGGAGAGTCTCAAGGAATCCATCACTTACCATTCAGGTCTGAAATCCACCTCCACATTTCCCTATAACACCAACCCAATTAATAATGATTGGTAGGAATCAAGAAACATCTGTTGTACATACTAATGAGGAGACTATGATTCTACTCAGAAAAGGACACAATGACAGCTACAAGAAGGATGCAGTACCCTGTGAAATAATCACAAAAGACTTGAAGTGATACTCAACTTGTGAGCCCTGATCACAAGGGACATGCAAATCAAGTCACAACAGGATATCATTCCACAGCCACTCAGATGGTCATCATCAAAGCACTGGGGAGGGTGGGGGGGAGTGGAAATGTGACAAGACTGTGGAGAAACAGGAGCCCTTGTGGCGAAGCCTGTGGAAACAGCACATGGTGTATCAGGAAATTCAATATAGAACCCACTGAAATCCATCAATCCCACATCTGAGTTAAGACCTGAAAGACTTGAATGGATACTTGTGCACCTGAACGATGGAAGCATTATTCACAGAAGCCAACAGGTGGAAGGATGGCTGGAAGGATGGCTGGAGAGACGTCCCAGACGTTAAGAGCTGTGATTGCTCTTGCAGAGACATCGATTTGGTTCCCAGCACCCATACTGGACAGCTAACAAACACCTGTAACGCCAGCTCCAGGAAAGCCAGTGTTCTCTTCTGGCTTCTGAAGGCACCTACATTTGTATTCAAATACAGATAATAAAAAAAATTGAAAAAAATCTTTTTTTTTTTTTTAAGGACAGAAGTAACCATGTGTCCATTTAAAGATAACCAGAAAAGAAAAGGAGCCACAGAATGGAAGGCTGCTCAGCCTCGGGATAGAAGGAAATTCTCAGCAGCATGGATGAAACCTGAAGACACTGTTGCCAAGTAAAATGAGTCAGGAGCAAAGGCCAAATCTTATATAACTCTAGCTATGTGAGGCCTGCACATGCAAACCTGAGACAGAGAGAAAGATGGTTCCCAGGGGCTGAGTACAGAGAGAAGATTGAAGAGTTAATGTTGAATGTCTGTCAAGCTTCGGTTGGGAAAGAGCAAAAGTTCTAGAGACAGAGGGTGGCGATGGCTACTTTGTAGATGTACTGAGTGGCAGGGAACTAGCTGTGAAAAGTTGTTACAATGAAAGATTGTGTCTCAGACATGTTTAACCACAATAAAAATTCTCAACTAAAGCAACAGGTACTGAGACAATGCTGTGACGAGGATGCCTCGGAGGTAGAGCACTTAGCTAAGCCAGGACTCAGGTGTCAATTCACACACACACACACACACACACACACACACACACACACACACACACACAGAGTGGCGCATGCGCAAAGAATCATGGGGCTATGGGTTATTTTTTGCTTCCTTTTTGAATCCTGGATTTCCATTCCCAAGAGCTGGGGACATAGTTCCGAGCTTACGAGTACTATTAACAGAGAAAGAAAAGCACTTGGCTTAAATTCCCATTCATGAAATGTCTCTTTTAAGCACATGTGTTATTAGGTACCCAAAAGGGAACCAATGCCTGTTCCCGGGCCAGCCAGCTCATTTAGAGTCCACGGCTTCAGGCTTACTGGGACTCTGTAGTAATGACTTTCCCCACTTCTGTAATATGAATTATCACGAAGTGAAAATCCAGTACCCATTCCATGTTTATGAAAGCCATTCCTTTCAGACAGCTGAAGCAACAGAGGCTGCCAAAAGGTACTTCGCAGCCATCCTACTAGAGATTTATATTGCTTCTAAGCATAAAGAAGTATTATGTAACATAAGCGGTGGCCACAGGCCTTGAACTCAGAAGCTGAATTCAGGACTGGCTTTATTCTCCAATTCCCAGCACTGGACCAATTAAAATCTCTCTGGGTTTATGCCACCTTCTCTGAATGGCAAAAACACCTGCCTCATAAGCTAACCATAAATCCTGAACAGGCCTGGGCCTTAAATGTGTCAGGGGTTAGTCACAGTGAGAATGACAGGCACAGCCTACCCGGAGCAGGTGCACACTAAACAACACTGCATGCTGCCAGCATCCACGGTACACTGAGACACCACAGGTTCCTGCACGCATAACCTAACCCTTCTTTAAACGAGAGAGATGGCGTTATCTCCCCCGCCTCCATGGTGTACTGAGTCACACCGAGGCCTGGGTTTCTTTTTTTTTCTTGTGTCTTAATAGATGGGAACTCACAGAGTCCAGGCTGGTGTAGAACTCATGTCATCAAGGACATCATGAAATTCCAGATCCTGATGCCTACATCTCCCAGCATTACAGGTCTGTGCCAGCACACCCAGGTTACCCAGTGCTGAAAACTGAATTTTTTGTCTGTTTGTTTGTATTTGTATTTGTATTTGTTTTTGTTTTTCGAGATAGGGTTTCTCCGTATAGCCCTGGCTGTCCTGGAACTCACAAATCCACCTGTCTCTGCCTCCCAAGTGCTTGGATTAAAGGCATGCGCTACCACTGCCGGTTGAAAATTGAATTTTTAAGTGCCAACAAGCACTCCACCAACTGAGGCACAACCCCAGGCCAAAGTCTACTCAATTGCCTCATCTGCCACCTCTTTTACATGAAATCTTCATGCTGGCCTGGAGCGATGGCTCAACAGACAAGAACACTGACTGCTCTTCCTAAGGTCGGAGTTCAGTTCCCAGATGGTGGCTCACAACCATCTGCAATGGAATCTGATGCCTCTACTGGTGTGTCTGAATACAGCTACAGTGTACTCATATACATAAAATAAGTAAATTTTTTTAAAAAGAAAGTTTCATGCTACAATTCTTCTTTAAATTGTGTGTGAGCGTGTCTGTCTGTCTATGGTATATGCATACTACTTCAGGTGCCTGCAGAGGCCTGAGGGTCACCTAGAGCAAGAGTTACAGACAGTTGTCATCTGCCTAATGTGGGTTCTGGGAACCAAACCCAGATCCTCTGCAACAGCAGCAACTGCTCTTAATAACCAAGCCATCTCTCCAGCCTGCTTTGTCCTAAAATCATTAATGAAGTTGGCTGTCCATCTTATGATCAGGGAGCTAGAACTTGTTGAAGGGCTGACAAAGTACCAACTAGTAAGTGTCATTTAAATTCAGTAAGCTTTCTCTAGTTTTTCCTAACGATCATATTTTTCTTAATAATCGCATCCTAGAGATCACGAAAAGCTAAGCTATTAAACCCTGAGTCAACTACTCAACTTCTCTGAGCTCTGGTTTTCATAAAGTAAATGAGAGAGCAAAATAGACATGCACACTGGACCTCTCTAAGGCGTCAAGGTCAGTAGTGAAGGTCAACTGTGAAGAAACTACCCCTGTGTCCCAGCACGAAGTCCTTACAGCTTGCCTGCTGCGCGGGAGCCCTTGCCTAGATTAGATGGTGCCTGGCGTCAGAGTCATCAGTGTGAGTAGTTCACGAGTTCTCCAAAGGGATGCTTCCTCAGCAAATCCACAACAGCACTTGAAAGGCTTCCCCCACCCCGCCCCCAAAAAATCTTGAAAAATCATTTTGGACAAATAAGATCACTGGGAACCAATCACATACAACATTGAACACAGTGATAACTAGAGAGTCTCTTTCAATTTCACCAATTTAAATTACAAATCAAGAAAGTGTCTTTCCCATCCTGGAATCTCATGGTGACCAGTTTTTAGTCAAAACTACAAATTCTATCACTTGTCTTTGGTCAGGGTTTGGGTTTTTTGTTTGGTTGGTTGGTTTTGGTTTTGGTTTTGGTTGTTTGTTTTGTTGTGGCTTTGAGATAGTTTCACATAGCCAACCCTGGCCTTGAACTCAATGTGTAGAGGAAGACTCTGCCTTCTGACTCTTCTATTCACACCTCCTGAGTGCTAGGACCCCAGGCCTTTGCCGCCCACAGCAAAATCGGTGTTTTAAGTTTAGAAGAACCAGACTTCAGCTCCCAGCTGTAAAATGAGTTTAGGCCCAATCTGAAGGGACCGTTGTCACCAAAAGCCTTAGAGACCATTGTCATTGTCCCCAACACTGCTGTACTGTGTTGCACTTTCCTTTGTTGGGAAATGGAGTTGACTGATTGGTTTGTGTGTGACTCTAAGCAGGGTTTTTGGTTGTGGTGGGGAGGTTGTTTTTTGGTTTTTAAATTTTTTTTCCCCATCACATCTGTGTACTCATTTGTTTGTATGTTTGCATGCATGTGTACCTGTGTGGGCATCCACAGCCCCCAGTAACTGTGTAGAAGTCAGAGAACAGCTTGCAGGAGTTGCTTCTCTTTCTAGGATACAGATCTCAGAAATCAAGCTTGACAGCCAGTGCTTTTGCCTGCCCTTACTTCCTGAGCCATCTCGCTAGACATAATAGAATTGCACTCTGTGGCCCACACAGGCCTTGAATTCATGACCAAGCTCCTGCTTCAGCCTCCCAAGTTCTGGGGCCACATACAGGAGCCTCTATTCCCAGCTCCAACACATGTTTTGGTTTGTTTGGGTTTTTTGTTTTGTTTTTGTTTTTTTGTTTTTTGGGGTTTTTTTTTGTTGTTGTTGTTTTTGAGACAAGGTTTCTCTGTATAGCCCTGGCTATCCTGGAACTCACTCTGTAGACCAGGCTGGCCTCGAACTCAGAAATCCGCCTGCCTCTGCCTCCCAAATGCTGGGATTAAAGGAGTACATCACCACCGGCCTGCCCAACACCACATTTTAACTCCTTTGCAAAACAAGATTTCTACCTGCAAAAACAGATCAGTCCAACCTAATATGTAAGTTGTATTTATCTTCCACTTTACAAATGGCATCAATGAACAGAGACATAGCAATGAGGCATAGAAAGAACAGCCTGAACCTTGGCTGGGTGCGATTCTCAGTAGAAACAGCCTAATGTAGTGAACAGCTGACTGGTTCAGTGCTGTCACAAGAAAACCCCAAGTATGCATTCACAGAGAGGGCTGAAGGACAGGACAGACACCCTAACATAACCCACGGCCATCATCAGTCTGAACCACCGGGGAGGACTTATCACCTCAGAGCGACAGCACAGGACATGGCCATCCTGAGCACACTGCTCGAAGCTCCTAGGCTCCAGCTGACACCCACCATTGGATGATCTTACCCCACTGTTTTTGTGTCACTGACTTGTTCATTGATAAAGTGGAGATTAACCACAGTCTCAGCCTACCCTACAGCCATCATAATTCCAAAACAAGCAAACAAACAAAAATAAATAAATATATGTGTGTATGGATGTTGACTTCAGGATCCAGTGCCCACTAGTAAAGCCCAGAAGCATGACCCCAACAGTCTGCTTTCTTGCTCAACGGCAACAAGTCTTTGCAGCAGGGAGGACTTTAATTCTGAGAGTTTGGGAAGAAAGAAATGGACAGTCAGGGCCAATCAGAGGCCACCAAAATGCAAAGCCTTTCTGCAACTCTGCAACACTGGATGGCCACGTTTTAACTTTATTGTGGATGCGTCTTTAGCTGGCCCATCAGAAGAATCGTCCAGAATCACACTCAAGTCACTTGCCTCTTCCCATGTTCAGTGTGAAGACCGAGCAACCCTACTCTGAAAATCTGACACTGGAAATATTCCCCAGGGCTGGAGAGATGGCTTAGCACGCAAGAGCGCTTAATGTTCTTGCAGAGGATTCTGGTTCCATTCCCAGAACCCGCAGCTCACAACTCCATTAACTCCAGCTCCAGGAAATCTGATACTCTCTAATGGACTGCATGGGCAACTGCAGTCACATACACATACCCCCACATAGACACACCTACACACACAATTCAAAATAAAAAGAAATCTTTTTTTAAAGTACCTTAGGAAGGTGGTGAAAATAATATAATTATGTTTTGATTAAATTTATATATGTGTGTATATATATATATATGTGTGTGTGTATGTATATACATATATATACACACACATATATACACACATGCATATATACATATATACATATATATATTTGGATGGATATAAATCCCTAAAACTTTGTGAGCATGTATTTCAGGGATCTCACTTTTGTGGATTAGCGAAGCTGAGCTGGAAACATGTATGCACATATTCCAGCCCCTAAGGTACTGGAAGGTTTTATGTCAACTTGATACAAGCTAGAGGCATCTGAAAGGAAGAAAGCTCAGTTGATCAAGTGTCTCCATGATATCCAGCTGTAGAGCATTTTTGTAATCCCAGCCCATGGTGGGTGGTGACATCCCTGGGCTGGTGGTCCTGGGGTCTTTAAGAAAGTAGGCTGAGCAGGCCAGGGAAAGCAAGCCAGCAAGCAGCACCCCTCCATGGCCTCTGCATCAGCTCCTGCATCCAGGTCCCGCCCTGTTCTGAGTTCTTGTTCTGACTCCCTTTGATGATGAACAGCAATGTGGAAGCTGAATAAACCCTTTCCTCCCCAACCTGCTGAGATCACGGTGCTTCACCACAAAACTCCAAAACCCTACTTCTGTGCCAAAGCAATTTCAACTGAAGCTAATCAACACCTGAAATAACACACACTTATGGCTATCTACTGTGGTGGAAATGAAGGTTAATACAATGTGTGCTGCCTCAGACTATCAGGTACTTCTGCCAGTACCGAAGTGAACTACTAAGCTCAGAGAGGACTCAAGGGTTAAGTATTCACCCCTTAGGCAAGATGCTCCCGGAAAGGACAGAGCTGAAATCATCCAGTCAGGACCTACCTGAACCTCCCTATCTCCGCCTGTCACTCATCACAGAGTCCAAAATCAGAAAGATGATCCCAAAAGTTGCCAAGATGGACCCAACATTGGACCCTCCCATCCTCAGTCTCCATGCTCCCCATCTACTGAACTTCACCCAAGGTCAGATCACTGTTCTTTAGAGGTAATTTTTTTTTTTTTTTTTTTTTTTTTTTTTGGTTTTTCGAGACAGGGTTTCTCTGTATAGCTCTGGCTGTCCTGGAACTCACTCTGTAGACCAGACTGACCTCGAACTCAGAAATTCGCCTGCCTCTGCCTCCCAAGTGCTGGGATTAAAGGCGTGAGCCACCACAGCCCGACTAGAGGTCAATTTTTTGCCTAAGGAAAGTTCTGAATAACAGAACCAGAGAAGGCACCCTATCTATCGAGCCCAATGGACAGACAGGCTGCTGTCCAGATGAACATCACAGGATGGATATGTGCAGAGTAGAGATCCAAGCCCCAACCACACAAGGATGTAAAGGAGACCTCAGCAACAAGAGTCAGGTCAGAAAGGGAAATACATATGGAGGAAACCTGAGGATGGAGGGGGTATGGCCAAACAAGCATCTCAAGGAACAGGGAGCCATAGGTGCTCGCCAAGCGGCTCACCTCTGCTCAAACCGTCCAGGGTAGACACTCAGCTTTGCTCAGCATGCCCTCAGGAAACAGGAAGAGTGTAGATCACAGATTTGAAATCCATCAGTAACCTTTCAAGCACATGCTCAGGTCCAGTGATGGCGGGAAGCAGAGAGACAGCACGGGGCCCCATCCTCACCGGGCTAAAGACAGCAACAAGATGCAGAAGGAACAATCTGAGGTCAACAGCCAGCGTGACTGTGGTCTGCTTGACGCCCTCTGGGTACGGTTTGCAAGGGGGGGGGCTCGTCCAGGCCCACAGAGGGCAGAGGCAGAGGCCGTGAGCACACACTCCCCCATCTATCTCCGATGCACGGCTTCTTCAGAATTTCCTTTCGGGGAATTTAAAACCTTGTGGGCTACATGCCCAGTCCAGGTCCAGGAGGAAAAGTAAAGGACATAAATCAGGTCATGCTTCTCCTCCCTAAAACAGATCCCCTCAAACGCTATGTCAAAGTCACTGCAACAACGTGGTAGCATTGACAGGTGTCTGGAAACTTAAGAGCCCAAAACCTAATGTCACCTTCCCTCCAACTCCTGGGGACATTGTCAATTCCTGCCCCTTCCTCTCAGGGCCATCGTTTAACTATTCCCATGCAAGATGCTGCTCACACAGAGGGAATTCCACCCTGCTCTGGCCTGTCTGGGGAAGTCTCCCGTGGCCTCTTTGCTTCAGTCCTTGATTATCAGAGCCATTATAAACCCATGCTAAGTTTGATTACTACCCAGGCTACACAGCAAGACCCTGTGTCCAAAAGAAAAAGAAAAAGAGGCTAAAATCAAAACCTATGTACTAGGAACTACTGCCAAGGGGCAACCCCATCGGGTACCATCTCCCAGGGGCTCGGATATAAAAGGCTTTCCTATGAACTACATGCATCTGCTTGACAGACAAAGAAACTGAGGCTGAGAAATTAAGCATCTTGGGTAGCATGGTCAGCAGCTCTAACCCCAAATGCTCCTTTCTTCACTTGAGGCTGTCTTGTCTCCCATCCGGAGAGTGTGGTTTTCAGACTAACAAAGGAAAGCACTGGGTGTTCAGGCCTGGCCCATGGCTATGAAGTTTTTAACACCACGGAGCCACAAACCATGATGCAACCCAACAACCAACCATAGGAACCTCCTGGTGAACAGACACCTGGACAGCAGGCCCCTTCTAGTTCATGTCAGGCAGTCAGCTGTCTCCACCAGCTGTTCAGCCACATTGCTGTCCCCAGAACAAGCCTCCGGGCCCTGGGAGGAGACCACCTTTTCTGTTCACCCGGAAGGCCAAGCCTCACATACCCAGGCTACGGTCAGGCTGGCTCTGCTCCTGAGTAACGAATCCAGGAGTTGAAATGATAAAACAATCCTTACTGACTACCAAGAACAAGAGACAGCTTCGAAGCTCTGGCCCTCAGGAGCAACCCGGGCCAGCTCCTCTCCACATGATGGCTGTTCTTTTCCCAGCAGATCATCTCCCAGAGGTGATCTCCTCTTCCTCCCACTCTTTACGATGTCCCGGCGTCCTCTCTGTGTTCTGTGTGCCCAGAGCATCATAACACACCCACGTTCACTGCCACCTACAGATCTCAATAGCAGTCTTCCCTGTTTGGAATTGCTTAAGTAGAACCAAGCCTTCACCAAGCCTGTGGGATCCCCACCCCGTCCCGCTGCCCAATCAACCCCCTCACCAGTAGAAAAGACTGTTTGCACAGCTCCTCTCCTACACATCTAGGGCTGGCCCTGGGCCAAGGCAGGGCATGCTGAGAGCCAGCCCTGGAAGCCAGCACAAGGCACTATGCAGGGCTCTAACCCCTGGACCCTGACTTGGTGAGAGGAGATAGGAATGGGTGAATAAAAATAACAGGATACACACTAGGCTAAGACCCTAGTGTGTGAAAGAAAGGACTGAGAACGAAAAAGCTGAATGTTTGTCAGGACTCAAAAGGAAAAAAGGGTGTGAGGGCTGGAGAGATGGCTCAGCAGTTAAGAGCACTGACTGCTCTTCCAGAGGTCCTGAGTTCAATTCCTAGCAACCACATGGTGACTCATAACCATCTATAATGGATCTGATGCCCTCTTCTGGTGTGTGTCTGAAAACACCTACAGTGTACTCATATAAATAAAAATAAATCTTTAGAAAAAGAAAAAGAAAAGGGGGACGAAATGTTTGCATGTGTGTCTGTACACCATCTGTGTTCTTGGTGGCCTCAGAGGCCAGAAGAGGTGTTGGATCCTTGGAGACTGGATTTACAGACAGCTGTAAGCCACCATGTGGATACTAGGAATTAAACCTGGGGCCTCTTGAAAAACAGTCAGTGCTTTCAACTGCTGAGTCATTTCTCAAGCCTCTGCTATTTAATTTCTCCAAACAAAGCAAAATTAAGAAGACAGGCTTCAGAGGGGAGAATTCCAAGTAGGTAGATCTCGCTAACATGGTCATGAGTCAAAGAAGCCAAACATGAACAAGCGCAGGCATGTGCCACACAATGTGGGAAGCAAACAGACTTCACACATACTGACCTCATACATACAGACTTCATACACACATCTCATACATACATATCCGTATATACATGCCTCATACATACAGACCTCATATAGACCTCATACATACATGCCTCATTCATACAGGCCTTATACATACATGCCTTATGCACACATGCTTCATACATACAGACCTTATATAGACCTCATACATACAGACCTCATATATACATGCCTCATATAGACCTCATACATACATACCTCATACATACAGACTTCACACATACAAACCTCACACACATGCCTCACACATGTTTCATACATACCTCATAAATATATGCCTCATACATACAGACCTCATACGTACATTCCTATACATATATGCCTCAAACATACCTCATACATACAGACTTCATATATGCAAACCTCATACACACATGCCTCACTCATGCCTAATACATACCTCATACATACATACCCAGACCTCATACAGACATGCCTCATACACTACTGCAGTCCCACACAATTCTATTGCCCAGCAACATCACAGCCACCTGAATCTGTGCCAAGTCTCTACAATGCTCACACAAGGTCACTCGCCTACTGACATGTGAATGGCACATGACTATACATACTGCACAATTCCCTGTCATCACTGAGTTAGGACTGCCGCTGAGACAATCCTGATGGATGTTTCTGAGGCCATGATGTATCTCCAGCTCTAAGTGTTGATTCTACAGGTGTGTTCCATTCATAAATATTCATCTGCTACACACTTTAAATTGTGTACTTTATAAATGTGTGCTATACTTAATTTTAATACTTTTCTTAGCAAATAAGAAAATGAAGTGGAGCAGTGGCAGTGCACACCTCTACCCCCAGCATTGATTGGGAGGCAGAGACAGGCAGATGCAGATCTTTGAGTTCAAGACAAGCCTAATCTACAGAGTGAGTTCCAGGACAGCCAGGGATACACGGGGAAATCCTTTTTCGGGGATCAGGCAAGGAAGCAAATATATAATTCACTACATCAAAGAAACAGAACCATTCTAGCAACCCATCAACAGATGAAGAGATATTAAAAATGCGCTACACTGCCAGGCAGTGGTGGCGCATGTCTTTAATCCCAGCACTTGGGAGGCAGGCGGCAGATTTCTGAGTTCGAGGCCAGCCGGGTCTACAGAGTGAGTTCCAGGACAGCCAAGGCTACACAGAGAAACACTGTCTCGAAAAACAAAAAACAAACAAACAAAAAAAAAATGCGCTACACTCACACATGGTAGAACTTTGCCCAGCAATACAGAAGTGTGAAACTGTAAAGTGTGCAGGAAAATGGATGCATCTGGAGTATTACAGCAACAGGGATGATCAGACTTTACACATGTCACATGTTCTCTCGGGCACGTGGATTCTAGAGTTTATTGTTTATGTTATGTATGTAAGTGGGTATCAAACTAGAGAATCTAGAGAGATCAAGATGGGGGTTGAGGGGCTGGAGAGATGGCTCAGTTAAGAGCACTGACTGCTCTTCCGGTGGTCCTGAGTTCAAATCCCAGCAACCACATGGTGGCTCACAACCATCTGTAATGAGATCTGATGCACTCTTCTGGTGTGTCTGAAGACAGCTACAGTGTAGTTACATATAATAAATAAATAAATTAAAAAAAAAAAGATGGGAGGTGAGGATGGGAGAGGGTGGCTCAGGAGGCAGCTGGCATGTAATCAGGAAGGAGATTGTGGAGATGGGAGAGTGTGGGCAATACACAAAGAGGGGAGACAAACAGAGAATCGAAAAACAAATTGTATTTGGAAATGTCATAATGAAAGCTAACACTTTCTATGCTAATTAATGAATTGGGAGCTGGAAAGCTGGTTCTGTGATCAATTGTACTTGCTGCCCTTACAGAGGACGTAAGTTCTACTTCCAGCAACCACATGGTGGCTGGAAACTTTAACTCCAGTTCCAGGGGACATAACAAACCCTTCTGCCCTCCACAGGCACCAGGCATGCATATGCCATACATGCATCTGTTCAGGCATGCATATGCCATACATGCATCTGTTCAGGCAGGCACTCGCACACATAGAATAAAGTCAAAACGTGTAAGTAACCTAAAACGTTAAGCAACATATGAGTCAGTACTGATTTATAGCATCCTGCCTGTCCAGTGGGGATAATACCGCCCTGTTCACAGTGCATGTCCTGTTTGAGGCTGTCAATCACTGTCATCAAGCAAGTTTAGCGCCATGTGACTGCATGGAAAGGTCTATATAACACGATTCTCAAAGAGCTCTGGTTTCCCCTGAAGTGTGAGCATACCCCTGCTGTTTCAGGAGATGTGGTGCCCTGTCGAAGGCTGCAAACAAGGGGGGAACTGGGGGGAGGGAGTCCTTGAAAACATGGCTCTGTTTCCAGCTGAAACAAAAAGCCCAAAAATGGATTTTCCAGAAGCAGCGCTTGGAGGGCAGGCTGTCACACCAAGATGGCATGCCTACAGTGTCCCAGGGAAGATGCTATTCTAGCCACCTACCAGGCTGCTCATCAAAGAAACACCAGAATTAAACAGGTGTCGAAACACTGAAGGACTCCATAAGTTGGAAATGCAGAGCGGGACAGCTGGTGGGGAGGGGCGGGGCTACGGACCCAAGTGGTCCCCAGACTTCCGGAGCCTGCTCTCCTTCACCTCGCACACACTTAAGCATCCATTCGTCTCTGAGAGCGCATACACACCCCATATATAAAACCTCTCAGCAGGCAAGTTCTTCCACTTCTAAGTGGTCTCACCTAAATAAAATGCCTTTGACAGAGCACTCTGAGCTATTACGTTGTAGTAAGTGACAGGAAGGAAATGAGGGAGTTCCTTAGTCTATAATAAAGTCTGCTCAGCATGGACACACAGAGCTGCCTAACAGCATAAGGAACAAAAAAGGGATGAGGGACAACGTGGCCTTGAAAGGGACAGAATGGAACTCTTATTGATGGCCTGGTCCGGCCCAGCCCTGTATCCACCACATGATGTCGGCCTAGGATGAGCATCTAGATTATCCTATCTAGGTTCTGTGGCCTTCTGCACACAATGAACTGTCTTTAGTTCTCTATTGTCTTATCTACAAAATGGACACTCCGTGAGGTGTTTTAAAAAGATTTGTTTCTATGTCTGTGTGAGCGAGCACGAGGGAGGGCCATGAGCATGCAATTGCCTGGGAATGCCAGGTGAAAGCTTTGGGCCCCCTGGAGCAGGAGCTACAGGAGCCTGCTCTGAGTCCTGGGAACCAGATTCCAGCCCACTAGAAAGCAGGGAGAGCTTTTAACGACTAGAACCAGTCCCATAAGGAACTTTCCTTTGTTTGTTTGTTTGTTTGTTTTTTTAGCAGGGTTTCTCTGTGTAGCCCTGGCTGTCCTGGAATTCATTCTGTAGATCAGGCTGGCCTCGAACTCAGAAATCCGCCTGCCTCTGCCTCCCAAGTGCTGGGATTAAAGGGGTGTGCCACCACCGTCCAATCCATAAGGATTTTTAATAATAGAAGTGCGAAGTATCCAAAAGGCTGGTGCCAATGGAGAAGTGCAGCTGCTCACACTTCCCCACCGCTAGGAGGTCTGCTTTGCCTTAGGCCCAGAGCAATGGAGCCAGCCAGGGTTGAAACATCTTAAGAACGGTGAAACGGGCTGGAGAGGTGGTTCAGCAGTTAAGAGCACTGACTGCTCTTCCGAAGATCCTTAGTTCAAATCCCAGCAACCACATGGTGGCTCACAACCATCCGTAATGAGAGCTGACGCCCTCTTCTGGTGTGTCTGAAGACAGCTACAGTGTACTTACATGTAATAATAAATAAATCTCTGGGCAGGAGCAAGCAGAGGTCCTAAGTTCAATTCCTAGCAACCACATGATGGTTCACAACTATCTGTACAGCTACAGTGTACTCATGTACATAAAATAAAATAAATCTTTTTTTTAAAGATTTATTATTATTATTATATGTAAGTACACTGTAGCTGTCTTCAGACACACCAGAAGAGGGCATCAGATCTCATTACGGATGGTTGTGAGCCACCATGTGGTTGCTGAGATTTGAACTCAGGACTTTTGGAAGAGCAGTTAGTGCTCTTAACCACTGAGCCATCTCTCCAGCCCCCTAAAATAAATCTTAAAAACAAAGTCCAATGCATTCAGGGACTGACACTCACACACAAACTAGCAAGATATCTGGAAGGTAGCATGACAGTTCAAATCAAGAATCAGCCTAGGAGATGGGGCAAGCTCTGTGGTGAAGCCATGGTTAGCATCCACGAGGCTGTGCTTTCAATATCTAGCGTTAGAGGCAGGAAGAGCCATTTAACACAGATAGCACATGTGGGGAAACCTAACCTGGGACTGGAAGAGGTGTAAAGTCTGGGGAGAGATGGCTCAGCAGCTACAGTGCTTGCTGTGTGAGCATAAGGTCCTGAGTTCGGATCCCCAGCACTCTGGACAGAGTTGGGGAGGGCATACTTCTGTAACCAATGCTTGGAGGAAGGGGGTTAATAGAAACCCCCAGAGGTTCACTGGCCAACCAGTCAAACCCCAAGTTGAATGAGAGACCCTGTCTCAAAAAAAAAAAAAGAATAGAGATAAAGCCAACATCAACCTCTGGCTTTCACACAAGCACGAATGAGTGAGCATAACAGAACACACATGTGCACATATATGCACATATGACCCACAAAGAAAGGGCTTAATCTTATTTTTTTTAAATAGTGCTATGTCTGAAATATACCTGCATGCCGGAAGACCTTCAGACACCCTTATATATGGTCATGAGCCACCTTGTGGTTACAGGGAATTGAACTCAGGACCTCTGGAAGAGTAGCCAGTATCTTTAACCACTAAGCCACCCCATCAGTCCACAAAAAAAGAGAGTAATACATATAAATAATTTCAAAAGAATCTGAACACGTAGATATTGAGTTTTATTAGAATGACTATATCAATGACCAACTGAGTGGAGCCTGAGATGATTATAAATGGGGAGGGGAGGGACTGCAGTGCAGGCTGATGAGGCAGTACAGGCACAAAACACAAAGCAGCCTCTGAAGCTGCAAATAACTAAAAGTCAAAGAAAAATAAAGGTAAGAAAAAAAGAGATTGGCAAAGCAATCGCCATGTTCCTACAGTAGAACACCCACTCTGTTTTTCATCATTCTTACTAATTCACATACTGTCAAAACATCTTCAAAGAGCAAACAAGCTCATGCATGCACAAGCTCTTAGACCCACATGCTTTTCCAGTAACCTCCGCTGACCTCGGTCCACAGAACAGGCTGGAAGAGCATAAGGAGCCTCGTCCACCTCAAGAGGCGATCTGCTCATCCCTTGTCCCCATGGCCCTCTGCCCAGCCTATACGTGATCACAAGATCACAAGCATCTTCATTCCATCAGCCGTGGGTTATCCTACCTCCAACCTCAGAGAACCTATTCTGCTTGGGGTTGGCGACTTTGCTCCCCCTCTCCCTGTCACCAAACCACACTGCCACCCTCGTAGTACCCAACATTTCCTACCCTACTGACTGACTGCCCAGGTTTTCTGTAGTTTGGTCTTGGGCTTAAGGTCCCAAGTATCGGGGTGAGGAAAGTCCAGCCGCAGCGGGGTTCACCCAGAACAGAAGGTATGCAGCCCCATCACCCCTGGGTTTTTTTTCCTTTTCCTTTTTTCCCCCTGCTCGTTTGATCGGTTGCCTCACTACCTTCCCATTCCCCCTCATATTTACAGGCTGCCTGATTTGGGCTCCAGCATCTCATTTACACTGACCGTAGGGACAGTTCATAAACCAGAAAGCAATCCTAGAGAAAAGCTGACGTCGTGGACACATGCACAGAAGATCAATGGCTACAGAGAAAGGCAAGAAAGAGAGGGAGGTCACCAACCCTGTAAGGTCAACACAGGCCAGGGAGGACACCGGGTTCAAGCCTGATCTGAAAGGGACCCTCAGTGGTGCTAATCCTGCCATTTAGACTTAATGGCCAGGCTCTCCTGCTGCCTCCATCCATCCATCCCAGCATCCTTTGTCTTCCCAGAGCCTCTGATTGTTGAGAGGATCCTTCACCGTTAATCCCCACATGGAAGTG
This sequence comes from Mastomys coucha, assembly GCF_008632895.1. Classification (NCBI taxonomy): domain Eukaryota; kingdom Metazoa; phylum Chordata; class Mammalia; order Rodentia; family Muridae; genus Mastomys; species Mastomys coucha. Next base: position 87,600,941 of record NW_022196894.1, read on the forward strand.
GATTGCAAAATAAGATGATACAGTTTTGGGAACTTAAGTTTCTGATAGCTTCCATCCATGGTCGATGGACACACATATTCCATACTGCGACTTTTCTTCTTGTCAAAGTCAAATTTGTTTTAGTCTTTATCAAAAATACCGGGGGGGGGGGGGGAAAGGGGGGTGAGAACCACATTTCAATACTTCAAACACACTTTAAAAGCATTTACAGTGAGTATCTTCACATCTGACATCATAGAGTGCTGATTAAACATAATCACCCTGAGGATGAAAACACGGATAGAATGTTTGGAAGACTATCCTAGGCAGAAGAGAGAATAAAGACAAGCAGGTACACAGTATACATGGGAGAAGGTCGGAGCACAAGCCCAGGTGATCAAAGGCCATCGCCCAGCTAACACTGCCAGAGATCAGAGAGCCTTTACTCACATCAAAGGAGCCAATTCAAAGATCTTGTCTGTATCTCCAGGTCAGGAGACCTAGAAACAAACTCCAGCCAAGTCCTATCAAAGTCGTCTTTCGGAATTCCAGAAAAGGCCTTCTCCAAGCTGGAAAAACAAAAACTTGCCATAGCTAAAGTGATTGGCAAACACCCTCCCACCCCACAATTATTTAAGCTGTCAGACTGTTCAAAGGAAGAGTGCTCACAGCATGCCTCAAGCCCTGGGTTCAATTCCCAGCACCACCAACACCTAAAAATAATAAGGCTGTCTGGCTTGGGTGGTGCACACCCAAGAGAATCATGAGCTTAAAACCAGCCTGGATACTTAGTTTCCGGCTAGCCTGAGCTACACTTAGGGTCTACATCTCAAGAGCTCAAAACAAGAGTGTCCTGGAAAATATACCCCACCACAGAATCCAGGCTCCTGGAGGCCTGCGAATCTCTCTGTGATGGCTATGGCTGTGCGAGGATGCTGGCAGAGCTAGCTCCCTCTGAAGAAAAGGAGCTTGAGGCTTCTCCTACTGCGGTGGTCTGGAGTCAGAAGAGCTGTATCACCCGGCAGTTTTAACTCAAAGGTTGCTGGCGAGGAATCCTTCCATCTCCTCAAGCTCTATAATAAGCTACATCAACTGCGCCTGGTGTACAAGACAGGCTTAACAGGGATATCTACAGTCCTCAGCATGACGATCCTAAGCTAATACCAAGCAGCAGCCTCTGTCAGAGAACCCCATCTATCAAAGTTCTGCCAGAGTTCTCCCCTGAAGGAAGCCAGATCTGCCACAGGCTGCCACAAACCCTTTCAGGATACCCAAAATTGGTTCATACGATCAGTGAGCATTCAGAAAGCCAAGGCTGCAGGCAGATGCAACCCCCAAATTAAAGCAATTGGGACACTGCCAAGACAGGGATGGGGTGAGAACAATCCCAGGCAAATTTTTTTTTTAAAATCTATTTTTAAAATAATTAATTTGTTAAGTTGCGTAGCTAAATTAAAACCATAGCTGCACCGTCTTAAATCTTAAATTACAATGAAACGTGAAAAGTTCAGTGGATATAATTGTAGTGTTCGAATTGTAATTTCTAATCACAGAACTCAAGAGGAGATAATTACTCTAATATTCATAAAAACTTTTCCAAAATGTCACAGTAGACCTTTGAATGGCACTCAGAACATTTCTCTGAAAATATTTCCAGTGCTCAATGATCTGCTGGCAGAAGGGTGATGTTGGAGGGGAAGGGGGCAGTATTTCTCCTCCACAATAAGGGTAAACTTTCCATGACACAGCAGGTAGAGGCAGATCTGTGAGTTCAAGGGTGACTTGTACTCACAGGTTACAGAGTGAGACGCTGTCAAAAGAAAAAAAAATGAAGAGGATCAACTCCATAACAAGCTCCATCCATACACAATTTAAATATATCAATGTACCGTTTGATAATACTTGTGGAGCCGGGGTAGGACACAACCCAGTGGTATAGAGCTTGAAACCATGAGGTCCAGGGTCCCACCACACTCACACA
>NW_022196894.1:87603303-87604269 GCF_008632895.1 Mastomys coucha
AAAAAAAAAAAAAAAAAAAAAAAACCATAACTGGAGAGATGGCTCAGTAGTTGAGAACATTTTCTGCTATTCTAGAGGACCTAGGTTCGATTCCCAACACCCATGTGGTGGCTTGCAACTGTCTGCACCTCCAATTCCAGGGAATCCGAAACTCTCCCTGCACTCTGTGGGCACTAGACACACATGGTGTACAGACACATGTACAAGCAAAACACTCAGACACATAAAGTAAGTAAGTCTAAAAGCCAAAAGCTCATTCTCAAAGATAGTTTATTCTTTTCCTTCAACTCATTTGGTAAATAAAATAACCAGTCTACCGAAGGTTTTTTTTAAATCTGGGTATAACTGTGTATGACACATATGCATATGCGTGTGTGTTTGCGTGTGGGAACCAGGCATACAACACATCACAGTGTATGTGTGGATGTCACTGGTCTTTCTTTGCCTTCCACCTTGCTAAGATACGTATGACTTTACTGGATTCCTAGGGACCCGAATGTTGGTCCCCACACTAGCTTAGCAAGTACTTTACCCACAAGCTGCTTTAAGATAGAGCATTGTTCTTTTTATTTAATTTTATTATGCTATGTGTATGAGATTTTGCCAGTGAGCATTTTCTTTTCACCACATGCATATGTGGTACCCTCAGAGGCCACAAGGGGGCGTCAGATACCCTGGAATTGTAGTCCCATATGCCATGTGGGTGCTGGGAACAGAAAGTGGGTCCTGTGGAAGCACAGCCAGTGCTCAACCACAAAGCCACTTCTCCAGCCAGCAAGTCAGTATTTTAAAATACAATGTTTTTACAATGCCTCAACACAACCTTTAACTTAGAACTGCAAGGAAAAAAGTAAATAAATCCAGAAATACACTGCAGTGTGGAGGGATAATTTTGACAGAATTATGAGCAAGAAAATTTTTTTTCTTTTTTTTTCTTTTCTTTTCTTTTTTTTTTTTTTTTTTTTT
>NW_022196894.1:87605409-87623807 GCF_008632895.1 Mastomys coucha
AAAGAAAGAAAAAGAAAAAGAAAAAGAAAGAAAATAAATAAATAAATAAATAAATAAATAAATAAATAAAAGATGGATTATGGATACATGCTGCCACAGGAATGATGCTTACAGGATGATATGCTGGGGCTCAGGAGACAGCTCAGTGGATAAAGTGTTTGCTGGTTCCGTGGCACTCACACAAAAGCCCACCTGTGACAGCTGACCTGTAATCCCAGTGCTCAAAGGAAAAAAGAAACAAAGCAATGACTTCCCAAGAGCAGGCTGGCTAGCTAGACTAACCAAAGCAAACTCCAGGTTCAGATGAGACTCAGTCTCAGTTATAAAGAAAGTGGGAAGTGACTTAGTCTCAGTTATAAAGAAAGCGGGAAGTGGTCAGACAGACACTCAGGCCAATCTCTGGTCTTCTCGAAAAAATTCATGCAGAGCTGAACACCCACGAGTCCATCCATGCACTTGCAAACACGAATGCACACATAGGCATACACAACACACATATACAAACGCAAGAAAAACTAGGCTATGCTGTACACGGTGGTGGCACGCATCTGTTATCCCAGGACCAGAGAGGCTGAGGTGAGTGTCTTAAGTTCAAAGGCAGCCTGTACAGTACAGCACATGGTCTGTGTGCCTGAGAAGGAAACAGGAGCCAACCCAGGAATCCCCAGAGACCATTCCCACTGGAAATCATCACCTCTGGAAAGTAGCCAGGCACACAGTTCATCCAACCCAGGTGCTGCCGGTGGATGAAAAGAGCCCCTGAGCCGGGCCAGTGCAGTGCACACACCGGTGATTCCAGCACTTGGAAGGCTGAGTCAGGAAAATCTCAAGTACAAGGTCAGCCTAGCAAGCTACATAGCAAGAATGACTCAAACAAGCAAATAACCCATAGGGCTGGTAATGCAGCATCTCACAGAGCAGAGGTTGTAAGGTTTGAAAATGACCTGGCAAGGCCAGGCCTGAGCCTGAGATCCCTCCCCAGACCCTGGAGCCTTCCAGTAAGCAGGGGGACAGAACAGCCTGCAAAGCAATCAACCTTCCCTCATGGCGGCTCACACACCCGTTCAGACAAGTACATCTCCACCTCCTGGCCTCCTCCTCACCTACTCAATCTCCACAACCCCCAGACCTCCACCTCGAACATTCCTAACGGGGCCTCATCCTGACAGCCTTCCACCTCCCTGGGCTGACTTGCCAGGTTTCTGGGCCCATTCTCACCTCCACAGAGCTGACACAGGAGATCTGGAGCAGGAGGCTGACTTGATCTGTGTTTATGAGGTTCAGAGCTCTATGGCAGATAGGGGAGATGGACGAGGTCCCCAGCCCCAAGACAACCAGGGCTGTGGCAGATTTCACAAAGGCAGCCTGTTTCCGGATATCCTGTCTTCCCCCACCGCAGCAGAAGTGTGTTTAGGGCACCTAAGGAAAAGCAACTGAAAGTCCTTAGCCTGGGAGCCAGCCCCTCCCCTCCACATTCACTCCATGCCAGGCAGGCACCCAGGCTCACTGCTTCAGCCTTGTAGCCCTTCCTCACACACAGGTACACAGCAAGTCTCCTTAAACTAGCTGCAAGACCTCCTACCGAAAGGACAGCTCAAACCAAACTGACCTGGAGATTCATGGATTCAACCACAACCACACACACACACACACACACACACACACACACACACACAGTCGGTTCCAACAATACAGACCCATGCTACATTTAATTTGTAAACAGTCACAATAAAAAATTCACAACAGAGCCAGGAATGGTGGGGCTTACTTCTTTTTTTTTTTTCAAGACAGATGTTTTGGGTTATTTTTGTTTTTTCTGTAGCCCTGGTTGTCTTGAAACTCACTGTGTAGAGCAGGCTGGCCTCCTCATACTCACAAAGAGTATAGGTGTCTCCCACCCAAGGGCTAGGATTAAAGGTGAGCACCTGGCTGGCTGCTGGCAGTGGTGGTGACAGAGGTTGGGAAGGGAAAACTGTGCCTTACATTTACACCGGAACATTGTGAGTTCCAAGACATCGAGGGTTTCAAAGTGAGATCCCAACTCAGAAAGAAAGAAGGGGTCAGGAAGAAATCACAGTAACTAGAACAATTAGTCCAAGGGTATGCCTTAATGGTAAAATTTAGCATATGCAAAGCCTTGGGTTGGAATCCCAGCACTTCAAAAACAAATAAAAACCACATGTTTTAATAAAAGCTATTTAAAAGGTAAGAATCCCCCCTTAAAAAAAATAATTTCCCAGGTATGACAGCACATACCAGAAATCCCAGCATTCAGGAGGTTAAGGCAGGAGAATGGAAAGAGAACTGAATTCAAGGACACCTCAGACTACACAGAGAAACTCCATCTATAATAACAACCGTAGTAACATTGCAATTTGTTTCTAGAACTTTATACTTAATGTGTTTAGAGTAACTGAAGCAAAACTGTAGCTAGAGGGCCAGCGCCAGCCTCTGGATCGTTGGTAACTCCAAGCTCCTGGGAAGCAGAAACTGGAACCCATGTTTGGAGGAGGCATCTTATTTTATTTTATTCAAACCCATCCCCCACCCTTCTTTTATTTCTCCTTCCCAACTTAAAACGTTCCCAGCAGGAAACATCAGGTGCCTTTCCTAACCTAGTATCATACTTCAGTTATCCTTGTTGCGATTCCCCCCCACACACACCTCCCACCTCAAAAGAAGTCCCTTTACAGAAAGGTTGCAGCAGGACCCAGCCCCAAAAGACCTTGGCCTATTCTGAAGCCAAGGCTCTGCTCAGCTGCCAGAACCTCCCACAGCCTCTCCTGAATCATCACTCTTTGTTTAACCTCCTTCAGATGCAGACAACCCCTCTTCTCACACAGTCGAGGTCAGTCCCTCTCGTGACAGCTGGACTTCCACACCCAGTGAGCCCAGCCCTCTACTGCACGGCTGCAAGGCCGACTGCATGAGCTCTGGGCAACTGGGAGAGGAACTTCTCTAGCCAAGAAAAGACCTATGAGGTCTTCTAGATCGATCTACCAACCCTGGAGGAATCTCTCCTGCTGCACATACTTGCAGCCCGGGCCCTTGTAAGTTGCTTAATGAGGTCCCTGGAGACCAAGGGAACAGAGGAAGTCTTATGCTGAATGGGTGTGGAAGAAGGTGCCAGAGGTTGAGAAAGGTCCAGAAGGGGAGACTGTGCCTCACTGTGAATGTCTTGTACATGTTTACACTGAACACTGTTTTCCTTCTTCCTCTGCTCCTTGCTGGGGGCCGTTTACTTTCTAAGTGCCCCTTTTATTTGTCTTTAATATTCTCATGTAAGTAATGCGGCCCACCATGTTAAAGGACCCTTTTCCCTGTGGCACAGAAGTTACAGAAGATAGGATGTTGACAGAGAAAGAGCTTAGAGCAATCAGAATGGGAGAAAATGACAGCGGTGGCCTTGTAGATCTGACTTTATTGATCTATTATTAAGATGACTAAGTCCGAAGGAAAAAAAAAGACAAAGAACTGTACAACCTATACCTGTTCCCTGGATTCAAAAAAGCAACCGTGGTGTGTGTGTGTGTGTGTGTGTGTGTGTGTGTGTGTGTGTGTGTGTGTCTGGCTCGGTGTCCAGAAAGGCTAAGGTTCTCAAAACACTCAGAAAGTTGGGGCTGAAGTTAGCATCTACAAGGCTTTTCCCCTTGACATAGACGAAATATGGGGAGAGAAAATGCAGAAGGAAGGAAAAGTCTCTGTCCTGGCTCTTTGGATGAGCATTTGAGTGTTTTGTTAAACTGTCAGCTAATGAGATTTCCTAACCTGGCTCCCTTTTAAGTTAGGTCCCCAACTGACTTGATCCCTAGACAACAGCAGGAGGCAGGGATACTGGGCTTCAGCATCCCAAAGAGCTACAGACTTCTCAGAGTCCAGAAAGGATTGGAATTCCTCCTGGAAGTAGAACTTTAAACAAGTTATCACCTTGGCTAATAGGTGTCTAGTAAAAGACTACCAGCCCTGTTTACATCAATAGCAAGTGGTGGGGGGCAGTCTCCTCTTAGGTTAACTGACACGGGACCAGGAAATTGGAGAGGGGGCAGGGTGCAGCTGTGAGTAGGGACCCCTGCAACCCTGGTTTTTGTTTGCTTCCTTGCTTGGCTGGAGAGGGCTTCTGAGGTCCATATTCAACCTCTTGAGACCCAGCTCAGTCATTTCCCCAACACCAGAAGAGGGTTAAAAAAACTAGAAGCATTTCTTCAATAATATCTTAGTGCTTGTCAACAATTCCGAGATGTTTCTAAGACTATTTATCTGATTATGACTTGTTTTTGACTTGTTGTTTGTTTCATTTTTTCAATACGAAACTGGCTTCTCATTTTTTGCCCAGAAAAAAATTACTGGTGAAGAGCCAGGAGAATCCAAGTCAAAGCACCCCTACAGTGTTGGTAACGCTCCATGAACTCAATTCTCCCTTCGCCTGCCTTCCCTGCTTCGGCCTTCTCCTCAGGACATTTACCCTCCCTCCATTCAAAGAAAACTGCTCAGCAGCTTCGGTGTTTACCCCTCAGTCCCCAACGCCGGCAAGTCCATACAAGAGCCTACTCTAGAACCTAGTGAGGTTCCAAACTTTTCCAGCTACAAGACATACTAGATTTCACCTCTGCTAGGACGTGCTCCCTCCCCCCTCCAGACAGCCCTTTGTTCAAATGGCCCTCCTTCCCAGCACTCGTTGCTTTTTAAGCCGCTAGGCTAGCGGTTCACCAGCAAAGGTTTCACACAGCCTTAAGGAAGAAGCAGGAAGAAACAACTAGAACCCACTGGAAATCCACACACATAAAACGGCACCTCGAGAGATTAGGTTAGAATAATTAAGTCTAAGGCCAAGTAGAACGAGTCCTGTTGGGGCTGAAAAGAGAAGTCTCCTATAATATAGAAATGGGATAGAAGAATCCACAAAATGGAAGGAGAATGGGAAACCCCCTCCTCCCGTAACAGATTTCCTCTAACGGACAACCAACTCCAATGTTTATCGTATTGTTGTCTTTGTATAGTGTAGTTCATTTATGTTGTCATTTCATCAAGATCACCTGCTCTCAAAAGGAACCGCATCTCCACTCTACAGATGCATAAACGGAGGTTCTGAGACACTCATTATAGCTCTACCAGAATCACCCAGGTCGTAACTAATACTCAGCAGGAACTGGATACTAGGACTCTTATGACCTCAGACCCAGGCTCTCAACCTCTGTTGCAGCTTTCAAAGTGTGCGCCAAGTCAGCAAGCACCCGGCCGACACCGGAACCGGGACGCTCTGCCACCTGGATGCCGCCCAGCTGCTGCGCGGGACCGCAAGGGTGCCGGAGAAGCAAACATTAATTGCAGTGTTCCCAAGGGCTCGCGCGCGTCCTTCAAAACCTGCCAGCCACCACGCAGGAAAAAGATAGAGATTCTATCTGACCCTGGAGAATGGACACAGGATGCGACTGGAAAGAGATACCCGCGGCGAGGTCCGCGCCGGGACAGCCCATCTGGACCGACCCCAGGCAAAGATATCAGCGTCTCTGGATGCAGAAGATCCGAGAGCGTGAGGCGGGGCGGGGCTGGTGCGAAGACGTGGAAACGAGTCTTTTCCCTGAAGCATCCGGCCGGAGACCTGGGGAGGGGGTGTCACCTGAAGACACGTCAACTTCTGACTCCTGCAGGCATGCAGCTGTGGCCTGGCCTTGAGAGAGTACCTCTGGCCCAATGGCGAGGTCTGTAAACAAAAGCCGGCCTCACACCGGTCTCCAGCCCGGTGGCCAGCCTCACGGTGCACAGGCATCGAAAAAAGCAGAGCGGGAGGGAGGGCCAGACCCGGATAGGATCCGAAGCGCGGACGTAAAGCACGGCCCTACTACCTGGACCGGTCATTGTCTGCCCACCCATAGGATTCTGCTTTAAATGCCTCCTCCCTAGCCCACCACAGGTCCTTCGCCCTGTGTGCCCGCCCTACGGCTCTCCCGCGGTGTGCCCGACCGCGAGTGCAGCACGGATGGCCAAGGTGAACACCCGGCAACGTTGGCGAAGGGACAGGCCCGTAAGTGCCCAAGTCCGGGACCTAGACACACAGACAGCTGCAGGCGCGCGCGCGCGCGCACACACACACACACACACACACACACACACACACACACTCCCAGAAGTTGATTAAAAATCAGCCGATAAATACATACAGATGAGGCCGCCGCAGATCAACGCTGACCTCCTGCATCCAGAATGATCCGAATGCCAACGCCTGCACACTGTCACTTGCATTCCGCGCCAGTACCTGGGCTCCGCTGTCTCGCCTAGTTTCTGGACGCTCCTTGGCGCGATAAAAACGTGCCTTCCCTCCCCAGATCACCTCCCAAGTGTGTGCACACGAAAACAATACAAGCAAAGCCCGGTCTGGAGGAGGAGCTAGGACCCACCGGGAGCCCCAGTGTGCGAATGGGAGTCAGGACGTGCCCGTCACGGGCACCGCGACTCTAGGCGTTCTCATCGCCATCCCTCGTGGATCCTCTGGCCAGTCGGCCCGCGCGGCTTAGGCCACGGTACTCACCTGTGACGTTCACCCAGGATCTCGGAGACCTGGCCGGGCACAAAGCGGGGCCGCTGGGCTCCCGGGGCTGCGGGCGCCGAAGCCTTAGCGGCGCTGCAGAGCCGCGCACCCGACGGCAGCGGCGCTGCTCAGCCCTTCGGCCCGCTCGCCGTCTGCCAATGGGAACTGTCAGGGCTCCAGGGCCAGCGGCCTCGGGGGCGGGGCCTCGGAAGCCCGTGGGAAACCTAGCTCCGATTGGAGCTGCGGACAATCGCTCCGCCTCCGTCCAGCCAATCCTAGGCGGAGGACACGGGAGCGGGGCGTTCAGAGTTAGGCTGGAGTGTGACAACAGGCGCACGCCGGGTACCTGAGCGGCATCCGGGCCCCGGGTGGGCCCTGTGACTGGAGGGATGCCGGCCGTGCACACTCCCGGATGCCTTGACACGGTGCTCTGGCGTAAGCAGCCTGGAGAAACCACAGCAAGAAAAACGAGACGAGCGGGCACGGGCCACCGCGAAGGAGCCCCTAACAAAGCAGCTTCGGGAGGGCCTGCTGGCCTCCGCCTCCTTCTCCAATAGGTCCGTGAGGCTGCCTGTCACCATATAGGTGGAGGTGGCCAATGACGCACACGAATGAACTGGAGTTGGCGCGCGCGCGCGCGGCTAGGCAGCGGTGGGATTGGTCAGAGGTAAAGGATTTTCCTGCCACCTAAGGCAGTGGAAGGGGGGACCGAATGGGGGAGGCGAAGAGCCAAAAACCTTGTACCTGCGGCACGTGGTCTAGTTTGGGAGGAATGTGGCTGACTCTAGGGAGAAACAGGAATTTACATAGGTGAGATAAAATCCCAACACATCCCATCCTGTAGGAACCGGATGACGTCGGTCACCAGACAGACTTTAGGTGGGCACAGTAGCCTTAGCCAAGTATTAGATAGTCCAGAACTCGTTGGGCTAATGTCCAGAAACTGAACTTGAGCGTCACGTTCACTTGGACATTGTACATGACTGACGAGGTTCGCACATGCCTCAGTTCTCTGTAAAAATCCTCGTAGTTGTTGCAGGTTGTCTTTCTCAAGGTGTTGTGAGCCACAAACAGCCTTAAAGCTACTGGCAAAAAAAAAAAAAAAAAAAAACGCTTCCCTAATCCAGGACAGAGCCTTCTCCTGGCTTTAGAGCTCTCCCAGCTTGCCCCAGAGAGTGGGAGGAAGAGACTTGTAAAAGGTGTACCTAGTGGCTTCTGTTAAGTAGTAGGAGAGTGAATTGAAGACCAGCCTGAAACTTTCAAAAAGAAAAGGAAATGGACACCTTTTCCTTCTGCACCCTCCTTTACCTCCCAAATCCATACTGCCCCCTCACATGAATTTCATCAAAGACCTTACAGACTGACCGTTCCAAACAGGAAGACCTCAGTCTCTCAGCTTTGATGTCTTCTCTTTCCCCAATGTGTATATTCCCTCAGAGATTGAAACATTTCTTCTAGCAAGGAAGGTCTTTAAGTAGAAAGGAACACAACTCAAAATACCTTCAGGAAGTCCCTAAAACTGAGCAGATTTGCTAGGCCCCTCCCTGCCATATTAAGCATTAAGAGCTGAGAGTCTCAAATGAGCCAAGCTGCAGATTCTGAGATGAGACCAGTCCAGCGTCCTGAAAGAGGCAGAAATCACCCAAGCTGCCTTGAAGAGATTTAGACCAACTGAGTCACTTGGAAAGGACAGGCCCCAGCCTGTTGAGCTGCCTACAGACTGTACAGTGTGCTCCAGATTCCCCGATCTTATGAGTTGTCACCATGCTAGGGTGGGCTTTGCTGATGCAGCTGTCTTTGAATCATTTCTGCTCTTGTAAGTAATCCCCATAAAATTCATTGGTTCACTAACTTGGACTTTGCTGGTGTCTGTATGTTGGTCTTTCGTAAGATCCCTGCCGGTGTGAGGAGGCATGTATTGCCTCTCCCCAGGAAAAGTTTTGTCACAAAACCCAGACCTAGGCACCCTTCCTTCCCTTGAACGATTGCTACACATTCCTTAGAGCCCAGCATGGCTGACATTTACTGAACTTCTGGTGAGCAGGGTGTGTTCTTATAGATACGGGGAGCCTCCTTAGTTGCCCACCCCTGGTTCTCCCTACGGCCTGCCTCTTAGAACACTAAAACTGTCTGTGTTTCCTATTTGAGCAGAGTACCCCACAAGGCAGAATATCCCTTCATGGGGGTACACATCCCAGGGCCTAGCACATGTCACATTGTGAGTGTTCAAGATACATTTAAATACATTAGTTAAGAGATTTGTTTATTTTTATGTATGTGAGTACACTGTCACTGTCTTCAGACACACCAGAAGAGGACTTCCAATCCCCATTACAGATGGTTGTAAGCCACCATGTGGGCACTGAGAATTGAACTCAGGACTTCCGGAAGAGCAGTCAGTGCTCTTAACTGCTGAGCTATCTCTCTAGCCCCATTTAAATACATTTTAAATGTATTTAAGTAATTCATTTAATTTATAAGCGGTCAAGGGGTTGAAGTGAGGTTGAAGTGCTTCTAAAACGTAAGTTACTGGAGAATGTTTAAGTTAGCAGATCACAGAGTGATTTGTTTACCATAACTCTGGCTGCAGAGATATAAAGGGATCCAAACTTCTGGCCTTCAGAGGCACCTAGACTTGTTTGTACACACACACACCTGTCATTTTAGTTTTAAAGATAAATAAAGGACTGGGAGGATAGGTCTGTTGTTAAGATCACTGGCTGGTCTAGTGAAGGATCTGGGTTTGACACCCAGCATCTGAGTGAAGCTCAAAGTCCCCTGTAACTTCAATCCCAGGGAATTCAATGGGACCCTTCTGACATGCATGGGTGCTGCATGTACGTGGTAATGTAGGTAAAAGACTCACATGAAATTGCGAAGACTAAAATTTAGACTGTATGTGTTTTCAGGAAAAGCTGTTATCCTTACCTCAAAGTGCCAAGACGTCTGCTGGCCCACTGCCTACCTCTGCAGTGGAGGGCACCATCTAGGCAAATATTCCTTAGTGCCATATGACAGCTGCTCTCCGAACAGCTCTGTAGAAATCATCCAGCCTCACTCAGGTGCTGATATTATTTTAGTTTCATAGATGAGCATGATAGCTTGTATATGCTCAGCCCAGGGAGTGGCACTGTTAGGAGGTGTGGCCTTGTTGGAGTGAGCGTGTCACTGTGGGTGTGGGCTTTAAGACCCTCATCCTAGCTGCCTGGAAGCCAGTCTTCCACTAGCTGCCTTCAGATGAAGATGTAGAACTCTCAACTCCTCTTGCACTATGCCTGCCTGAATGCTGCCATGCTCCCGCCTTGATGATAATGGACTGAATCTCTGATCCTGTAAGACAACTCAATTAAAAAATGTCCTTACAAGAGTTGCTGTGGTCTTGGTGTCTGTTCATAGCAGTAACCCTAACTAAGACAATGGGGAAACTGAGGCAGGAAAGTAACTTGTTCTAAGTTACGATCTGAATATGCGAGGGCTTGAGACTGGCAGCCTGGTTCCAGAATTTGCATCTTTAACCATACCCAAACTTACAAACTTACTCCTGAACAGCCTTGGGATCTGCGTGCAAGCACAGCCCTTCCCAACATGGCAGCTTCTAACAGGATGAGCAGCTTCCTGAAGGGTCAGTTCTCCACTGAGAAGCCTGGGCAGGTATTGGCTCAGAAAAAGTCACTTTGAGATCTGCTTTCTATAACTGTGCTTAAGAGATCTATAGACAGAAATGCCTCTAACCTGGAAATCCATTTGCACAAGGGCAGAGAATTTCCTGTAGGGCTAGGGGTTTGTTCTTGTAAGAGAACAGGCTACATGTTTTTGTGTCTATAGAGGCTTTGTTGTTCCCACTGCACAAACGTGCTTGATCACACTAGGCGGGAGGTATGTAGTCAAGCTTGCCCACAAATGGACGAAGGCAGGAAGTACAGAAGCTGGTGGGATTTTCTTCTGTAAGCCTCTGAGTAAGGTAATTCGGTGCCATGCTCTGGGAATCCGAGTGTGGACCTGGCCAATGTCTATCATCCTTGTCACTATTTAATAAAGCTTGCTTCAGATTTGGCTCAAAAGTTGTGGTAGTGGTCTTAACTAGGATTAACAAAATCATGTCTTCAGTTACAATAAATCTCTAAAAATAAACGAGCTAATTTTTGAACAACTGAACAATTGAAGCAATGCATGTTCAATACTTTGTCCATTACCCATGTGGGGATGGGGTTTGAACACAAGGGGGTGGCCACTGAAGGAAACAACATTTTGTTTTGTTTGGTTTTTTTTTTTATTTTGTTTTGTTTTGTTTGGTTTTTGAGACAGGGTTTTTCTGTGTAGCCTTGGCTGTCCTAGAACTCACTCTGTAGACCAGGCTGGCCTCAAACTCAGAAATCCGCCTGCCTCTGCCTCCCAAGTGCTGGGATTAAAGGCGTGAGCCACCACCGCCTGGTGAAACAACATTTTTTTAGAGGTTTATTTATTTTATGAGTACACTGTGGCTGTCATCAGACACACCAGAAGAGAGCATTGGATATCATTACAGATGTTTATGAGCCACCATATGATTGCTGGGAATTGAACTCAGGACCTCTGGAAGAGCAGCCAGTGCTTTTTTTTTTTTTTTTTTAATCTAGACAGGGTTTCTCTGTGTAGCCTTGGCTGTCCTGGAACTCACTCTGTAGACCAGGTTTGCCTTGAACTCAGAAATCCGCCTGCCTCTGCCTCCCAAGCGCTGGGATTAAAGGCATGCACCACCACCGCTCGGCCAGCCGGTACTCTTAACCACTGAGTCATCTCTCCAGCTCAGCCCCCAGGAAGCACCATTTGAGCTTCTGTCCTAACTCTCTTGAGCCCTGCTTGTGCTAGCACAGGACCTTGCCTCTCAGAACCTTCTCAGAGCTGACAACAGGGAACCTTGTTCCCAGCACAAGACAGGCAGAATTAAGTCTATGCGGCTCTTAGTTCCAGCTTTTGACCTCACAAACTGGAAGAGCTACCGTGGACTTCTGTGCCTTCTTGTGCCTGACCTCAAGAGTATGTGGCTATTTCACACCATGGAGAGAAAACAGGGAATTTTGATTAAAACACAGACAAATGCCATCTGGCAGAATACTCAGCCATTTTGTCACCTGAGGACACAGTTGACATCTAAAAAGGAAATGGAATTGGCAGTAAAGGAAAAAAATAGAGTCGTAAAAGGCAGGGTGAAGGGTTAGCTTGGGGGGTGGCAGGGAAAGCACTTCTAGCCCATGACCCCAGTCCAAGTCAGCGTTTTTTTTCCCACATCACTTAATTTTGGAAGTTTCACCAAGCGCTGTGGTCTAAGTCACAATAAGGCTCTTTTCATGCCCAAGAAGATAAGCTTACTATGCTCCCGGCCTTGAAGCTGCGTTCTGATAGGGATATGAAATGATAAGCAAGGTCAGCATAGGGTCCATAAAGACTCCAGACAGGGCCTGGTGAGATAGCTCAACGGGTAAGAGCACTGACTGCTCTTCCAAAGGTCAGAGTTCAAATCCCAGCAACCACATGGTGGCTCATAACCATCTGTAATGAGATCTAGCGCCTAAGTACACTGTAGCGCCTTCAGTGTGTCTGAAGACAGCTACAGTGTACGTTAAATATAATAAATAAATCTTTAAAAAAAAAAAAAAAACTCCAGACAAGGTCAGGCTCCTACCCTGTGACTTCTCATCTTAGGGCTGGTGACTCGCCCTAATGTAAATGGGCCTATCCAATTCATTGAAGACCTGTATAAATTACAAACGCTGATTGTTACAGAACTCACCTTCCTGATGGTTAAAAGTTAGTGTGTACTGTCAGCCTAACAGAACCAGGATCACCTCAGAAGAGGGGAGTCTCAGCGAGGGTTTATTTAGATCGAGCTGACCGGTAGGCCTCTAGGAAATTGTCTTGATTGCCTTCAATTAATGTGGTGGGAAAACCCAGGCCAAACCCTTTCCGCTGGCTTGGAGGCTTGGACTGTGTTTGAACACAGGAGCTAAAGAGATTGCTCGGCAGTTGTACTTCTCTCGCAGAGGACCAAGTTCCATTTCCAGCACCCAACTCAGGGGCTCACTACTACCTCTAACTCTAGCTCCAGGAGAACACAAAACCTCTGTCCTCCACAGTCACCTTCCCTCATATCCTCATATGCATGCCTCATATGCATATATATATATATATATATATATATATATATATATATATATACATACACACACACACACACACACACACACATATATATATATAGAGAGAGAGAGAGAGAGAGAGGGAGAGAGAGAGAGAGAGAGAATAGAGACAGCTAGCCTAGTGCTGAATCTGCGTGCACTCATTCTCTCCTGCTCTTGACTGGGTGGGATGTGGTGTAGGCCTGTAACCCCAGCACTCATGAGCCAGAAGGAAGAAGATCAAGAATTCAAGGTCACCCTCAGCTATACAGGGAGCTAGGCTAGGCTACCTGAGGTGCTGTGCCAAAATCAAACAAGCAAAAAAACCCACATAAGTAAATAAATAAATGCCCTGGCCAGTGCGGTGCATACCCGCCATCCCAACTTTTGTGAGAGGAGGCAGAAGGACCAGAAGGCCGCACTGAGCTGTGAGACCAGGTCTCCACAAGGCTAAGGCTGCCTGCTTGGTTTGGTAGGCAAAACTGGTTTAACCAGTGTGTTCTTATCTGAGGACAGATACTGAAAGTGGAGAGAGAGAATCCCCAGAAAGTACATCAAAGCCCAGGAAAATCCATGAGCAACCCTCTGCCACAGAGAACAGGCAGGAGGAACCCAGACCCTGGGACTGCCACCTCAGAAGAACAGAGCCACACTTCAAGGTCACACTCAGAGTCGAGCAGCGTCTCCTTGCAGCTTGCTTTAATACATCTTGTTTTCCCTGGAATGGCATTTTGTGGAGACACTCTCCCACTTGGCTGCCAAGGGGATCCCAGCAACGGCTACACTTCTGCAGAGTTGGCAGGGACTGGGCTGTGGAATATTTCAGAAACTCAGAGGCAAAGAGACAAACAAACAAACCCACCCTCATCTGCACACCCCCCATACCCCCAACCTGCCCCTACCCCACCACCTATACACCCCCCCATCTACCCCTCACATACACAACCCCCCCACACACACACAATCTCAAAAACAGGAGATGAAAATAAAAAACAATTATTGAGAAGGCACCCAAGGGTTCTCAGAAGACATCCTACTTGATTTTCTTCTCTTCTGCTTCAGCTCCCTCTGTCCTGATTATTAATTCATTGACAAGGAGGAAGAGTGAGAGGCAGCTCCTCCCAGAGTGCACTCTGTGACAGAACTGCAGCTTGGGGCAGACCCCGTGACTAACCAGATCTTGCTCCAGGTGGGCTTCCCTTCTCTGACAGCCTCCCCCCTCTCCCCAGCCGGTGAGAGCCAGCCGAGGCAGCCTCCCTGACCTACCCTAGGTGGGATGCAGGCCTATGAGCTGGAGATCTGCCTGCCTCCTGCCAGCTTGGCTCTCTGTAGATGTGTCTGTATCACCCCACTCCAGGAGAATGGAGCGGAAGGGCCAGAAAGCCACCCTGCCTGTTCAGCACAGCAAGCTGGGCTCTGAGACAATGCCCTGCTCCCCTAGGGAGACGAGTGCATGGTAAGGCCACAGAAATCAGCCTGTTTTCTTGGGATAAGTGATGGCCTACACACAGTCATCGCCTCTATATGTGTAGATGTGTGCATGTGCACCCATGGTCTAGAGTGCAGCAAATAAGAGGTTCTCGAAGACCATAAGAGTGTACAAAGTAAAAAGCAAAAGCCATCCCCAGGTCAGACCCTTCTCTGCGTTTCCTTCCCTCAGCTGTAAAGCAAAGCTTTCTTTTTTTGTTTGTTTTTCGTTTTTTGTTTTTTTTCGAGACAAGGTTTTTCTGTGTAACCTTGGCTGTCCTGGAACTCACCCTGTAAAACAGGCTGGCCTCGAACTCAGAAATCCGCCTGCCTCTGCCTCCCAAGTGCTGGGATTAAAGGCGTGCGCCACCACTGCCCGGCTGCAAAGCTTTCTTGTAAGATTCCACACAAATTGAATGGGCCTGACCTGTGGTAGATTCTGTGGACCCCTGAGACTCAACAAGAGGCCAGAATCACCTTTTCAATGCTCAGTGTGCTCTGCCTAGCTACTCTAGCGCATTCCCCACACAAGCCTCAACAAGCCTCCTCAACACAGCCTCTCCCAGCCCCTTCCTGGCCCTCCCCTGTAGGCAGCCTAGACAAGGACAGACAGCTTAGGCTTGGCTTGCCTCCACCCTCATCTCTTTACCTGTAACTGGTTTCTAAATGACCCTGGACCCCATCCCTGCTCTACTCCTAGCTTAGGGAGAGGCATCTCATCCGATCTCTAAGAAGTCTGCTCACCTGAAAAGGTAAAGGAAAGACCGTTCCTCTTTTAGTGACCTCGCCTGTCTTCCTGATTTCCAAAACTGCTCCCCGACTCCCCTTTCCCATCCCATTTTCTTTTCTTTTCTTTTTTATTTTTTTTAAAGATTTATTTTATTTATTTTATGTGTATGAGTACACTGTAGCCGTACAGATGGCCGTGAGCCATCGTGTGTGTGGCTACTGGAAATTGGACTCAGGACCTCTGCCACCCTGCTCGCTCTGGCGTAATTCACTGTAGTTGTCTTCAGACACACCAGAAGAGGGCATCAGATCTCATTACGGGTGGTTGTGAGCCACCATGTGGTTGCTGGAATTCGAACTCAGGACCTTCAGAAGAGCAGTCAGTGCACTTACCCGCTGAGCTATCTCGCCAGCCCCATCCCATTTTCTTAGGATGACCCTGGAGCTCCTCATTCACAAGCCCTTTGCCTAAGTTCTTCTCTGCCCAAGACTTTGCTCATCCTGCAAGGCCAAGCCAGAGCATCCTTGAATGCTCTCTCCCTCTTCTTTGTCCTCCTCGATTACCAGCACCTACACCATGCCGTTATCATCCGCTTGCACTACGCAGTGTCCATTGGTTTGGGGGTTTGTGTAATCTTCTTAGGTCTGAGACAACGCCTATCACTATACAGTTGTTCTGGCCTGGAACTTTCTGCAGTCTCCCACATCTGCGTCCTTGGTGCCGAAGTTACAATTCAACGAGCTGTGTAATCTCTAATTCAGTCTTTTCTCTCATTGGTGTGACAACTTTCCAAAATATGCTCTCCATTGTTCAACTGAAAGAGGAAAAAAAAAAAAAAGACATTGGGTAACTTGTCCAAGGCCAGAGGGCCTGTCCACCATCAGTACAAATCTTTAAGACTAGATTGCTAATGTGTTTGTTTGCGCACCCCACCCCACCCCTTAGCCTTTGCTTCCTTCAGAGAATCTATCCTTTCCTCTTGAGAGCTAGCAAACGTTGGTGTTGGCCTTCAAGGGGTGAGAGGTTTTTTCAGTTGTTAGAGGTGGGCCCTTGGAAGGGTTAGTGAGTCCACAGTCATCTTCTTTTTCTCTCCTTTGCTTCTTGGATGTGTGGTGAGCCAACCTGCCTTGCCATGAAGTCCAGCCAAGTGTTGCCATGCACAGACCCAGAGGCATAGAGGTATGACCCATCAAAGACTAGAAGCAGCAGGGTAAGTCAGGAGATGTTAAGAGTGATGAACGCCATGTGTATGCTGACTACAGACATGCTGTGACTTAGCAAGCATAGAAAACTACCCACCTGCCTATGAAGCCTGGGGCTTGTGGCTGAGCAGGAGGGCAGAGCATGGAGACAGACTAGCCACTAGCCTTCCAGCTTCTCTAGGATTCAGACATGCTCAGAAGAGCACCCGTGAAGACAGTAAAACTGGAAGGTCCACATGGCATGAACCTGCTCAGCTCTGCAGGTTAGCAGTGCCCATCCTCAGAGTGTTAACATCCCTGTAGTGGCTCCAGACTGGGGTGGGGTTCGGGAGATCACACACACACACACACACATACACAGACACACACACAGTCACACACATACAGTCACACACACAGTCACACAACAGACACACACACACACAGTCACACACACAGACACACACACAGTCACACAATACAGTCACACACAGTCATACACACACACACAGTCACACACACAGACACACACAGTCACACATAGTTATACACACACACAGACACACACACAGTCACACACACAAAGACAATTCCAGCAGCTATCAAGAGTTTATTAGGGTTAGAGGTTCCCTCTTTCACTGAGGAGGTAGACATTGCTAAATACATACTCATATTTACTGTTATCCCTAGTTTGACATTTTAAGTATTGTAATATTTATACATACATATAGATAGATATGTACGTATGTATGTATGTTTTGAGACAGGTTTTTACAATGTAGCCCTGGCTCCACTGGGTGTCTTTGTGTAGACCAGGCTGGCCTTGAACTCCTGGAGATCCTCCTGCCTCTGGTTCCAGAGCACTAAAATCATCGGCTGCCACACCCAGCTAAGGAATGCTTTCTCCAAGGGGAGGTCTGCTGTTGTTTTGTGCTAGATTTGAGCCTGGGACCTCGTACTGGGCAAGCACATGCACTGGGCAAGCACACTATCTCCAAACTTTGCCTTCAGCCCGTCTGTGTGATTTATTTCCCAGTGATTTAGTAACAAAATATCAGTGACTGGGTGACAGGAATACCAAAATTACTCGCTATGGTTCTAGAGGCTGAAGTACATGGAGTCAGCAGATCTTAGCCTTGCTTGGAGACTGACAGAGGCTGCCTCCTCCAGTAGCATAAACTTCCTCTCCTTTCAAGGCTCAGATTGAGTCATCTCTATAAAGGCTCTTTCTCTAAAGACAGCCACATTCAGAAATACAGTGAGAGTGGTTTGAATATCAATTTGAGAGCAGTGAGGGACTCAGTCCTCTTCAACAAATACCCAACACCCAACCAATACCCAACACCTAACCCTACTTACCAAGGTGGGGCATGGTGGCCCACACCTTTAATCCCAGCATTCCAGAGTCAGAGGCAGGCAGATCTCTTTGAGTTGAAGGCCACAGAATGAGTTCCAGGACAGCCAGCCACTGCCGTTGTATAGAGAAACCCTGTCTTGAAAAACAGCAATCATTCCATTGTGTTTGTATCCATTCTCAGGCCTAAATTAAGTTTTTGGCTAATATTTATTGTCATCAACAAAGGGTCTCTCCTCAGGAACTTTTTTTTTTCTTAGATTTATTTATTATATGTAAGTACACTGTAGCTGTCTTCAGACACACCAGAAGAGGGCACCAGATCTCATTATAGATGGTTGTGAGATGCCATGTGGTTGCTGGGAATTGAACTCAGGACCTCTGGAAGAGCAGTCAGTGCTCTTACCTGCTGAGCCATCTCTCCAGCCCAGAAACCTTTCCTTTTGAAGAGAAGAAAGAACGTATTATCTGGCTGTCTAAATGTTCCTTTCACAGCCTGTGAGAAGCCAGGCTAGGGAAAGGCCTGCAGCCCACAGGTTCAGGAGGCCGAGGTAGGTGGACCTGAGAGTTCAAGGCCACTTACATAGTGAATTCCAGGCTAGTGGGAGATAAAAAATAAGACCCTGCCTGGGAGTCAGGAGGGATGGAGACAGGGAAAGAAGAGGGAGAAGGGCCAAGAGAGAGAATCTCTCAGCCTGGTAAAGCAGACCTATGAATCCAGCTACATGGGAAGCTAGAACAGATGACAGTCTTGGAGATTTTGTAGGAACACGTTCTCAGGATAGAAAATAAAGCCAGGCAGTGGTGGCGCACACCTTTAATCCCAGCACTTGGATTTCTGAGTTCAAGGCCAGCCTGGTCTACAGAGTGAGTTTCATGATAGCCAGGACTACACAGAGAAACCTTGTCTCGAAAAGAGGGGGGTGGGGAGAGAGAGAGAGAGAGAGAGAGAGAGAGAGAGAGAGAGAGAGAGAGAGAGAGAGAG
>NW_022196894.1:87624640-87624969 GCF_008632895.1 Mastomys coucha
AACAAGGTTGGGGGAAGGAGTCCACAGTTCACCCCTTATTAATATCAAAGCAAGAGGCAGGATCAAGGGAATTTTAGCTTGGCACATATACTGTATGGGAATCATAGCGGTGCGTTAACTAGGGATGTGAAATTCACACTGACTCCGTCCTTCCTGACTCAATGGGCCAAGCAAAAGCATGTCTCTGGCAGAGATACAGCCACTAGGTATGTGCCTTCGTCTGGGCAGACTTCATAATCAGTGGACTAGATTCCCCTTGTTCCATCCTTCCACACAGAAATTCCAAGATATGTCCATGAAACCTGCAAAGTCCGGAAGCTGTTATGATT
>NW_022196894.1:87625518-87627901 GCF_008632895.1 Mastomys coucha
TTTAGGGCACGCTAAGAGCATTGAAAATTAGACAAACCAAGAACAAAAACATCATTAGAGGCTTCTCTAGTTTGTAGGGAAGTGAAAATAAATCTAGAGCAGGTATCAATGTAGACATGTAAATATTTAAGCTATCTAAATTCTGCATAATGTGTTATATCTATATGTCAGAATTATTAGGTAACAGCCCTCTGGGGTAGACCCCAAATGTGGGACTGGAGAAAAAATAACACATTTCGAGCACAGTTTAAGGATCATTCTTGCTTATACTCTGGAAATATAATATTTGGGCCACAGAGTCTGGCTGGATAGGTGAATCTTCTCATGATCCTGTCTAGCTAGGGCCACTGGAACAGAAACCAAAATCTCTCTATATGAGGGCTTTGTCAATAGATAAAGTCCCTGGCCAAAAGTCTTGGCAGGCCAGAAAGAGCCCTAATATGACCAATAAAGAATAGAATTATACGTGCAAGAATGATAATTTGGTAACTGAACACTAGGAAGTCTAGTAGGCATGTATACTTGAAAACCGTGTAAAACAGAAGCTGTTGGAGAAAAACTTAAACGTAAATGGCACAGCTACAATGGCCCTAAAAACTGTAGTTAATCAGCCAAGGAGTAAAAACAATCACTTGTTTTTCATAGATGAGAAATCTAGCTCTAAGGTAAAAAGGGGTGGTAAAATAACATCTGGCTCCTTGTCAAGGTAAGTTAACAATAGCAACTCACCCAGTATAAATATCTGTGCAAGGGCTTCAAAAAATGGCACGAAAATATGTATTGGAGACATCTAGAATGGATCTACAAACAGGTTCTTACTGTCACCACAATGTAAGTAATGAATAGGTACTCAATAATCTATCCACCTGCTGTAAAGCAGATATCTCTTTCTACATTAAGGATCTAGGGGAAATTGGATCAGAATTACCTCTAAGAATATCAATTAAAGGCTTCAGGTCTCCAGTAGTAAGTTTTAGGTAAGGACGAAGCCAATTAAAATCACCCAATAATTTTTGGAAAATCATACAAGGTTATCAATTGGTCTCTACGTATAACCATCTTAGAAAATGTCACCGGAGAAGGAAACCTAGTCTATACTGTTCTAAATCAAGTCAAGAAACAAAAATCTTCTGACCCCAGAGCTGTAACCAGCTGGTTCAAGCAGGGCAGGTGTAAGTGATCACGCCCCTCCTGTGCGTTCCACAGCTCGTAGAGAGGCTGAGTTCCTGAGCCCACACACTTCTAGTGGTTAGAGTAAAGCAGGACTCTTCCCTGGGCCCACAGTATAACACGCTGGAGAGGTCCAGGGACCACCCAGCAGGCACCGCTGGCCCGCCACAGTCTCAGCAGAGCCAGGGACCAAACTTCTTAAATGGTAGCACTGGCATGGGGTGCAGATGCCCCTCAGATGACCTGCTTAGACTTAGTCTATAAGCCAGCTACTAGAGCAGCAGGACATTAGCTCTAAAAACATATTCAAAAAAAAAATGTACTTGTAACCAGACTGTAAAAATAATATTCAACGGGAAACCATCAAATCTAACCCTATTAAAATTAATTTCTAAGGAAAAAACGTCTAATGCAAGAATTTAGAAGGTGCTTCCCAATTAAAGGCAACCTAAACTCTTGGAAATCAATTCTGTGAGGTAAGAAGAAATCCGGGGCTGCACGCATGCCACATCGAACAACCCAGCGGGTGTGCACCCTACTCTGGCAGGCACGGGCCACCTCCCTGAACTCCACCTCGCGCGGGCTGTCCCAGGACAGGACGGAGGACTCGGGTGTGACGCAGGCAGCCAGACGCTCACATAAGCAGGCACAACGATCGGGCCTCCTGGGCTCGGCCAGCCGCTGCAAGGCAGTTTGGGAAATGTAGTCCGAGGACTGACTTCTGCAACCTGCACTTCCCTGTACGAACCAGCCCAGAGTAGGCGAGCTGTGCTTCTAGGTGTTCTACATTGGGAATCTTGGTAACTGAGACCACTGTCGTTCTCTGGATCTCTAGTACACCCTGCCTGACATGGGCTAGTAATAGATAAGATAACTAGATGTCGCCTAAATAGCTAAAACGCTTGTGCACCGTCATAGCAGCCGCCCGTCCACCCTCTGTATTCTGTAGCTGGACCAAGCGCGCAGGCTGCTGCAGGAGGAATCACTGAACTGCAGAGTGCAGAGCCAGCGGGCAACCTACTTGCTTGGCAGACCGGCTGACTGGCAGATCCGATGCCGGATTCTTGCGCACTCCCCCGGCCCGCCCGCCCCATGCACTCTGTAATACAGACACAAGACAAGACTTCTCATTCACACCACGAGAAACGACTCACATGTAACATGAAAACACATAAACATATACCTCTAGCAGCTCTGAGCACCGAGCTGAACA
>NW_022196894.1:87628840-87642619 GCF_008632895.1 Mastomys coucha
CACAGAGAGAGAGAGAGAGAGAGAGAGAGAGAGAGAGAGAGAGAGAGAGAGAGAGAGAGAATAAGAGAAAAAGAGCTGATGGGCCAGTGTGAAGACTCAGTAGGTGGTAAAGGTACTTTGCTGCCTGAAGACCTGAGTTCAAATCCCAGGACCCAATATGGTTGGAAGCAGAGAACCCATTCTCAAAAGCTACTCTCTGACTTCCACACAGATGTCTTGTCTTGCTTGGCACAAAGATAGATAGATAGATAGATAGATAGATAGATAGATAGATAGATAGATAGATAGATGATAGATAGACAGAGCAGCCCAGTTGTGATCAAGGCCTGTGACTGCATCCCTGATGGAACAACTACATAGTATATATGGACGTATTTTTTCTTTACTATTTTACTGGGTTATTATATCCCTTATCTACCATAATCCCTTTCAACTCCCCAACACTAGGTAGGATAGAAAGAATGTTAGAGGAGAAATTGCACGTAGCCTTCTTTCGACTACTTCCTGCTGATTAGGGGTGTTGAGTTTCTACAGCCCCTCTCAGGACTCTCATTTGTACCTTCTCTAGAGTCCCCAGGAATAAACTATCTGCAGTTGGCAAAACTCATGCCCTACCTAGAGCATGAGACAATCATAGTTAGACAATCAATCCAGGCTGTGGACAAACTGAAGTAGCCACATATCCCACCCCTGGGATTAAAAGGAAAACGTATTCCTATAATATAACTGGGCTTTTTAAGAAAACAAAACTCTCAGTACAAGCGTAGGGCAGAGAACACACAGCAAAGCCCGGAGCTGTGTACACACGCCCCATGCATATTTGACATTAATACAGCTGTACTCTCTGATCCCTGGGGAAAGGCAGCGGAGGCTACAGCAACACTAAGCCTAGGCCCTGGGATAGACAGTCCTGAGCTGGGGAAGCAAGCCTTTTCTCCCAGTTTTCCACATGGTCCACATTATTCCACACCATGACACAGCTCCGTCTACAGGTACCTTCAGAGCTGCATCACACCTCGCTGTCAGCACACAGCCTTGCTTTTTGCCCTCCCCATTAAAACAAGCGTTGTTTTTATCCTCTCAAAACGCACGGTCATAAGAAACACATTTGAGACCTTGTTATGGCAAATGGATTTCTTCTGATGGCTCAAACCCCACTTTTCTAACATAAACTCTGATAACAAAAAGCATTGCAAAGCACTGAAAGACCCCTCAAGAGAGGAGACCCTCACTCTAGTCTCGGGATTACACAACCCCCACGAAACTCATGAGAGACCTATCTTGCTGCAAACACACGAGGTTTATTCGGGAAACCAGTGCACTGGGGCCGAGCTCATAACCCATGCAGGGGAAGAGGAGTTCAATCCCTAGCTCAAGAAGTTTAGGGTATTTAAAGGAAAAAAAACACAAACCAGGGGGAGTGAGGGGAATTCCAACCCAAGTTATTCAGTCAGTTAGGGAGGGGAACATGGAATGTAATCTTACTGAATCATCTAGGAGTCAGCAGGGTGGAGAGCCCCGTGAACCAGTTGACCTTCATTAGGGAACCAGAGCCCTGAGGCTCTGAGTTAGCCAAGTTCCTGGAACCCAGAGCTCTGAACCGGCTGGCCTGCATTTTTAGTTCTGCTCAGTCAGCTAGGGGTCATAAAAAACATTTTTTTTATATTTTTCATACTTTTCAGCACAGCCACAAAATCTCTCTGTCTCCTCTGTTGACTTACCACTCCTGTGTAATTTCCATGGGCAGCTGGCAGAAGTAGAAAACATTAGCAACTGGCTCTTCTTTATTCTTATTTATCACTCCAAGACAATGCTTGACTGGACAGGACGCACTTGAGCATTATCATAATTCATTTTTAATCATCAGCTCCTAACGAACAAGGACAAAGAACTAGCAGTGCTTGCACTTCCTTATCATGCTGTTATATCATGGATATAACATGCCAAGGGCATGTCCAGGCTGGTCAGTGCTGTCATGCTAAAGCCCCACTCTACGTACACTTTTCGGGTTTTGGGTTGTTTTTTTGTGTTGTTGCTTGTTTTGTTGTTGTTGTTGTTGTTGCTGCTGCTGCTGTTGTTTTGAGGCAAGGTTTCTCTGTGTAGCCTTGGCTGTCCTGGAATTCACTCTGTAGACTAGGCTAGTCTCAAACTTAAGAGATCTGTCTGCCTCTGCCTCCCAAGTGGTGAAATTAAAGGTTCCCACCCACCACCCAGCACGTATATGTTTTCAGTAAGTGTGTACACAGCTTTTTTCCCCCTCAAATAATATTTCTCTATGTACCCTCAAATAATTTCTTTCTTTATTTTTATTTAGGCAGGGTCTTATGTAGTCTGAGCTGGCCTCAAGCTCACATCATAGCTCAAGGTGACATTGAATTTCTGACTCTGCTGCTTCTGCTACGGGTGAGTTCCACCATGCAGGTTTTCCTGACACGTAAGGGATGAAATCCATCATGTATACTCTGCCAACTGAGCCCCAGGTTGAACCTCTCCAAGAAAGTTTACTCTGAATGGTAAGGAAAATGTCCTTCCAACCTTGCTAGTACATTGTACAGGATATTTGGTGTACATAGAGATCCTAATTGTTAGCAAAATATACACACTTGAATGTTGTGTTTGTAAGATGCAGTTAGGTGTGTCCTGAAATGAAACAATTTAGGTGTGTCTCTAAAAGCCTCCATAGATAAGAATGCTAATAAAAATAAAAGTAAAAATAAAAAAATGGAAAGTCCCTGCCTCTTTTAAGGCAAGTTTCTTGGAAGAGGTCTTGAAGTTTTTGCTGTTCGATCGATCCAAGGCAAAGTCAGCTGGATGGCCTTGAGCTACCCCACTGTAAAGCTGAGATGGTTTGCCCCTGATAGTCATCCACCCCCAATGACTATGACATGGTTCAGCCTATCAGGGTGTAGGTGAGAAGCAAGAGACTTCTCTAAGCAATGGACCATTGATAGGCTCTCTCTGACTTGGAAGCCTTTCTGGAAGGAGCTTCTGGTGAGAGATAGGGCTTGCAGAACAACAGAGAAGCAGCTGGCGGGATTCAGGGAAAACAGTGTTCTAGGAGAGAGCTCAGGAGCTCTCCTGGGGTTGGAGGAGCTCAAGAGAAAGGCAGACTAGCTCAGTAGAATGGCAGAGATTTCTAAAGACCTAGAATCAGTCTTGTAAATAGATATTTTGTATACAATTCAGAAAATAAAGTTACCTCACACGGAGCTAACTAGTTTTAAACTCAGCTTACACCTGCTGTGTCTTTATTGGTATAAATATTAGATAATTTAAGTGGTTATAGTATGTTGACTTGCCTACTGAAGAATATAAGGGGACAGAGAGGAGAGCCAAGTGAAGCCAAGGAAGCAGAAGCTCAAGTGAAGATCAGCTTGCCAGGTAGGCTCTTAAAAGGAGGCAAATCATTCCATTTCTGTGTATAATAAAATACCTGAGTATGGATACTTAATGAAGAAAAGAATGTTACTTAGCCTACAGTTTTAGGCAAAAAACCCAAGCAAATGGCTTGATCTGTTTAGTTTCTGGTGAGCACTCTGGCTATATTGCATCAAAGAGACCAAAGAACAGCTACATGCAGAAGAGACCAAGTACTGAGAAGGCTAAGCTGATTCCATGACAGGCAGGCCTAAAGCTGTTTCCAAGAACTGGGCAAGTCCAGGCAAGTCCAGGCCTCAGAAGCTGCCCTGCCACCTACCTGAGGCAAGGACAATGGGCCAGCAGCAGTTCCAGACTTCCCCGGAAACAGTTTCCAGACCTCCCCTAACTAGTTTCCAGCCCCCACACCCCAGTAATGGAATGTCCTTAGATATGGACCCAACAGACTGACAAAGAAGTCACCTACCCTGGAATTCCCTAAGGTGCTTTAAATCAGGCCTGCAAGCTCAAAGCTCACTTGGGTTTCTCTCTATCTTGGTAATGGGAGACTCCAGCATGCTGGAATTTTTCAGAATAAAACATTCTTTCACATTTACATACTATTAGAGTCTGGGGTGTCATTCGTTGGTGAATCATGGACCCTTAGAGTTCATGGGATCATTGGGTTTGGTTTTTTGTTTGTTTTTTTAGAGACAGGGTTTCTCTGTATAGCCCTGGCTGTCCTGGAACTCACTCTGTAGACCAGGCTGATCTCAAACTCAGAAAGCCGCCCGCCTCTGCCTCCCAAGCGCTGGGATTAAAGGCGCGCGCCACCCCCATCCTCACTCCCACTCCCGGTGTATGGGATCGGTTTGCTTAGTAAAAACCCAGTCTTCTGAGAACTCACCAGGGTTCAATGAGAACCTTTTAGTTTTACCTGAGGGCAACACCCCCAATGAGCTTCCACCCTCTACAGACCCAAATCCTTCAAGCTTCCGTCGCCAAGGGGATAACATTTCCAGCATGTGAACCATTTGGGAACACAAACTCAATTCAAAATGTAATAGAAAAGAGAAAGGACTAGAGAGGCACTGGGTGAGACCTCAGATCATCCCCAGGGAAGTGCCAAAGCCAACTAAGAGACCTCACTGACCTTTGAAGGAGCTACACCCAGAGGGGTCCAGGCAAACCTCCGAGCTTCTCACTTGCTCTCAGCCCTTACATCTCACCTCTCCCAAGTGGGGTTTCTACCAAAGATGAAGAGCAGTAGACCCCTGCAGAGTCACATCCTTACGATTCTCCGTGGTTTGGCTCTCTGTGGCCTCACATGTTAATATTTGTTGCCAGTATTGTGACAAAAATCCCTGACGGAAACAAGTTTCAGGAAGCAGCTCTCCTGACTTTCAGTTTTAGGGGATACATTTCCTCATGGCCGGGAGGTGTGGCCATAGGAGTGGGAGGAGCTTATCACACTGAATATCCAGGAAGAAGATGGGACACAGAAAGTGGGCTGATGCTACTAAATCTCAAGGCTGACCCTCTGGGATCCTCCTCTTCCTGCAAGGCTTTAACTTCCTGAAGGTTCCACGAACTTTCCAAGGACCACCTCTAGCTGAGGACAAAGTGTTCAAATTCCTGAATCTGTGATAATATCTCACAATCAATTTGCAGTATAGAGATATTCCTCATAAGACTACAGATTTGTACTTTCTTGTGAAAAGAAAAAAGAAAGAGAGAGATAAAGAAGAGATATTCTGGCTAATTCAACCCAAGTCCTTTGAAGGCTATAGTCATCAGACATAGTGTAAGTCCATTAAACAATACTCAGTTATGTGAGCCTAGCTTCTAAATTAATGCTCCTTTCTCTACCCCTCCTCCTTCTTCTTCTCCTTCTCCTCCTTCTCCTTCTCCTCCTTCTTCTCCTTCTCCTCCTTCTTCTCCTTCTCCTTCTCCTTCTTCTTCTATTTACTTATTTACTTAATTTCATGTACATTTGTTCTACCTGCATTTATGTCTATGTGAAGGTATCAGATCCCCTGGAACTAAAGTTACCGATGGTTGTGAGCTGCCATGTGGGTACTGAGAATTGAAGCTGGGTCCCTTGGAAGAGCAGCAGTATTCTTAACCTCCAAGCCATCTCTCCAGCCCCCAACTCACACTCTCTCTCTCTCTCTCTCTCTCTCTCTCTCTCTCTCTCTCTCTCTCTCTCTCTCTCTCTCTCTCCCTGGTTTGTCAAGACAGGGTTTCTCTGTGTAGCCTTGGCTGTCCTGGAACTCACTCTCTAGACCAGGCAGGCTGGCCTCGAACTCAGAAATCTGCCTGCCCCTGCTTCCCAAGTGCTGGGATTAAAGGCATGCATCACCGCTGCCCAGCCTCATTTCTCTTTAATACCAGCAGATCAGGTAGCCTTTTATCCAACCCCCAATTAGCTAGTCTCTCAATCACACATATTTTATAATAAACAGGAATCTAAGAGAGAGAAAAAAATCCAATCCACCCACGTGTACCTCATCAGGCACAACCGCTGTGTAACTGGTGCTGACGGATCTGAGTAACTCATTCATTTGCAAGGAAACCAATCTCAGTGACATTTGTGACATGTTACAGGGTAATTGCATGTTTGGTGTGGATAGAAGTGAACCAGCTGTAAAAAATATCATTTCAAAACAATTATTCTTTTTGCTAGAAAGCACTGTATCTGCAAACCTGGGCTATTGAATTCAATTCAAGTCTCAATGGGGGTTAATGGACTCCCTGGTAACCGGTATTCAAAATATGCCATGTATTAGTTTCTCTTCTCACCACCATGACAGAAGACCAAAGCAAAAGCAGCTGAGGGAAGGAAGGGAGATTATTTTGGCTCATGGTTTGAGGGAGTACAGTCCATCTTGGTAGGACACAGGCAGGCAGGTAGATTGTACCCCAATTAGGAAGCAGAAGAAGAGAAATACAATTCTTTGTTTGCTTTCTTTTTTTTTTTTTTCTTTCCTTTTTTTCTGCCCAGGACCCCAGCCTACACAAAATACTTAACAGTTAGTTTTCAGCTAAATTTCTGTCTTCACAGAGACATGTCTCCTGATTCCTTGTCCAGTCAAGCTGACAATGAGAATCAACCATCTACATGACGTATCTGGAATCATGGCGGTCTATTTGATTCAAGCACATAAACCCATCATCGGAGCACAGCCTTCAGGATTGTCTGCTCTATGTATCCAGTGACTATGAAAGACACCCTTGGTGGCTTCACTCCTTACATGATGGGGAAGCACAGACTTTGACAAGGTGGTACTGTGCCCAGCACATGAGTACCCCAAAAGGAATGAAGCACAGCTGTCCAGTTTGAAAAACGAAAAAAAGAAAAGAAAAGAAAATGTACTAAGATGGATATGGTAGTGTCTTAGTTACAGTTTTACTATGTAAACAGACACCATGACCAAGACAAGTCTTATAAGGACAACATTTAATTGGGGCTGGCTTACAGGTTTAAAGGTTCATTCCATTATCATCAAGGCAGGAACATGACAGCATCCAGGCAGGCATGGTGCAAGAGGAGTTGAGGGTTCTACATCTTCATCCAGAGGAAGCCAGGAACAGACTGGGCATCCTCAGGCATCTAGGAGGAAGATCTCCAAGCCCATCCCCACAGTAACACACTTCCTCCAACAAGGCCACACCTTCTAATAGTGCCACTCCCTGGGTCGAGCATATACAAACCATCACAGACAGTATATACAGCACTCAGGAAGCTGAGACAGGAGGATGGCAAGTTTAAGGCCATCCTGGGCTACATAGTGAGACAGGGCATTTGATGTCTTTGAGGAGCAAGGGTTGATCAGCTGCTACCTACTGAGTTCAATGTGCTGACTACAAGGCTCATATTTGTTGCTTCCTGATCTTAAAAGGAGATGCCATTGACCAAATCAGGCATCGTTTTGGAAATCATATTTTATTGAAATCCTAATCGCAAACACTTGCAGAATGTAACTGCATTTGAAGATAGGACCTTTAAACAGGTAATTAGGGGATAGTTGGCAGAGAGTGGTACAACACCCTGGGCTTGAGCTCTGGCACCACATAAATTAGTCAGGCTAGTGCAAACCTGTAATCCCAACACTAGGGAAGGGAGCAGGAGGATCAGGAGCTCAAGGTCATTCTCAACTACACGGTGAGTTCCAAGCCAAGGTGGGTTATGTGAGACCCTGTGTAAAGAGCAGAGCCAGTCTGGAGGACGTAGGCCATTTCTGCAAATTGCAAAGTGCAAGGGAACCCGCTTCTCCTCAAGTGCCAGAACAGTCACAGGGGCCACAAACTTCCGGGACATGCAGAAGCCATCTCAAGATAAGTCTGGTAAAACCCGGGAGCTATGGAATCCTTCTTGGCCTTGGAAAAGAACCTGAACTCCCTGGGTTCTGCCCGCATAGATCCTCAGCTCTGTGACTTCCTGGATGGGGAGATGAAGCTCACCAAGAAGATGGGCAACCACCTGACTGCAACAGACTGGCAACCAGCACAGACTGGCAACCAGCACAGACTGGCGTGCCCCCACTACCTCTGGGCACGTATCTCTTTGAGCAGCTCACTCTCAAGGAGGAGTCCTCCTCACCTCCAAGGGGCTCCCTCCTCTGCTCTGCACCAAGTGGCCTCAGGACCTCCTGGTAAACTGAAAGCCACTAGGCAGTCAATACCTTTTAAGTGTCTGTCTGATTCTTTCAACTAACAAACCCAGGCCAGCCAAGTCTCCCAAGAAAGTTGTGCAATCACAGGCTGGGAGAGAGCTGACTCACTTTAGTTCAGCAAAAGACCTGCCTTTCTCATGAAACCTCCTCAGAGTTCCATCACTCCCCAACAATTCCACGGAGGTTTTCCCGAGCAGCCCCGGCTTCCACAAGAGTGGGAGCCAGCCAGCCCAGTCAGCTACTCATCAAAGATGCTTGGTTTTGCCGGAGATGGAGGTCACTACAGAGACCCAGCCAGTCAGAATGACCACAGCACCACCATCAACCAGCAAGTCCTTAGCACAGCCCCTGCTTCTGAGATCGGGGACAGGGTGGAAGAAGAGTCAGAAAGACTGTAAAGGCCAGAGAATCAGAACATTGGCTATGAGGCTGTCTTCCATGTAGTGTAGGAAAGCTGTATCTAAGAAATCTTAACAATATGGCCACCTAGACAAGGCCAGCACAGTGGTCACACAGTTGACAGCCAAGGTGGATGGGAAAAATCTCACATGGCTCTCCCCTGGATGAAGAACTACAGAGAGTTAATGGCTGCTTAGAGAGAGAAAAATCAGTCAAGAGCCCTGTCCTCTGAGGGGTTGTGTAATCCCAGGAGAGCAGCTGTAAACACATACCCAGAACAACAACACTGAACAGACTCGGGTGTGTGTGTTAGGGGAAAAACAATAATAATTATATAGAAGAATAGGTCATGAGTTCAACAGGGGGAGAAGGAGGGTGGAAATTATGTAAATAGAGTACTCATGAAATTCTGAGAAACAAACTAAGGACTTTGTGAGCATCCACTGCGGCTCAGCCTGAGGGGCCGGGTGCACTTTAGGAAAAGAAGGAAGCCAGCAGTTGCAGTGCACAGAGGCTATCCCAACCATAGAACATGCATGCAAGGAGGACTGGAGTGGAAGAAGACAACAAAGGAGGTGAGGTCCATCGCCAGTACTCGCTTTTCCCCTCTGCAGTACACAGTCCCTCCATTCTGCTAGTGCTAGTGCTAGTGCTAGAAGCCTGTTGCCCACAGAGAGCTCTCCTAAGTGATGTTGCTGGAGTCCTCACCACAGCTGTCATCACTGGGCCACATGGTATGGCACACGACCGGCTCACTCCAGGCCACTCCTCGTGTCGAGGGACAAGGGCATAAACTAGGTCATTCTGAATTTCCCCTCCAGTTTTGCTATGTAACTCAAGGACTGAATGACATTCATTCTTGTCTCCAAATGACACAATCTCAGAGTTCCTGGGGGAAAGATCTGGACAGAAAACAGACCGCACAGCAATCAGGAATGTCAGAAGAAAGGCTCGAAGAGCATCGCTTGGAATCCCGAATCCAGCTCTGTGTGCTATAGTTTTCAAACATCCTTATGCTGCAGTTACAAAGAATCAATCCATTTTCTGTTATCCCATACAGTGTTTTGAAATGTGTTTCTCTTGGTACCAACAAGAGTATGAACAAAGACAAGGTGTGGGCCAGAGAGATAGCGTGGATGTTAAGAGCACAGACTGCTCTTGCACAAGACCCACACTGGCTCACAGTCACCTGTAACTACAGCTCTAGAGGATCCAGGGCTTCTGATCTCTGCTGACACTACAAATTTGAGTGTTCACACACACACACATACACACACACACACACACTTTTTTTTTTCTTTTTTGGTTTTTCAAGACAGGGTTTTTCTGTGTAGTCCTGGCTGTCCTGGAACTCACTCTATAGACCAGGCTGGCCTTAAACTCAGAAATCCTCCTGCCTCTGCCTCCCACTGCTTGGATTAAAGGCGTGTATCACCACTGCCCAGCTAACACACACACACACTTATAAACAAGTGAAAATCTTATGCTGGTCGAGGTGGCGCATGACTTTAATCTCAACACTCAGGAGGCAGAAACTGAGAGTTCGAGGACAGCCTGGTCTACAAAGTAAGCTCCAGGACAGTCATAGCTATACAGAGAAACCCTGTCTCAGAAAACAAACAAAAAGCAAAACAAAACAAGCCCATCCCCAACCTTAGGGGTAAAAAGGAAGATGCATTAGAAAATGGAGTGAGGTTAAACAGGAGGGTGGTGACTGAGGACCCCAAGGCTAGGCCAGATCATCTGCTGCTGACAACAAGTAAATCCTTCCCGGGATTGTATGGCCACAGGTTGAAGACAAAGGGGTAAAGGGGAGGAAAATGGAGGGCGCAACAAAGAGAAACAATGTAAGGAAAGGTGAGAGTAAGCAGGGAGAGAGAAGACACTGGGGAAAAAGGACGAAGAACCAGAGAACCTCCCTTCTCCGGGCTCCATCTGTTCTTCAGTAGCATGGAACAGGGCCTGCTATATACTTTACAGGACCCAGTACAGAATGAAACCCCGTGGTCCTGTGTGCAAACTCCACAGGTTTCAAACAGGGTGCCATAGGCCTGTGATCCCAGCAGTATACAGGTTAGTGCAGGAGGATCATGAGTTTGAGGCCACAGTAGGCTACATCATGAGACCGTGTCCCAAGAAAATAATACTAGTGATAACAAGATTCCAAGGTGGCAACGGCACCGTATTAAACCAGGGTGCCACTATGGGACCCTGTGCAATGTCTCAGGTCACATGATCATGAAGCTTGTCTGTCACTCCTCAGATTTTCCAGGGCCCTGTGTCAGGTGTTCTAAGCACAGGAGAAGATTATTTAATCGCATGGAGGGAGGTATACTTTCCTCCCCAGCCCAGCCCAGCAGCTCTGAGAGGCCAACACTTCTCAGATTAGTTTGGTCACAGGAATATCATTTAATCTAATTCTCCATACAGAGACTCCCCACATGACCACTGTGGAAAACATTCCAGGTTTGGAGGTTCCTGGAGCCAGAAGGGGCAGTAGCCATCATTCACAGCCGTCTCTCCCTGAGATCTCTCAGCAGTCTATTCTGCTTGGCTTCCACGGTGACACTGGCCTCTTTGTGCCCGATTTGCTAGGGATGGAGGACTAGGAGGAACAGGGGACAGCCTGGCTGCGGCCGCACCAACTGAGAGACTCCAGAAGATGGGACATCGAGTCTCCTGGACACCCTTACACCCAGGACAGGCAGGCCTTTGTTTAACCTGACACACTCCAATTTCTTTCCTCCTCACCAATTTCTCACAGGTCTAAGGAGTTTCTGGAGGGGGTTTTGGTATCATGTGCTGGCCAGGGATTCCGTAGTTATAGTGGTTATAGAATGCGTGATTCTCGATGATTTTATCTAAGATAGACAATGTATCCCAGAGAAGTCCTGTCAGAACCAGCCTTAAGCAGCATTTTATCAGAACCAGGGAGTTCCCAGCATGCGTACCTAGCTTTTAGTTTTGTTAAGTAGCTTTTAGTCTAGTTAGGAACAACAAAGCTTAATGTAAAAAAAATAAAATAAAATAAAATAAAACCCTGGAGCAGTGTTTTCCTTTCTTTATAAACAGAGTAAAGATCGAGGCATTTTGCATAAACACCCAGGGTTGACCGTCCTCTCCCTCCACCTGCTTCAATGTATTAGACAAGTCACTGTATTCTTTCTCTGTACCTTTTCTATCTCACCTGTAAAATGGGAGAGTTGACAGTAACAAAGATTCCTCTGGAAGTAAGGGCAGGAGAGGTGGTTCAGCAGTCTTGTGTAGAGTATACAAAGTGTTCTTTGCAGAGGACCTGAGTTTGGTTCCTGGCATACACCTATAACTCCAGCTCTAGCCTCCTCAGGCATCTGGACTTGTGTGTCTGAGAGGAAGTGTGTGTGTGTGTAATCTTGAAAGAAAGACAATGAAAACACAATGTGAAACTGAGCCATGGCAGAGGTTTAGTGCCCCTTACAATGGCCTGTAAGATGGAGAGCCCCCTGTAATACCGGTACTTGAGATGCAAAAGCAAAAGGATTCAGGAGGTGTTAGGCCAGCCTGGGCTGCTCAAAACCCTGTCTTAAAAAGCCAAAGGCCAAACCGAACGAACAGCAAAACCCTAAGAGCCACATTTTCAGCAAGATGTGAACAAAAGCTTTCACAACCATGAAGAACAAAGACCCTGAATGTACTGGGCAGGAGTCTGCTTTCGCATCCCCATTTTGGAAACACGTCTGGGGTCCTAAAGGAACAGCGCCTAATGAGCCTCTCAGAGTGCACTGCTGACATCTGCTGGCAAGTAGTGGCATTACAGGGGTGCTAAACATGGAACTCCTTTTTGTTGTTTTGTTTTGTTTTGTTTTT
This sequence comes from Mastomys coucha, assembly GCF_008632895.1. Classification (NCBI taxonomy): domain Eukaryota; kingdom Metazoa; phylum Chordata; class Mammalia; order Rodentia; family Muridae; genus Mastomys; species Mastomys coucha. Next base: position 87,641,119 of record NW_022196894.1, read on the forward strand.
CTTTCTTTTTTTTTGTATTTCTTTTTTTTAACTTTTATTGCATTATCAGAAAAGTTACATGATTTCAATTTATCTGTATCTGTTAACATTTAAAAACATATTTTAATTAAATAGATTGAATCACATTCTTGTTCCCCTTTTGTACCACCGCTCCTCCCATAGACCCCCCATCAATACCTATAATATATTTTTGTCCTATTCCTTAAAATTTATAAAATATTATAAAAATAAAAATAAGTATTATAAAAGCTGTTTGATATAAAATAACAATCGATTTAACAGTCTTATGTAGATGCTCGTCTACAGCAATAGTGAAAATACATTTTTCTCAATATAAATTTTAAATAACTCCAAACATATTAGCTGTATACTTAAAAATAATACATCACTACTAGTATTTTCTTAAATGAACGTGAGTATATAAAGTCTTTTTGTTTTCTATTTAGTAGAGTTTAAAATCTTGGCTCTTACTGTGGTACAAGCCCAAAATAAGAACAATTTTTAGACATTGGGTTTCATTGTAATAAGGCTGTATTTCAATTTTCGAGACAGGGTTTTTCTGTGTAGCCCTGGCTGTACTGGAACTCACTCTGTAGACCAAGCTGGCCGCAAACTCAGAAATCCCCCTGCCTCTGCCTCCCAAGTGCTGGGTGGGATTAAAGGTGTGCGCCACCACTGTCCAGCTTGGAACTCCTTTTTTTTTCTTTTTCATGGTGAACAGGAGAAAGCTGAGGCTGGGGAAAAAAAAACTGGACCAGTTTTCATGCACATTGTGCTCCTTGGGGCCAGGAATTTGGACATGACTGGGACCTTGTAGAAATGTAGATTTAGTCTCTGCATTCTAATGAGACATTGTCTGGAGCTCTCAGAGCAGACTCAAAAAAGTAAGTGGCGTTTAAGTTGGGTGGTACAATGGTGAATATCATCCCAGCGCTTGGGAAACAGAGGTAGGAGGGCCACAAATTCAAGGCCAGTCAAGGAAACAAATGGGTATATGACCTCAAAAATAAAATTTCAACAAAGAAAGAACAGAAAAATCTTCTAGCTGGAAATGGTGAAATAGGAGGATAAGGAGTTGGGTGTTCAAGGCTAACCTCAGCTAACCTAGCAACCCTAAGGCCAGCCTGGGCTACATGACATCTCTGTCCCTAAAAATGGTATGTTTGGACTACAAAAAGTGACTAGGTGTTGAAAGAAGACTAAAGAGGAAATACATTATAGAAAGAAACTCAAGACCTCTAGTGTGCTGGCCCAAGTCCTTTGGAATATAACTTACAAGGTGCATGGAGTCAGGCTCTCCCATCCCACACATGCTGTTGCTTTGCTAAAACCCTATTTCCTACTCCCTCTACTGAACACATTCTTTCTCTCACAGAAAAAATGTACAAGTTCATAAGAAGATGATGAGAAAGCTGGCCTCCCCATCACAGAGCATCTGCCTCTGCACCATTGCTCAGGACCATTGTTTCTGATGGAGTCTCTGAACAATCCTTTTTTTTTT
>NW_022196894.1:87642629-87662013 GCF_008632895.1 Mastomys coucha
TTTTTTGTTACATTTATTTATTTATTATATGTAAGTACACTGTAGCTGTCTTCAGAAACTCCAGGAGAGGGTGTCAGATCTCATTACGAGATGGTTGTGAGCCACCATGTGGTTGCTGGGATTTGAACTCAGGACCTTCAGAAGAGCAATCAGTGCTCTTAACCACTGAGCCATCTCTCCAGCGGTACGTTACGGAAGAAAAATATAAGCTGCACCACAAGGTCTCAAATAGAACAGGAAGCCAGCCCATCAGGGAATCCAGGAAGCTGGTGTTTCCAGGACAACACCTTTAGAACAAGAACGTCTGGCCTTTCTTGGGCGGCCAATCAATATCCACGCATCCAACGCATCCATTTGACTCAGCTTGAGGAGACTTGGCGCTGAGTAGAGAAGGGCAGGACTCTGATTTCAAGCCTCTCGGGAAGTGTATGTGCACGTTACCATGAGTTTGCATTCTGATTGGCCAAGGAGGGCCCAGATCGTTCCACTTGATTCAGATTTCACCTCTTCTCCCAAAGGAAACAGATCTGCTATAACTAAAAATGAAGAAAAGGATGGCAGAGCAAGAGTATCAATGACCAAATATTGGCAAGTACTAATGTATGGGAGGAAGAGCCACACTAGCTCATGGCTAGCGAGTGAACACCATCGTGGCAGGAAAGTTGCCGCTGTGTGGCTAGGCCCATGGGAGGGGAGCGCGAGCCTGCTTCCTCACATGTCAATCAATGGTCAGGAGGCACAAAGAAAGAGAACCCATAAACCTTGACCATACGACGCTATGACCATACCTCTGCCAACTAAGCCCATGTCCAAAAAGAAAAGAAGAGAAAGAAAAGAAGAGAAAATAGAGAGAAGAAAAAAGGAAAAGAAGAAAAGAAAAAAGGGTTTTACACCTTCAGGGAACAGTGTCACTGGCTGAGGACCAAGTGTTTGAGCACAAGAGCCTAGAGGAGACATTTCACATTCAAAGCATGGCAGCTGTGCACCCCTGCATTGTGAGGGAGATGCACAGCATAGCACTGACAGATGAGAATGCCAATAACATGTTCACTCTAAAACTACGTCTTCGCTATTCCAGGAGGTAGCTGCTTACCCAGGGCATCTGACCGGTCGCTAGTTAGAGAGACATTGGCCATCTTAGGCTCTTTGTACCATAGCATCAGATAAAAACAGATAATTACATAGTCTAAAGGACCTCTACCCCCCTGAGGGTATCTCCTCAACATCTCCTTCCCCATCTGATAGTCTGCTGGCCACATCATACAGTTGATGAGGGTCTGATGCTTTTCTTTCTAAAATTAGAGGTAAGAGGAGAGATGGTGTAGCTATGAGAGAGCTACGTAAGAGTCTTAGGAAAACAAGTCGGAGGAATAAATAGCTGCTGTCTCATAGCAACGCAGAGCTGAACAATGCTCAGGATGTATTTTGGTTAGAAATCCGGGCCTATAAAAAAAAAGACAATGATGAAATTAACTACTTCCCACTAATTATGGCTGATAGCGTTGGTCCACAACAAGGAGAAATGAGCTGCAACCAGGCAACCAGGCAGCTTCCTGGAACTCTGCAAGGACTGGCAGGTCGGGTGTCCTTGGAAAAGCTGAACTGAGTGAACCTAGGCTTCGGGGTTCTGTGATGTCCTCACAGCAGCCTCTCGGCCTGTTTTCTTATGTTCTGTGTACTGCTCACAGCTACACATAACAGCTCATGTTCCTAACGGCATGGAGGAAGCAAGCAGGGATGGGTCTTCCAGCCCCACACAGACATGCCAGCATGGAGTTAACGCACTTACCAGTTCTGCTGGAAAGCTTCTCTCTCTGCCCCAAACTCTTCTACAGTAGAAGCACTGCTGCTTGGGGAATCTGACCTACAAGCAGCCCAAGTACCTAGTAAATATTCAAGTCTTGGACTCCTGTTTCAGCTCCAAATTCAGAGGGAATTTTGCATTTTAAGCTGTAACTTGTCTTTGTATTTTCTTTTAAAAACTTGTATCTCTGCCAGGCAGTGGTGGCGCACGCCTTTAATCCCAGCACTTGGGAGGCAGAGGCAGGTAGATTTCTGAGTTCGAGGCCAGCCTGGTCTACAGAGTGAGTTCCAGGACAACCAGGGCTACACAGAGAAACCCTGTCTCGAAAAAAAAATGTATATCTCTTCATTTTCAGCTGGTGGGATTCGGTTCTCTCCTGTCACAGAACTGCTTCTGGAAAGTGAACTCGAATCATCATCCTTGGTCTTAAGGGTTATCCGGACGCCCCACCGATGTGTATATTGTTAAACAAGAAGCTAATGTTTTCTCTCAAACTCTGGAACCACTTTGTCTCTTGGGAAATGGTAGGTCCGCATGGTATCAGCTGGCTGAGATTGCTCACTACAAGGCAAAAAGGAACTGGAGTTCCTCATCTTGGCTCTGACACTCAGTTCCAGAAGGAACTAAACCAGGAGGTTAACCTGGTTATCTTTTGTACTCACTATCTTTCTTGTTACTGAAACAAACAAACAAATAACAAAAAACAAACAAAAACAAAACAGATAAAAACATTTACTTTGGTTCGGTTTCAGGACACCAGGGCCAGGAAGTCCCGCACTAGGACCCTGAGGGAAATGGTCACATTGTTTCCACAGTCACTAAGCATTGCCGAATGACTCCCGGTGCTCAGCTCACACCTGGTGCTCAGCTCACACCCCGTGCTCAGCTCACTGTTTCCTTTATACTGAATTGGATAATCCGCCCTTGGAATGCTGCTGCCTGGATATAGGGTGGGTTCGAATCTTCTAATTAATCTAATCTAGAATCTCCCTCACAGACGTGCTCAGAGGTGTTTCCATGGTGATGCTAAATCCTGTCACGTTGACAATCCAGGTTACCCATCACATCTTTGTGGACTCTGTGGGTAGAAAGGGGGAGTTCAACAATATCTGCAGAGACACTTCTACTTAGCTGAATGTATCTGGACCCCCTCAGAAACCCGGATTTAAAGTTCTGCTTTCAACCCCCAGCCTCTGGCCATGGACTCTGGGAAGCAGGTTCAGGAAATGGATCCTTGAGTTGGAAGCCAGGAGAGTAAGAAGGAGGGATGCTGGGATTACCCCCCCACATCTGGAACCCTTCCTGGGCTCCTCTCACCCCTAGGTCTTCAGCAGAGGCACCAGCACCAAGCAGAAGCACTATCCACCTCCATTGGTGTTGCCTTCACTGATGTTGGGATGCTTAGAGGAAATTAAATGCCTTCCTGGGTTGCATCTCATCCTGACACATAAGACTTGTGGGCAAAATCTGATATTTGAAATTTTACCAGAGTGAATGTAAAATCTGGCCCACAGATTCGGAATATCAAGGGGACACAAACAGCTGACCTCGTGAAAAGCACCCGCACAGTTCAGTTTACCACAGCCTCAACCTGTGCCTCCAGGGCGGGTGCACCTGCTCCACTTGAGGGCCCAACACTGCTGCTCTGTGAGCTTTGACAGTTGGCCAAAGCAAGAAAAAAAAAAAAAAGAATCAATGCTGGGCTCGGCCACAGGTGCCTCACAAGTAGGGCTGAGAGGAAATGCACAGACAGGGCCAAGACTGCTAAGCAAACTCAGGTGAGTGTCCCTGGTGAGGGGGGTGGGGTGTAGCCTGGAAAAGCCAAGGATTCAGGGCTGGAGAGATGAGTAGATATACCCAACAGAACCACTCCTGAAGTCATGCAGAAGTTAAGGGTTGCATAAGAATGTTAAAGAGCAGGCTGGAGAGGATGCCTCAGTGGTTAAGAGCACTGACTCTTCTTTCTAGAGGTCCTGGGTTCAGTTCCCAGCAATCACACGGCCCTCTTCTGGTGTGTCTGAAGACAGCTACAGTGTACTTATATAAATAAATGAATCTCTTAAAAAGGAATATTAAAGAGGATGTAGCTTAGTAGAGTACTTGTCTGGTATGTGCAAAGCTGGCAGTCAGTGAACTGTCATTAGGTTCCACGGCTAATACCACATCCACCAGGCAGGCACCATAGTAATCTCGGCACTTGGGACGTGTGGCCAGAAGGATCAGAAGTTTATCACTGGCTACCTAGCAAGTTCAAGACCATCTTGGGCTACATGAGATACTATTTCAGAGGGAGATGAGAAAACACACACACACACACACACACACACACACAGGTCTATAGCCAAATTTGACCTTTATGTTGGCCACATGCACAGCTAGCTATCTGGGGCCTCGGGAGCCACAGATTGGACACACCCTGGGAGCACCTATCAAGCAGCAGATGCCCTCCAGGGTGTCTGTGAGGGCACTGATGTAGGGGCTTCTGAGTGGTGGCATTGTCCAGAATGTAGGCCTGCTTAGCTGCTACACAGGCTTGGATGTTAAACTAGCAAGCTGCATATTTAAACAGCCCTGCACTTTGTTAAGTTCCTCTTTAACAAAAGCAAAGTTAAATCCTGGAGGGGACGGAAAGACCCAGGATAAAGGAACCCTGAGGTTCAGAGTGGAAAGTCGAGAGGGTGGGTGCTTGTGCAAGTGGCCGGAGCGGCAGCCATCCCCCCACTACACAGGAGGGCAAGGTAAAAGGCAGGGTAGGAAGCCGAGGGCACCAAGCCTGGAGCTAGTGTAGTTGTTCTCGTGGAAGATAGTGTTCTGGGGGAATTTCAGAGTCACTTGGGGAGTTTAGTAAGAATTAGTCATGGGAAACCAAGGGTGCCATTTTCATTTTTTTTTTTTTTTTGAGTCAGGGTATTATAGATAGCCCAGGCTAGCCTTAAGCTCCGAGTGAGTTTCTGCTGCCAGTTCCTATGTGCTGGCATTACAGGTGTGCATCACCATGTCTGGTTTCTCTGATGCTGGGGGTCACACCAAGGACTTCATGTGTGCTAGGCAAGTATTCTATCAACTGAACCCCATCCCTAACCCAAGCTTGGATATAGGTCAAGATATGATAAAGAAACACCACTCTCCAGGAATCTTCAGGAGAACATTCCAGAGGCGGCCCACTATTCAGTAGCAGCCTTTGAGACTAGACTGGCATATGGCTTTACCATTTCCCACACAAGGCTGCATCTGTGATGTGAGCAACTGGCCTAGATGCTCATTAGGACCGCAGAAAAGGGAGCTGGAGAGATGGCTCCAGGGTTAAAAAAAAGGAGTTAAGGTTTTCTTGCCCTGTCATGGGACTCTGTAACTCTGGGGTTTTAGGTTATCCTCAAGATCCCTTTACCCATGGGTACCTACCCACAAGTAAATATAATTAAAAATAAAATAAATCTTAAAAAATAAAAAACCATGAAAGTAAAAAAACAAGATTACATACGCACCTGTTCACTGTCTGTCAGCACAAAAATATCATCACACTCTGGACGAGCAGTGGACCACTGATTCAGTGACCACCCCCAAGGGTGCTCCAAGACCCCCAGAGATGGCTGACACAGGACCGAACTGAACTCTGTGCACACCGTTTTTTCCTAGACACGCCTGAGGTAAACATCGCCTTTTTTTAACCTAGAGGAAGAATTTTATAGCTTCTCTTTGGCACATCCAAATTGTCATTCGTATGATCAAAATACATGATGTAGACGCAAGAAAATTTGTTGGCGTTTGTTAACCGTGCACTCTGGAGCTTGAGACAGTTAATCTTCAGTCATCTTGACAGGATTTGGAATCATCTGGAAGTTAAAACCTCCGGCACGGCTGTGAGGATGTTCCCGGAAAGGCTTAATGAAGGAGGGGAGACTCACTCTGAATGTGGGTGACACTGTGTAGGGGTTGGGGGTCCCCAACTGACTGAAAAGGAGAAAGCCAGCAGCATGCTGACACTCATGTCTTCTGACCTCCTCGCTGTGCGCAAACTACTGTCTACATTTTTTTTAAGCTTTATTTTATGTATATGATTATACTGTCACTGACACACAAGAAGAGAGCATGAGATCCCATTCCAGATGGTTGTGAGCCACCATGTGGTTGCTGGGAATTGAACTCAGGACCTCTGGAAGAACAGTCAGCGCTCTTAAACGCTGAGCCATCTCTCCAGCCTCCTACTCTCTACTCTTGCTGTCATGAGATCCTCAAGGAGCTGGGTTGCCTCAAACCGTAAGCCAAAATAAACTTTCTTTCCTCAATCAGCTATTTAGTCACAAAAACAAGAAAAGTAGCAGCTGATGAAGGGTCCTTGTTGAGTAAAATGAAGGTTACTTGAACTCAACACTCAGTAGCACAAAAGTCAACATACTAACCAAAATGCCTGTTTTCTGAGCCCACACGCTGCGCTAAGGGCTGCTTCCAGCCCCAGCAGGACAAGGCTGGCAGAGTGGCACAGGGCTTCTGAATGCTCTTCAGCACAGAGTGCCATTAAGAGTTTGTTATGGGGGCTGGAGAGATGGCTCAGTGGGTAAGAGCACTGACTGCTCTTTCCAAGGTCCTGAGTTCAAATCCCAGCAACCACATGGTGGCTCGCAACCATCCGTAAAAAGAGATCTGACGCCATCTTCTGGTGTGTCAGAAGAAAGCGACAGTGGACCCACATACATGAAATAAATAAATAGACATTAAAAAAAAACAATTAAAAAATGAAATCATGTAACTTTTCTCATCATAATGCAATAAAAGTTTAAAAAAAAGAGTTTGTTATGAATTATTCATACATGGGACTTTCACTTAATATTTCCAGACTGTGGGTGATGATAGATATGAAACCATAGAAAACAAAAAAGTAAAGAGGGACAAGGTCTTCATAGTATAGAACAGTCAGTACTTGAGCCATTTGGATGAAGCCACTATGTGACCTAGAGGATTCTCATGATAAGATGCAAAAGGTGATTACAGGAATCACACAATGGCCTCTGTCCAGAACTAACATTGTAGCCACTTCCCATGCTGATGTTACTGTGAGAGTGACCCAGGTAGGTAACTTAGGCTTGTGAAACACAGCTAAATGATTCCTGCTCAACCTAATGCTAAGCCCTGGCTCGACTCTGCGCTAAGGACTTCATCTCCCTAGAGAAGGTTCTGTGTGTCAAAGCAAAATGTCCTTGTGAGCCACCGCCCCCCTCTATACTACAGATGCCTCCACTCTGCTAATGCTTTTCAACTGTGTCATTGTGGAACTGAGTGCAAAGTTAGCTTCAGGAATCTCACCGTTGCCATGGGTAACGTGAATTCAAAAGAGGGATGGAACAAAACATCCTGTCGATATCCGCCCTCAAGTGGGAGGCTAAATGAAGTGCTAGAACACCTTAGAAAACAGAAGACACCTGGCAAGGGATGGGCAGTACAGCTCTGCATGCGGAGCTAGCCTCCCATTTGCTAACAGCTGCTAAAAATATTCTCTCTGTATGATGCTTGCAAGTCCTGGCAAATACCCAGAAAAAGGAAAATGAATGTTTGAAACTTTAGCCTGCATTATCCAAGATACCAGCTATGGCCACGTATAGCCATTCGGTAGTATTTGGTAGTAGAACCAGGCAGTATTTGAACCGGTGCAAAGTTGAAATTTAGACATGGAACTGAGGATATAGCTCAGTGTCCCTGGATTAAATTCCTGGTTCCACATAAAAACAAAAATTTCATTTAAAAGCCAGATGTGGGGGCTGGAGATGGCTTAGTAGTTAAGAGTACTTGCTATTCTTGCAAAGGACTGAAGTTTGATTTCCGGTCCCCACATCAGGGAACTCACAACCACCTGAGACTCTACTTAGCCCTGGCTATCCTGGAACACACTATGTAGTCCAGGCTGGTCTTGAACTCACAAAGATGGGACTGCCTCTGCCTCCAGAATGCTGGGATTAGAGGCATGCCACCCTTCCCCACTACCCCTGAGAACTTCTTACATGTCAAGAGCCTGCTGAGGAGGCTTTGAGCCTTAGGAGATTCAAATAAGCAAGTGAAGACTCTTCAATTCCAAATTCAAAGCCACAGAGACCTCAAGTGGTGTTTCTGGGGAAGGGTGAATGCCGGTCTGAAATGAGTGAAAGGGAAGATCTAAGTAAGGGAGCCTTGTTTCTAAGGAGGAGACCGTGAGCCTGGCAAACAACAGAGCTATTAACAGGATGGTTTTAAGTAGGAGGGAACAGAGGAGAACTTCCCTATTGACTTAGTGGGTCCACCACACCCAAGTGCCTTAAGCAGCAGACACAAAGCACAGTTGGTCCACAGTGGCAGAGCTGATGATGACTCATGATGGTCAGGAAATACACACCAGCTCTTGATCATATCCAACCCCCCCTCGAACTCCCTCACTCACCAACACACCCTCTCTTTGATCTACATCCTCTTTCTCTTTCTTATGCATATGGGTGCTTTTCCTTGCATGCGTGTCTGTGCTGCATGTATGTCTGTGTACCACATATATGTGGTGCCTTTGAAGATGTCAGATCCCCTAGAACTGGAGTCACAGATAGTTATGAGCCATCATGTGGGTCCTAAAAATTGAAGCCAGGTCCTCAGGGCCAGTGTCCTTACCCCACAAGCTATCTATTCAACACCCCCCTCCCTTTTGAGACATGGTCTCACTATGTAGCCCTGGCTGGCCTCGAACTTACTATATTCTATCAGGCTAGTCTTAAGTTCACAAAGACCCCCTTACCTCTGCCTCCTCAGAGCTGAAACTAAAAGCCTCACCACAGCCAAACCCATCACTGATTCCAGCTGTGCTGCCCGAATGCACAGGGGTGCATGGGTGTAGGGTTATCTGCTGGAGCACAGTCAACCCACCAGCTGCCGTATCCCAGAAGAAAATTAAGTCTCCATCAGCTTCCAATAGCTCCTCAGTTAGAAGTGGGGTTGTGTGAGCCCTGCCCCCATCCATGCCAGAACAGTGAATGGTTTGATCTTGTGCAGGCAAGCAGAGCTGCTATAAAATCATGAGTATAACAGCCATGTCACATATAGAAGACAGCACTTCACAGCTTTCCATCCACACTCTCCCCTAATCTGTGTAGCCCTGGCTGTCTCAAAACGTACTCTGTAGACCAGCCTGGACTGGAACTCAGAGATCTGCCTGCCACGGCATCCCAAATGCTTGGGAATCTCTCAACTCTTACATTCTTTCTGTCTCTTCTTCCACATGTTTCTTAAGCCTCGAGGGAAGGGATATAACTATTCCACTTAGGACTGAGCACTCAACAGTCACTCTCAACTCTTTGACCAGTTATGAGTCTCCTTCCTCCCCTACCACCAACCCCCACGCTCTCCCTGCCATGGGACTGATGCTTTTGATATAACTATTATGAGCTGAAGTGTTATTTCAATAATGTTTTTTCTCTTCACTTTTGTTCTTGTGGGTTCTAGGGAGTTGGAGAGAAAAGGCTAGAACAAAACAAAACAAAACAGTGCCTCCATCTTACACCCAGAGTTCCCTCATTCTGTCATAGCAGCAATCTGGAAGCCTGAAGGGAACTGGGAGTGTGTTGGTCTGTCCACTGTTTATCAGCAGGTAGACAGTGTGAGAGCAAATGGCTTAGAGGGTAGAGCAAGAGTTAGAAGTAAAGAGCATCAAAGGTATCCAGAAAAGTCAGACGACAGAGAGCAGCTCCTCCACCGGGGAGAGAGAGGTGTGTCAGAACAAAGCACCAGGGGCCTAGTAGCAAGGAGTAGCCACAGGGGACAGAGGAACTTTGAGTCCAGGGGCTCAGGCTCGGATGGCGGTGGCCAAGCCATGGAGTTACTGAACCTTCTCAAATTCAACAGTTTTATTTGAACACCTATGGAGGCAAAGGGATTTTCTAAAACTGACCTTAGCAATATCTCCACTCTGCATGCTCTTACAGTAAAACAGTAACCCTCCTACATTTGGGCCTGAATCTGAAGCTCAGTGAGGGTTTAGTGAAAGGAAAGTCAGATAAGGGGATGGGTAAGCATGGCAGCACAGGTTGAATTCAGGGTAGGGGGCAGGCTATGGATTGGAGGGAGATTTCTAGTTGAACTAGAGAGCCTGCCATCTACTTATAGGCTGGGACAGATAAGGGGCCAACAAGGAAAAGGGGGAGGGGCCTGAACATGTTCCTTTTGGGCCTGTGGTTGGCTGTCATTAGGGCTAAGAAAACAAGGCAAATGGAGAGTTAAATGTCAGTGCCTTGGTGAACATCTCTTCAGGCCAGCCATTATTGGAGCTGATGAAGAACAAAGGTGTGGTGAGCAAGGATCCAGAGAAACAATTTACTTTAGTCAGTGTTAGGAACTGACATTTGTTCAACCAAAACCAAGGAGCTTTGCAAAACGGCACACATTTGTCTGGCTTGCACGGGACCTCCCGTGACTTTCTTATAAAGGGCACGGTTTGTAGGACACTCCCCCTAGGAACATGCCTTGAAGGAAGTTCAGACCCCAAGAAGAGCTTTCAGGTCGTTTGTGCCCTCTGAAGTCCCCAGGTAAGGGCCCAGAGCCATCCAGCACTCATTACTGCGACAGAAGGGTCTGAGCCTTTAGATGCCTGTTGTACCTGTTCTCTGACTTGATCCTCTCCAGCACTTTGATGATCACCAGGGAAGGCTCCAGAAAGTGTGGAGTAGAGATCAGGCTCTTCCAAATTCCAGAGACATTGCAACCATAAGGTCACTGTGATTTTATAGCTTGTATCGTTTGGGTGATTATACACTCATAGATAAATTGGTACATATAACAAAATCTACTCCGAGATGTGTAAGCAACAGCCATGGAGACCACCTAATGTGAGACTTAACTATCAGCAAAAATCCCAGAGGTTGTTACAGTAGCCTGACCAGGGCTCCATGGAACCCAACAGGGTAAGCTCCCTCTGGCCTGCGTAGAGACCTAACATTACAAGCTACCATTGCATGAGTTAATCCAGATGGGCTGGCTGGTCACCTGGCCTAGGCATCTCTCAAGAAGGGGGAGTTCACTTCAAGAGAGCTAGGGGATAATTATCCCTTAAATGAGACATGCTTTTCTGTCCTGGAACCTCTATCCTCAGAGCTTTGATGAGGTTTTGTTGAATCTGTCTGTCCACCTTGCTGAATTCTAACTTTCTCCAATGCTCCCCTCTTCACCGTGAGGCTCGCCTACCATGTGGTTGGCCTCCAAGCCAGCTTAACTCAAATGCCGTGACTTCTTCTTCTTCCCCACCTTCCTCTTCTGTACGTCTGTCAAGACTTATAGCTTGCCATCTGAAGTTTTTCTTTTGAACTCTAATAAAATAGTCCTCAAAGTTTCTTTTGAGTCTGTCCTTAAATTCTCTCATTGATGAGACAGAGAATCCTAAGCACGTCCCCATATTTCTCCCATAACATAAATGGTAATAACTATCACAATGGTCACCGGAATGGAAAGGACCATAGTTGGCTAGTGTATTGATCTTGGTCTCCTTCCCACTGTCCCTCACTCTCCCAGGACACCGCAGTCATTCCATTGTAACACACCCCAGCTTATGTGAGCTGCACCCACTGTCTTCTACCCAGATGCAGGCAGAGGTTAGCACAGGATGTACATGTATGTTATATGGAGCCCTTCTGGCTCCCTGGCCAAGCCCCACCCCACTGCTTGGCATCATGGACCATTCACAGCTTTATTTTCTTGACTTTGAAAGACCGTTCCCTTTGATCTAGAGCTGACCTTAGGATTCTTCCGAAGGCTCTCAGTTAAACCAGGCAGAGTCTGCCCATGGATTGAGGCCAGTGGAGTTGGCACACTTGGTTGGTAGTGTAAATACCTTATCTGGGCACCTCCTTTTCCTTTTATTTTACCATGGCCAGTGGAAACCTGCCACCAACCGCCAAGCCTTGTCCTTGTTCAGACATGCTCCAGGTGCGGGGAACAGAGGTTCTCCACCCTTTCTGCAGGTGTTAGGTAACAATGCCTCTCCCTACCCACTCTACTGTGTCTCTGGAATGAGGTGTCTCCCGTAAAGCAGCTCTCTCCTGCAGATTTTCATCCTCTCCGAATCGAATTGCTAAACAAACCCAGTAACAAAACCAAGTCTAAGGTCAAACAAGCCACAGAAATGTTGTAACCATGGAAGGGAATCACTGCAGTTCAATGGCCACTGAATCCACAGAGCCAAGAAAGCGTCCTCCGATGTTGATGCTGTCAGCTACCCCGGGAAAGTTTCAGCTGTGTATCATGATTAGGCAAGTAGGTTAACTAAATATGCCAAGGAAAACCCCAACCACTGCCCAGTGTTCTTCCTTACCCATTAGAAGGTTGAAAGGAAAATAGCGTATTTCTGGAGCAGGACATAGTTGTGGTACAAGTCAAAACACAGTCCTGACTGAACACAATGCTTATAGTAAAAACCCTCTCGTGAGCCAGACATCTGCTCACAAGCACCCCTGTCCCCCAGGAACCACTGCCGGAGATAGAAGCTTTGGTGTTTCCCACTTTGTAGACAGATCAACAGAGGCTTGCAGGGAAAAAACTAGTGCTCAATTTCAGCTGCCCAACAGAGAATAAGATGTTTTATTTTGAATTAATTAATTTATTTTATGTATATGAGTACACTGTTGCTGTCTTCAGACACACTAGAAAAGGGCATCAATCCCATGATTGATGGTTGTGGACCACTATGTGGTTGCTGGGAATTGAACTCAGGACTTCTTGAAGAGCAGTCAGTGTTCTTAACCGCTGAGCCATCTCTCCATCCCAGAATAAAACATTTTGATCACGGGCTCCCCCTGTGGCAGGCCTGTCTCCTGTGGTGTGCTACAGGTACACACACGGTCTTGCTGCAGATTAGCTTGCACAGTTACACTTCATACAAGGAACTGTGTCTGCTTTTTCAGAGAATGAAAAATGGTGGAGACACAAAATTGTTCTTACCCGGTGGTAAAGAAGAACATCAGTGGCTGGAACGGGGCCTCAGTAGTTAAAGTACTTGCCATCCAAGCATGAGGACCAGAGTTCGGATCACAGAAGCTGACATCTCAGCAGTAACCGGCATTGGAAGATAGAGGAAGAGAGCCTTCCAGCAAGCACACTAGCATGCCAACCATATTGGCACGTTCTGGGTTTGACTGAGATCTTACCTCAGCAAATAAAGTGGAAGGGCCATAGAGGACACCCGATATCAACTTCAGACGTGCACATGCTCATGCATGGGTGACTACATACATGAAACAGGCACACACACACACATGTACACACACATACACACACTGGAGGAAACAAAAGAAAGGCATATCAATCCTTCCTTGTTTTAAATTCCTACATAGAGTCAAGGATGAAGATCAGTTGATAGAGTGCTTAAATGAATGTTTGCATGAATGAAGCCTGGACTTCAATCCCTGACACTGCATAAAATGGGTGTGATGTTACACCTATATTCACAACCCTTAGAAAGATCATAAATTCAAGGTCATTCTCAGCTACGTAGGAAGTTCAAGGCCAACCTGGGTTACTGAGACTCTGTCCTTTTTTTTTTTTTTTTTTAAAGGCTCCTGAATTCAATGTTGTGGAAATTCCCCATTCCTATCCACCCAGAACTCTGAATCAACTGAACCATCTGGAATATTCCTTCACAGATGGTATCTCTTTTGCCCACCCCAGCCATGTAAGACAGTGCCTAGAAGTCCAGGAAAATGGAGCTAGGGACCCCATAAACTAGGTGTGCATGCCTATAATCCCAGCACTTGAGATGTGCAGACAGGAAGATCAGAAGTTCAGGGTTGTCCCCATCTATACAGAAAACTTGAGGGCAACCTGGGATGCATGAGACTGCCTTGAACAAGCAAGCCAACAAAACAGAGGAAACAGTAAGGAATGAGGAAAAGACAGCAATTCACAGAAGGAACGAGAAAAGCAGAGGTTTCAGTGCATGCCAGCATGGGGAGAAGAGGTCAAGGGGCCACGGCACAGCTCCATGATTCAATGTAAGAAGTACACACCCTCCAACACATCCAAGCCTCCCTGCAAAATGTGAAGACATATGTAAGAAGGAGAGGGGTCAGGCTGAGAGATGGCTCAGCAGTTAAGAGCACTGACTGCTCTTCCAGAGGTCCTGAGTTCAATTCCCAGCAACCACATGATGGCTCAGAATCATCCTCAAAGGGATCCAATGCCCCCTTCTGGAGTGTCTGAAGACAGCCACACTGTACTCACATATATAAAATAATAAATAAATCTTTAAAAAGAAGAAGAAGAGGAGGAGGAGGAGGAGGAGGAGGGTCAGGCTTGGATGGAAGAGAAATGCTTGTCTGTCTTGTGTGTACCAGGGTTCGATACTCAGCTGACTTACGATCATTTACACAGACTGTGACATTTACTATTGTTTTATTTTGCCAAAGTAGATTTGATAGGTAACTAAGAAGCTCCAGGTCAGCCACGCATGGTCACACACACCTTTAATCCCAGCACTCAGGACAGCCAGAGCTGTTAGACAGAGAAAGCCTGTTGTGAACCCCAGCCCCCCAAAAGCTCCAGTTCCAGAAGAGCCATAGTTAAGCTTTCAATTTTCCATTTCCTGAAAACATAACATTTTGACTAAGACACATGTGCTCACATGATGGAACATGAAAGATTTAGGAGGTTTGGGCCTAAAATTGTCTGATGATTTTACAGCTGTGACTATGAATCCATCTTGTTAATATCTGAGACGCTGAGGAGAGGGAAAGCCGCACCCGAAGGTCAGAGTCAGGCAGTTCGTCCCCACTGCACGTACATACGGTACTTAAGGTTTAAATCTTCAGTGGATCATTTGACTGGAGTTTGCATACACAATTATCTCAAATTCGAGGAAAAGAAAAAGGAAGCAAGCACCAGTGGCGTGGCCTGGCTCTTAGGTCCTCTACAAACTCCTGTGGCACTATGGAGAGCTGGTGGGAAATTTAGGGGTCAGGCTTATTAGAGGAAGGTCACTGGCAGAGCACATGCCTGTGAAGTTAAATCAAAATGCAGTTTGCTCACTCACAGTCATAGTTTATCTGAAGGCACTCAGGGTGGCCAATTGGGAGCATCACTGCAGGGCTGGGGATGTAGTTCAGTTGGTGTCAAGCTTGCAAGTATTCAAGGAAGCCTTGAATTCCGTGGCCGGCATCCCTGGGAACCTTTTCACCACACAGTGCGGTGAGAGAAAAGTACCCCCTTCTTAAAGCATGGAGGCCATAGAGGAGCAGGCAAATGGGCTAGGGCTGGGGCCTTGGGCCTTGCCATCATATATATATACATATATGCATATATATATATACATGTATATCATATCTAACAAACACAAAATAATGCATCCTTATAACAGGCACATATTAAAATGTCAGGTGTGTGTCATTTTACACTTTAAAATGACTCAGTTCCATTTTGTCACATTTTATTAGTCACCCAGGATAGACTACATTTCCTGTGAAAATTTTGTCAGCGATAAGCTCCTGGTGAGGAAAACTGAACGTTGCCTATCACCAACATTCCAGAAATGAGGTCCATGACTGAAGAAGCAATCCAAGAGAATTCAGGGACCCACACCCTCCCTGTTTTTCAAGAAGACCTACCTGTTGGGTTGTGGTTGCGGTTGTTGGTGTCTTGTTTTATTTTGTTTAACAGGGTCTCACTAGGTGGCTCTGGCTGGTCTGGAACTTGCTATACAAACCTGGCTAGGCTCTCAGTCACAGATATGCCCCCTGCCTTTTTGTTTTGGTTTGGTTTGGTTTTTGGTTTTTTTTCCTATTGTAATGTAAAGGAGGTAACTGCAGCAAGTGCTCAGGGCATGGTGCTCCCTCTCTAAAGGAGCCCTCACAGCAATATACAGAGTCTCTCTACAGAGCCTGGTTGCTTATCCTGAAACTTTGTAAACCAGGCTGGCCTTGAACTCAGAGATACACCTGCCTCTGCCTCCTTGAGTCCTGGGATCAAAGGTGTGCGCCATCACACCCAGCCACGGCTAAGCTTTTTTGTTGTTAGAGATACAAAGTTCAAAGGAAGCACATGTTTAGAGGCAGATATCAAGCTACTCGCCTTTGAGATCAACCGATAAGAAGGCTGGAGTGGAGGGGAGGAGTGAAGCTGGCTGTCTCCATTTTGCCTTACTAGATTCCTAAGGACCAATCAGCGAATCCGGGCTCAAGACAACAGTGAGGCCTTGCTGCCCCCTGCTGGCCACTTAGCCATCGTTCTGTGATGATTGAGGCTCAGGAGCTAGCTTTCTCGGTATTTCGGATAACCCATCTTTTCTCAGCACTTTTATGCTCAGCAGTTTATCTGAGCATTATGGACAGCTGTCAATAAGAAAATGTGATTTCTTATTGTCGAATCTGTACTATCATATTTGGTCTATAGTGGTCCTAGGAAAAACCAACAAAACCTTGTTTTTTTTTTGTTTTTTTTTTTTTTGTTTGTTTTTTTTGTTTTTTTTTGGTTTTTCGAGACAGGGTTTCTCTGTGTAGCCCTGGCTGTCCTGGAACAACTCACTCTGTAGACCAGGCTGGCCTCGAACTCAGAAATCCACCTGCCTCTGCCTCCCAAGTGCTGGGATTAAAGGCGTGCGCCACCACCGCCCGGCATGTAGCTGTCTTTAGACACACCAGAAAAGGGTGTCAGATCTCATCACGGATGGTTGTGAGCCACCATGTGGTTGCTGGGATTTGAACTCAGGTCCTTCAGAAGAGCAGTCAGTGCTCTTAACCAATGAGTCATCTCACCAGCCCTAAAACCTTGTTTTCATAAGGCAGTAGTTAAAGAAGGTGTATTCCCGGAGTTCTAATCCCAGTGGATTCACTGACTGGGTAACTGCCAAATTACTTCACTGCTCATAGCCTCCCTGTTCCCTGATTTAAAACAGAGCTACTCACCAGGTTTGCAGACACCAGGGACAATTGTGAGTGTTTGGGAGAGTGACTGAAGACACATGGAGAGATTAGGGAGGACAGCACAGCCTCTCCCTCCTCTGGCTCCCCTTTAATAATCTCTGTCTATAGTGAGGTGCCCAGCTGGCTTCCTGTGCCTTCCCCACACTACCTGCCAGCCCATCCATACCCCCAACCATCCATCTCAGTATCCCTCTTGAACCACCAACTGAAACCTTTCAAACAGAAGGGAGGTGCTTGCTCAGTTGACTCTGTCCCCTGCCCCATGAAGCTGTTCTCAGCTTCTGGGCATCCACCACCCATCACTCTTGTCAGTGGGTGACAATGGATCCCAAGGCACTCGGAGGCACTCATGGGGAACTACTGAGTTCCTGTGATTTCCCACAGTCCTTTGCTGGTGCTCTCATCCTCTCATCTCGGCCACACTCTGAGGGTGGGAGTCACCCCTGTTCATTGAATGCATGAGTGTGTGTGTGTGTGTGTGTGTGTGTGTGTGTGTGTGCGCGTGTGAGAGAGAGAGAGAGAGAGACAGAGACAGAGACAGAGACAGAGACAGAGATGGGGTTGGGAGGAGGAGAGCAAGTGAAAGAGAGAGACAGAGACAGAGACAGAGAGAGAACAAGAGAGACAGAGAGACAGAGACAGAGAGACAGAGAGACAGAGAGATCTTCACTCAATTTCTCTCTCCCAAACCCACAAGTCATCCCTTTAAGAACCCAAGTTTGTGAAAGTTACACTTGTTAAGTGTATGACATAATATCTGATGGTTCATTTTCAAAGGTGCCTGAATGAACAGTAAGCATTACCCTCCTAATGTCTGCTAGCTTAGCTATCCACCCCCAAACTTTGTTAAGATACGCTCCCAAACTACAATATTTGAGTAGGAAATTACTAACAGCCAAGCTTGCTTTCAAGGCCATGCATCTAAACATTAAAATCAAAAGGATGTAAGACATGGAGATGAACCCATGCATTGATTTTATTTAGAAAAAAAAAAAAAGACAGAGGGAAGGCTGAGACTTAGCTGGCGTGTAGGCTGTGCCCTCCTGATTATGGTAAGAGGAAATGAGGAAGGGTCACAGAGTCAAAGTTCACAGACTGCTCTTCCCACTTAGTCTATGTCCACCCACTGTTCGAGGCCTTGCAGCATCATAAAACTAGCTGCCTCGCTCCTGTTATGGATCGAGGTGAAGTGGATGAGAATTTCCCAACAGGCGCAGTTGATGGTGCTGTTTGGTAGGTCTAGGAAGTGTGGCCTTGCTTGAGAAACCACGTCACTCGGGTTAGCCTTGAGAATGCACAGCTCCACCCATTTCTGATCTGCTCCTGCCATTTCTGTTTGCCACCAGGGATAAGAGCTCTCAGCTTCAGCTCTTGCTCCCATGCCTATCCCTTGCTGCCACACCTCTATGCCATGATGGACTCTTACCCCTCTGGAACCATAAGCCAAAACAAACTCCTTCCTCTATGAACTGCTTCTAGTCAGTCACAGTGTTTTATCCCAGTAATGGGGCAGTATCTAATGTGTCAAGATCATTTGTTCCTCATGCGGGTTTTTTTTTTTAAGATTTATTTATTTTATGTATGAGTACACTGTCACTGTTTTCAGACACCCCAGAAGAGGGCATCAGATCCCATTACAGATAGCTGTGAGCCACCATGTGGTTGCTAGGAACTGAACTCAGGACCTCTGGAAGAGCAGTCAGTGCTCTTAACCGCTGAGCCATCTCTCCAGGACCTCTCACGCAGATTTTTCAATGCTAGTAAACACAGATGACAACCTACTTGAACTTGTTAGTAGGGTAGGTATGAGGGACTGCTTCCAAAGACATCTATTCACAGGGATCTGGTGTTCTGTAAAGCCTGTGAAATACATATCAAAATAGCTAGCTCCCATTAATAAGGTAAACATCCTAAGAGTCCTCCCCCTCCCCTGCCCCCTGTGAATGCCTGCAAACATCCAATCCCTATGGAGACTTTTTTAAAAAAAGATTTATTTATTTATTATATGTAAGTACACTGTAGCTGTCTTCAGAAACACCAGAAGAGGGCATCAAATCTCATTACAGGTGGTGGTGAGCCACCATGTGGTTGCTGGGACTTGAACTCAGGACCTTCAGAAGAGCAGTCAGTGCTCTTAACCACTGAGCCATCTCTCCAGCCCCTATGGAGATTTTTTATAGAGACCTTTTTTTCTTTTTTTTTTTTTTTGCTTTTTTTTTTAATTTTGTCATATTCTTTAAAATTTATAAAACATTGTAACAATAAAAGTGAGTATTATAAAGGTTGTTTGATATAAAAAAACAATTGAACAGCCTTATGTAGATGCTTGTCTACAGCAATACTGAAAATAGATACGTTTTTCTCAATATAAATTTTAAATAACTCCAAACATATTAACTGTATATTTTAAAATAATACATCACTACTATTTTTTAAATGAACATGAATAGAGAAAGTTTTTTGTTTGTTTTGTTTTTAGTAGAGCTTAAAATCTTAGTTTTTACTGTGGTACAAGACCAAAATAAGAACAATTTTTAGACATTGGAGTTCATTGTAATAAGGCTGTACTTCAATGACCCTCATATAACCAAAGGATTTTACCTCCTTAGTAGCTAAGCTAAGAGTTGACAGTTCTGCTGCACCAAGGAATGAATTGTAGGCACAATTTTTGGAT
>NW_022196894.1:87662125-87663154 GCF_008632895.1 Mastomys coucha
ATTTGACTGGAGTGATTGTCTTCATTCTCAGCCCACAGAAAACAGGTTACATTCATTTAAGAAATGGTATTTGAAAACAAAACAAAACAACACAACACAACACAACAACAACAACAAAAAACGAAAAAAGAACCGGGCAGTGGTGGTGCATGCCTTTAATCCCAGCTCTTGGGAGGCAGAGGCAGGTGGATTTCTGAGTTCCAGGCCAGCCTGGTCTACAGAGTGAGTTCTAGGACAGCCAGGGCTACATATTAAGAGAAACCCTGTCTTGAAAAACAAAAAATAAAACAAAACAAAACAACAACAACAAAAACCTAAAAATAGAAATGTTGTGTGTATTAAGATGGTCTATCCATGAAGTCATTCACCAACTGTTTTAATGAACAATGGTTCTGTTTGGAGGGTGGCACAGACATTAGATGAGGGTAAGGATTTGGTTCATTGGCTGTGATGATTTTGAAAAGCATTCATCTCAAAGAAAGAGTAACTTATAAAGTCCTCTTCTTCAAACTTGATACAATAGTTACAAACATCAAGCAAAGCATTCAGTCTCACTCTTTGTTGTTTTCTTACAAGTCATCTCCCAAGTTAATTGCCTGCATTTCTTTTGGCTGTACAAATAATTTTGAAATATGTAAGCTGTTCTGAAAACAATAGTATAGTGTAAAAACATCAAATAATCCTACTAATAGAGAGGCTGAGATAGGAGAAGCATGATTTCAAGACCATTATGTGGTACCCAACAAGACACTGTCACGTACAAACAAGCTGAAAGTGTGTATGGATTGTACAATATTGGGCCTATTTCTCCAATTACCAAATTAGAGAGGCCATTGGATGATAGTCAACAAATTTCTAATTCCTCATACTTTTGAATTTCAATCAATTAGGATATGTTGGCAATATTAATTTTCATATTAAGAGATTTTAAGAAAAAGTAATTGTTACTTCCTGTTATTTCTGTTGTTAGAGGTGGAATTATGTTTGTGTGGGTTTGTTGAAAGATTACTTTCTTGCTTCTTCTAGGGT
>NW_022196894.1:87664142-87686144 GCF_008632895.1 Mastomys coucha
TGGGAGAACTGGGTTCTGATGATGCCAAGTAACCTTGGTTTCTGTTGCTTATGTTCTTATGCTTGCCTGCCCTGGCTAAATCTTACTGGGGCCTGTCCTTCCTGTGATCCTGGTTGTGTCAGAATTCCTCAGAGTCAAGTTGTCTCTGGGATCCTGTGATTGTGGGATCCTGTGACCCTGGGCTTGTTAGAGCACCTGGTAGTGCAGCAGCTTCTTCTGGTTATTATAGGACTCTCTGTGGAGTTTGTGCCCAAGGTCTGCTCAGGGGGCTAGCCCAAACAGACCACTGGGCTGGAGGAGTTCCTGTATGCCTGGGTACTGCTGGTCCCAGTTACTCCCAGTGTTGGGACAGATGTGTCCTCCTCACTTCTGATCCTATGATGAGACTTTTTTTCTATATATAAACATATGTGATAATTTTATATGTAAACTAGGCACAGTAAGAGATCTAAGAGATTAACAAGATTCAATCATAAAATAATCGACACAATAAACTGCAACAAAATTTATGTGAAGATATGAGGTTATTCCTAGAAATTTCCAATTAAAATTTTCAAGCTTCAGCCGACTGGAGTAATTGAAAACCAGAAAGTTAAAGTTGGATGTGGAGAGGACTACTGTCCATCACTGGGAGGACTACTGTCCATCACTGGTAGCCTTTCTGCGTGCCTCTCCTTACCTTTCTGTCACCCTGCTTTGTGACTGACCTCCAGGAGTGTTTTCTGACCTTGAGCTTTTCTGGGTTTGCCTAATGAGAGGCAGTAAGAAGAAACCAGAGGGAGCAGGAGGGTTCGGTGTTTCTTTCCATTGGCACTGACTGGCTCTTTCTCCTGGTTCCAGCAGGCAGGTCACACCCCTCCCTCCCCTAGCTGTTATGGTTTCTGGATGCCTCGATATCCTTTGCTGTATCCATCAGCCTTGACCAGATTTATGACTTCTTTGCAGAATTCAACCTGATGCCACCTTCACCATCTTGCTTGGACATTTTAGCCTGTACACAAACCAGAATTGTGATCATGTGAGGAAAATTCTAGCCATGAACAAAGACTAGGAAGGACCACAGAAATGTGCTCTAACTGCTCTGTCTTTGACTGTTTGTTAATATTGCCAGTGTGTGCAAATACCGAAATTTAAAAGTGGGTCTGGAAAGAGTGGAGTTCCTTGCAGGCATTTTGTTCCTCTCTCCATCTGCCAGGTACATAGGGAGCATGGACTTCAAGGTGAGTCTGGAGAGGGTGTAGTTAACAGGATGTATTCAACCAGAACTGGGGCAAAGTATGATGAGGCAGACTGAGTGAGAGGTCTTAGCTTCAAGCTACCCAGAATGCTTGTAGTCTAGAAAATGTGGCCCGGCAGATTCCCTCACAGGATCAGCAAACACCTCATGTCCAGTCTGCCCATGCTCAGCTGGACGGTGATCGAGAGCTGTGCAGAGACTTCCACATATCCATCCATCCATCCATCCATCCCCTTCTTCATGTGGTTATATATTTCTTTGTGTATGTGTGTATGTATGTATGTATGTATGTATGTATGTATGTATGTATCGGTTTTGAAAAGGACCCAGTTAGGTTAACGAGTCGAGTGTGGGTTTCCAGCAGCCTCCTCTGCTCAGATGACTTCATGGGGTGTGATCCCAGAAGCACCCTCTTCAGGAAAGTTCCCTCACTCCTGCAGCCTCTAAAGAGGCTCTCACACCTCACACTCCAGCTCTCTCTGACTGGGGATGGAGCTGCTGTGGGAACTGCCAACCACATGTCCTTCCTCTGTTCTGCGGGCTTAGCATCTTCCCTGGGTACCTGGTCTCTGACTGGGGCTGTAGCTGCTATGGGAACTGCCAGCCACATGTCCTGCCTTTGTTCTGTGGGCTTAGCATCTTCCTGAATACCTGGTCTCCAGTCCTCACTTTTGCTTCCGTTCTAAAGCAGCAGCTACTGTCCACAGAGAGGGACTTAGAAGTCATTTCAGGGGAAATATAGCAGACCAGAGATGATTAGCAGACACAAAAACCATACAAACATGAATGCCTGTGCACACATTTGAATCAAGAGTCTGTATGTGACAATGCACGGGATGTGTATAAACTCATTTCTTTCCACTGTGTTCCAGTCTCCCTTTCTCTCTTTCTGACCCTTTCTCAATACACAGGCACTTGATTTGGTGTAAGCTGAATAGAAGAACAATGGCAAAGGCTACAGAGAGATGTGACTAGTCACAGCTCCACAGAGCAGTGCTGTTAATGGCTTGCCTGTGCGTTAAAAGGCCTCTTCACTAGATCATAACAGGAGCTAATTTTATGTCATGAACACAGCATGTGCTTTTTTAAAAAATTTTCTTTTATCTATCTATGTGTATTGGTGGTTTTTTTTTGTTTGTTTGGTTTGGTTTGGTTTGGTTTTGGTTTTTCGAGACAGGGTTTCTCTGTGTAGCCCTGGCTGTCCTGGAACTCACTCTGTAGACCAGGCTGGCCTCGAACTCAGAAATCCACCTGTCTCTACCTCCAAAGTGCTGGGATTAAAGGCGGGCGCCACCACCACCCGGCCTGGTGTATTGTTTTATTTATCTATCTGTGTGTGTGTGTACAAGGGCATATGCAAGTCACTGTGCACACGGTGGAGGTCAAAGGACAGCTTTCAGGAGTTGGTTCTCTCTCCTTCTACCCTGTGGGATCTGGGGACCAAGTCAGGCTATGAGGCTTAGCACCAGGAGCTTTACCTTCTGAGCCATCTCCCTGCTTTGTATACACGAGGCGAGTCATGCACATGACACAACATGAATATTTACTGGCAAGAACAGCTCCGCTCTTTTCAGTCTTGATTTCAGAAGTTAAAGAAGATTCCAAGTGTGTCTCTGTGCACACCAAGGGCTAGGAAGTCCTGATGTGCCTGTTACGTTATTTATTCTTTGTTTCTAAGGTGAGTTTTGTTGTTTGTGTTTTTCTTTGAGAAACTTCGGGCAGTGGTGGCGCACACCTTTAATCCCAGCACTTGGGAGGCAGGGGCAGGCGGATTTCTGAGTTTGAGGCCAGCCTGGTCTACAGAGTGAGTTCCAGGACAGCCAGGGCTATACAGAGAAACCCTGTCTAGAAAAACAAAAACAAAAACAAAAAGAGAGAGAACTTCAGGCTGGCCTGAATTCCCTGCCTCTCTTCTCACTCCCTCATGCTGGGTTCCATGTGTGTCTCAATAGTGAGGGATAAACCTCCTGTTTTGCCAGTTTAAGGAGGGGTCCATCCAGGTTGAACTAATGGTGGCTCTTGGATATGACTTTGGAACTGTTGCAGCTGGCTGCCGGAGCAGCTTCTCATGAACTCCAGCTCATGATACTCAGTATTGTTCGCTTCCCACTCAAATTGGGGCTGATCTGTGGAGAGTAGGACCCAGTGGAAGTGACGGTGTGTGGTCTCCAAGACTAGGTCATAAAAGATATCACAGATTTTTCTGCCCTGCTCTTCTTGATCACTCACTCTGAAGAAGGATCAGGTCAGCCGTATGAAGGTGTTCCTGAGAAAGAGGCTCTCCAGCCACATTTGAGCCTTCAGCTAGTGGTAGCCCAGCCGACATTTGGCAAAAACGTTATGACAGACATTGATACAGGGGCTGTCACCACAGTCTAAAATTACTGAACCGTGTAAATCA
Organism: Mastomys coucha; assembly: GCF_008632895.1. NCBI lineage: Eukaryota > Metazoa > Chordata > Mammalia > Rodentia > Muridae > Mastomys > Mastomys coucha. The sequence goes on from NW_022196894.1 coordinate 87,667,781, forward strand.
TGACAAATGAACAATAAGCATTGCTATTTTAAGTCATGATTAATGGGATGACTGTTTTCAGAATCTAATACAAAAACATTATCCGTTCGAGGCCAGCCTGGTCTACAGAGTGAGTTCCAGGACAGCCAGGGCTACACAGAGAACCCTGTCTCGAAAATAAATAAATAAATAAATAAATAAATAAATAAAGCAAAAAAACAAACAAAAAAACCCCCAAAAAACAAACAAACAAAAAACCCCCAAAACATTATCCATCATGGTGAGTGAAAAAGAATCAGTGTTGCTGCAGGAGAATGACACAAGTAACTGCCTGATATCCACCCTAGTTTGCCATTCAGTCACTTCCTTTGCTTTTATCTTATCCTTCTTGGTTATCTTAGTGCCCAGATTCATTTCCAGATATTAAGAATAAGTATGATTAGGGCTGGAGAGATGGCTCAGAGGGAAAGAATACATGTTGCTCTTGCAGAGGACCTGGGTTCAATATTCAGCACCTACAACCATCCATAGCTCCAGTCCCAAGGGACCCAACACCCTGTTCTGACTGCTGTGCGCACCAGGAACATATGTGGTGCACAGACGTATATGCAGCCAGAACTCTCACACACATAGAATATAATAATAAATCTTTAAAAGAAATAAGTACAATTATATTTCCAGTTCAAGGATTGAACTCAGAAATGATATACAGTCACAGCCATGAAGCATTCATTCATTGGTTTAAGATCATGAATGGATACATTCATAAGTCTCGGGGAATCTGTATCAATTCAAACTTCCTTTGCTATCAAAGGTAAGTGACTGGTGGTTGGTGTCTGAGGAGCAGAGTTCAGGTGATATACAAATCGGCATGTTAGTGTCTGAAGTCCACTCACTCCCACTATAAGGAATGGAGTCTTCCTGAGGAAAGAAAAATGCCCAAGACTTTGGAGGAAGTGATGGAGGTGATGAACCTTCTTGAAAAGGCAAGGCGACCAAAAAGGTTCTGGTTCCAAATCTTCAGATATGACTGTATAACTTGGAAGCAACCACAGAAGCCAGGAAAGTAAAAAGAGTCTGTAGGGGGGCGTGGGGGATGCAAGAGAGAGGAATAGCAAAACAGAGGGAATTTGAAGTGAGGAAAATGGATGGAGAGTAATCCTGAGAGGAAAAAGTTCAACACAGAAGGAGAGGGAGGGAGGAGCCCACACAACAGCAAGAATGTCTGAAAAGTCACAAGAAATCATATGATTATCTAGTCACCTAAAATTAAATATAATATAAATAGTTGTATACATAGAGTTCAAATGAAAATTTTCTACTTGAATTGGCACTGTTCCCTGAAAAAACCATAAGACTATCTTTTTTTTTTTTAACGATTTATTTATTTTATGTATATGAGTATGCTGTCCTTATACACACCAGAAGAGGGCATTGGATCCCAAGACAGATGGTTGTGAGCCACCATGTGGTTGCTGGGAATTGAACTCAGGACTTCTGGAAGAACAGCCAGTGCTCTTAACCACTGAGCCATCTCTCCAGCCTAGCCATAAGACTATCTTAAAAAAAAAAAAAACCCAACACCAGACGTGAAAATTACCCTTCCACCCTGTTAGTCAAGAAAATTCCAAAACATACAGCCTATTGATGTTGTTTTTGGTTGCCTCCAGAAGTTGAAGGTAAGCCACTATTGTTAAAGGCAACGCATACTTTGGAGGATCTGAGCTGCGCCTGACACTGAAAGCCTCTTTTCATGCTTTTCTTGCATGGTAGGTACCAGAAGATGCTATTTGGCTTCCAAGAAAAGCAACCAACCATCCCACCCAGCCACAGCTCTTAGAGTCTACAATAACCAGTGTGGCACGAGAACCTTAAGGGGCACAGTAGTGGTGCTCATATGTTGGCTGTAACCAACAGCTCTCCAGTTGAACTTAAGGTCTGCTCAACAAAACTAGTACTGAAAGCTTAGCAACTTTCTGAGGTTAGTGAGGTCACGATTTTGGAGGAGAACCTACTTCACTGAACCAGCATAATCCCTAACTATACTCTAAATATTTACTCTCATACATACATTCTAGTTCTCACTCCTTAATAAAGAAACTCTCTTTGCAACAGTTAGAGGCCATTTCAGAAAAAATACAACCAGGGCTGGTGAGATGGGTAAGAGCACTGACTGCTCTTCCAAAGGTCCTGAGTTCAAATTCCAGCAACCACGTGGTGGCTTACAACCACCCATAATGAGACCTGACATCCTCTTCTGGTGTGTCTGAAGACAGCTACAGTGTACTTATTTATAATAATAAATAAATCTTTGGGCCGGAGTGAGCTGGACTGAGCAAGCTGGGCCAACCAGAGTGAGCAGGGTTGACCAGAGCAAGCAGAAGTCCTAAAAGTCAATTCCCAACAACCACCTTGCCACACCTTCATTGGTTTTTATAATGATTTTATAGAGATGTAGTACCTCACTGTGAGACACTATAATTTATTTAAAGACATTTTTACATATGGACACAGTTTAAAGAATTTTTAGAGTTACAAATTATATATAGTAGTTTATTCCAGGCTGATCGATATCTGTCTGTCTATCATCTATTGATCATATACATAGTTCATAACTACTTTGAAGTGAGATTTCTGCTTCGTCATACTGTTAAGGATTTCTTGTCTCTGCTACAGACCTTATAACATTTTGTATTCTCACAGACTAACCACCCAATGGTTTGTCAAGATTGCTAGGCATTGCCATTCTGCTGGACAATAAGTACATTATAATCAATCTAAATTTGTGTATTTTATCATGTGTGGAGAGCTTGCATTCACCATGGAAATGGCCCCATAGGCCTTGATTCTGAGGAAGGGCCTTCTGTTGGGCTTTGAGTATTATTCTTCAGGGAATATTCAGCTCCTTTTCTTCCCTCCAGACAAGAGAAATGGTCAGTCAGATTATAGGCATGGGATCTTCGTAGTCACAGTCTTCACATGTGCCTATACATAAGTGGGCACGCAGTACGCTGGTGCCACAGCATGGCATCTGCGTGGAGCGGGCCACTTCTGCCCCAGTCCCCACAGCACCTCTTCTGGGGGCACACAGATAATGTCTTCCCAGAAAGGAGGAAACTAGGAGATTCAAAGAGAGCAAAAGGTGTACCTGGAAAGTGGAAAACCCAAGACTAAAGCCACATGTTCAGAATCCCAGTCCAAGACTAAAAACTCTGGACGCTGGTTCCCAGAATGACTCTCACGTCTCAGAGCAGTAAGGGCAGGGTTCACTACTATGTCTATGCTCAGTAATTCACTACATGGCAGCAGCGATGTTGACAGTTATGATTTTTTTTTTTTTTTTTTTTTTTTTTTTTTACAAAAAAAGGACAAAGATTGACAACATTCAAGGAGGGAAAAAAACACAGTCTCATATGCAAAGCTTCTCGCATCCTTTGCCAGCTATGTCTTGGATGATATTGAATGTTTTCATAAGTAATGTGTGACTGTGAGTGAGACAGAGTGCAGGGCAGGAGTGTGCCACAGTGTGAGTGAATGTGACAGAGTTCAGGGCAGGAGTGTGCCACAGTGTGAGTGTGACAGAGTGCAGGGCAGGAGTGTGCCACGGTGTGAGTGTGACAGAGTGTGGGGCAGGGGTGTGCCACAGTGTTGGTGCCTCAGATTCTTACAAGGCTGGTCTTATGAACATGGTTGGCCCCTAGGATGGTTTGCACATCAGTTTGTAATCGCTTCAGGGGTCAAGCTGATGCGCGGGTCCAAATCTCTCACCATAAACTAGCTCATCTAGCATTACCCAAGGGCTTTCAGGAAACAGCACTCTTACCACACAGGTCATCGCGAGAGTTTAGAAATGGTCTCCCCGGAGCTGAGGACAAAGGTTTAGGATTCTTTTTTTTTTTTTTTCTCGAGACAGGGTTTCTCTGTATAGCCCTGGCTGTCCTGGAACTCACTCTATAGACCAGGTTGGCCTCGAACTCAGAAATCCACCGGCCTCTGCCTCCCAAGTGCTGGGATTAAAGGCGTGCCTCACCACCGCCCGCCCGGCTGGTTTAGGATTCTTTATTGCACAATCTCCTCTCTCTGTAACCCACTGTTATAAGTCGGTGCCCTGCGGGTCATCACATTGGATTTATGTGAGTTTCTGTGCCCACATAACTCTAAGAAAGGAAAATCCAATTTGACTACAAAACATGACTGGGAAATAGAATCTAGACGTCCCAGAAGGGAAAGGAAAGGCACAGGAGAACACCTGGGTGAACTTTATGAAGAAAGACATGTAGTAAGTTCTCAGTACAGTGAAGTCATGTCTAGAAGCAACTGGCTTCTGGAGCCGTTTTTTTTTTTTTTTTAGGCTGGTTCCAGTCCTGTTCTCTGATTGCAGAGGACACCTAGGGTAAGTTGCGGGGGTGAGGCTGGGAGGAGTCTGAAAACCCAGCCAAAATCTGAGATCAAGTTGCATTCGCAGAGAGGTAAGCTCACAGCGACGGCTGGCTTGTAGCTTGTGCTGTCGATGCGGGTTCACCCCTGTGCTCCCTTTCTTATCTTTGCCACTGGTGGTTGGTAAAGGACGGCACCACCATTAGGGCAAAGTTCAATAGAAAGGAAGTAAAGGCTTATCATCCGGAGGAGCAGGAGGGGAAAGAAAGGCAACGGTGGAGTGAGTGGTGATGGCACAGAAGAGACACGCATTGCTCCACACGGGGCGGGGCTTCAGGCGGAAGGCCAGATGGAGAGGTAGAAGTAGAGGGGGGCAGGGGACGAGCAATGGCGCGCGCTTTTGCCACAAGCTGGGCTGACCTCAGGGAGGACCGGGCACATCTCTCTCCTCCCTAGTTCTGAGTCTACCTTCTGCCCCTTTAAGATTTCAGTTCTCCTCCATTCTTCCAGGGAAAAGCGATGGACTCTGGACTGTCTCTCAAAGGCTCCTGTGTTAACAGCCTGGTCTCCAGAGGGTGGTGCTGTTGGGAGGAGAAAGAAGATTTAGAAGGGAGACTCAGTCCTCAGCCATGCCAGAGGCGAGAGTGCAGGATACTTACAGGGCAAAACAGCATGCGACTTAGGGTATGGGGTAGGTGACTGGAGATGAGTTAGCCGTGGCCTATGTGTCTGCAATTCAGAGGTTTGTCATGAAGTGCACGAGAGGAAACAGGCCCCACTTGATGACACACACCAGCAATTCGAGCCCTTGGAGCTGGACGTAGGAGGATCAGCAGTTTGAGGCCAGCCTAGGCTACAAGAGACAACAACAACAATTAAAACAAACAAACTCTCCTCCAGCAGAGTAAGATGCCCAAAGGAAAGAAGGCCAAGGGGAAGATGGTGGCCCCAACACCCCCACCCCCACCCCGCCATTTTTGGGAAACAGGAAACCAAAAAGGTGGTCAATCCTTTGTTTGAGAAAAGGCCCAAGAACTTGGGCAGAGGACATCCAGCCCAAAAGAGATCTAACACGGTTCATCAAATGGCCCCGCTACATCAGGCTGCAGAGGCAAAGAGCCATCCTTTATAAGCTGCTCAAAGTACCTCCTGCCATTAACCAGTTCACTCAAGCCCTGGACAGGCAAACAGCTACTCAGCTGCTTAAGCTTGCCCACAAGTACAGGCCAGAGACAAAGCAAGAGAAGAAGCAAAGGCTACTGGCCCATGCTGAGAAGAAAGCTGCTGGCAAAGGGGACATCCCAGCTAAGAGACCACCCGTCCTCCGAGCAGGAGTCAATACAGTCACCACCTTGGTGAGAACAAGAGGGCGCAGCTGGTGGTGACTGCCCATGATGTAGACCCCATTGAGCTGGTGGTTTTCCTGCCTTCCCTGTGTCTAAAGATGGGGGTGCCCTACAGCATCATTAAGGGAAAGGCTAGGCTGGGGCGCCTGGTCCACAGGAAGACCCAAACCACTGTTGCCTTCACATGGGTTAACTCAGAAGACAGGGGTGCTCTGGCTAAGCTGGTGGAAGCTATTAGGACCAATTATAATGACAGATATGACAAGATCCACTACCACAGGGATCTTGGGTTCTAAGTCTGTGGCTCGCATTGCCAAGTGAAAAAGGCAAAAGCTAAAGAACTCACCACTAAACTGGGTTAAATGTACACTAAGTTTTCTGTACATAGCTATAATTACAAAATTATCTTCCAAAAAATAAAAAACAAAACAAAGAAAAGAAAGAAAAGGGAAGAAAGGGGGAAGAGGAAGAAACCACAGTATTATCATGACCTAAAAATAGCATTTTCAGGATCCTGACAATAAAAGGTCTCCTGTCATGCACCTGGACAGACACAGATGAAAGCCAGCAGTTCCTATAAAAAGTCCTCCAAGTTCCTGAAAGGAAACTTAGGAATTATTCCATCCCAAACCACACGTCAGAGATCCCATCTATAGCAAAGCTAGCGGTGACTAATACAATATATGCATGCAGCCTCCAGAATGAGGGACTTCTAAAGCCAATGAAAGGCAAGTTATTGGGGTTGAAGAGATGGCTCAGCGGTTAAGAGCACTGACTGTTCTTCCTGACGTCCTGAGTTCAATCTCCAGCACATGGTGGCTCACAACCATCTGTAATGGGATCTGATGCCCTCTTCCGGTGTGTCTGAAGACAGTCACACTGTACTCATATACGTAAAATAAATAAATAAATCTAAAAGAAGAAGAAGAAGAGGAAGAAGGAGAAGGAGAAGGAGAAGAAAGAAAGGAAGAAAGAAAGAAAGAAACAAAGAAACAAAGAAAGAAACAAAGAAAGAGGGCTGCAGAGATGGCTCAGAGGTTAAGAGCACTGGCTGCTCTTCCAAAGGTCCTGAGTTCAATTCCCAGCAACCACATAATGGCTCACTGCCATCTGTAATGGGATCTGATGCCCTCTTCTGGTGTGCAGGTGTACATGCCAACAGAACTCTGTATACATAATAAATAAATAAATTTTTAAAAAGAAAGGAAGGAAGGAAGGAAAGAAAGAAAAGAGAAGAAAAGCAAGTAATTGGAGGAGATGGATTGGGACTCAGAGTCAAAGAAATAAGGAGTCCAAAGAGGAGCTGGGATGTGGCTCACTGCTAGAGCACTTTCCCAGCATGCTTGTTGAAGCCCCAGCACAACAGAGGGCTAGTTAGTAGGAAGAACACCGGGGTGCAGGACACCTGCCTGTGGTTTCAATACATAGGAGGCAGATGAAGGTGGATCAAGAGGGCCAGACTATGAAATTAAAAAGCTTTTGCACAACAAAGAAAACAGTCAATCAAGTGAAAAGACAGCCTGCAGAATGACCAGCTATAAATCTGACAGGGCATTGATACTTTGAATAAACACAGAACTAAAACCAATCAAAGATAACAACAAAGACCTGAGCAGCAAAAAAACAAACAAACAAAAAACCCAAATAACTCAACTTGTAAAATGGGCTATAGACTGGAACAGAGAGTTCTCCAAAGAAATAACATATGTTTACAGTGTTTAGCACCCTTAGCCATCAGATAAACACAAACCACAACTACTTGGAGACTCCATCTCACCCTAGTAAGAAGAGCAATAAGGAAAACGAGTGGCGAAGACATTGGTGAGCGCATGGGGAGAGCAAGTTCACTGTTGGTGCATGTGTAACTGATGCAGGCACTATGAAAATCAGTGTGGAGGTGACTCAAAACTCTAAAGCCCAGACTACCATAGACCCAGCGACACCATTCCCAGGCAAGTACCAAAAGGACACCACACCCTGTGACAGTGACACCAGCATGTTCACACGCCTTGCTGCTGGTAAGGACACCTAGGAAATGGAATCAGCCTAGAAATTCACCATGAATATTCATTCATGAATAATGAAACTATGGAGCATACAACAGAGGCTCATTCAGTTGTAAAGAAAAATTATAAAATTTGCAAGGAAATGGATGGAACTGAACAATAATTATACTGAGTGAAGTAACCCAGGCCTGAAAGACAGATGTTGTATGTTTTCTCTCAATTGCAGATCATAGATTCAAATTTTTAGATTTCTGTGTTTCAGTTGATTGTGATCTCTGGGGAGGCCAGTAAGAAAGAAAGGAGCCATATGATGCAGGGAGTGGTGATGCTAGAGGCGAGGGATAGTAAATCATGAGTGATATGGAAAGAGAGAGGGTGGAATTGTTTGTTTGTTTGTTTGTGTTTTTGTTTTGTTTGTTTTTCAAGACAGGGTTTCTCTGTGTAGCCCTGACTGTCCTGGAACTCACTCTGTAGACCAGGCTGGCCTCGAACTTAGAAATCTGCCTGTTTCTGCCTCCCAAGTGCTAGGATTAAAGGTGTGCACCTACACTGCCAGGTGAGGGTGGTGATTTTTATGAATGAATGAATGAATGAATGAATGAATGAGCAACTATGTTTGTCGAGTAATTATCAAAATTAGACCTCCAATGTGTCAGGGTCCTAGAGACTGAGGCCTTATTTCCTAAGAATGGCTCTCAGGGCCTTAAGATGCTTCAGGACCCACAGTTGCAATTGTAGGTCCTTCTTTAGGCAAATGTCGGGGAGACAGATGCGGCCCAAGGAGCAAGGGCTGGGTTGGAGTGGACTAAGGAAGTCCTGATTTACCCCAGATGATGTGGAGTCAAGATTTTCTGTGTTTACTTAAGGTGTAGTTTCACACCCACCAGAGAGTTGATACAGAGATTAATTTCAGTTACATAAAAGCTAAGCGTGCTGTGGTTCTCAGGATGACCAGCTGTCAGCTGTAGGGAGTGGTGGCACTGGAAAATGCAAGCCTGAGAATATCCGTTTGGATCTCCAGCACCCATGCAAATGTCGGATGTGCTGGTGCATGCTTGCAATCCCACCACTGAGGATGTGGGGACAGGCAGAACTCACTGGCCAGCCAATCTAGTTGAATCAGCAAGCTCCAGATTCACTGAGAGATGATGTCTCAAAAAAGAAAAAAAAGAAAAAAAAGGTGAAGAATGATTGGGGACCTCTGGCCTACACACACACACACACACACACACTCACACACACACATTCACACACTCAGACATACACACTCACACACACTCACACACACACTCACACACAGACACACATACAGACACACACACTCACACACACTCACACACACTCACACACAGACACACAGACAGACACACACTCACACACACACTCACACACGCACACACTCACACACCCACACACTCACACACAGACACACACACTCACTCACACACTCACATACACACTCACTCACACACCCAGACACACACACTCAGACACACAGACACACACACTCACATACAGACACACACACTCACACACACTCACACACACTCACACACACTCACACACAGACACACAGACAGACACACACTCACACCCACACTCACACACGCACACACTCACACACCCACACACTCACACTCACTCACACACTCACATACACACTCACTCACACACCCAGACACACACACTCAGACACACAGACACACACACTCACACACTCACACAGACACACACACTCAGACACACACTCACACATACACATACTCACACACACACTCACACACACTCACACACTCAGATACACATATGTACACACACACACACACACACACACACACACACAACTTGCCATACAGAGCCCCGTGGGGGGAAAACAAACAACAAAACCAGGGCCTTGGCTGCGGAAACTCACAAACAGGCTCTCCAAGTCTCCTCAGCAGACAGAGCTCCAGCTCCAGGTGTTCGACTTCAGGCTGACGCCTCATAAGTTGGAGTCTCAGTCTCCTCAGCCATAAAGGCAGCGGTAAGAATCTTTCCCCCTCCACCAGTGGGTAGACACAGAGAAAAGCATTTGCCACACAAGCATAACACCCCAGCCTGATCCCTGGAATCAACTGTGAGATGGGGAAGTGACTCCCAAAAGTTTTCTTCTGACCTCCATATGTGTTCCTTGATACATATGCCTCTGTACACGCTCATGTACACACATACACACACTCACTCACACACACACACACACATGCACAGCCTTTCAGGGCATATTGAGGGTTAAATGCAATGATGTGTGTAGAACCAAGCACAAAGTCTCCTGACACAAGAGGACGGCTGCATCATCTACGAGGCTGCCTCTGTGTAGAACAAAGCTGTGATGGCCTCAAGTTTCAGAATGGAGGAAGGAAACTTGCAGGACCTGGAGGACTGTTTTCTAACCATCTCTGTGGCAAGAGGCAAATGGTCCATTGTAGCGGCTGTTGTGTAACAGGTTACATAACCACTCCGGGAAGCTAACTCCACTTGCCAGCTGAGATTCAATGGCATAGTCGTTCAGAGAGAAACCACTTGCTTCTCAGTTAGCTCTCCCTACTCACAGAGTGCCCTAGCCCAGCGTGACCACCACTGGAGCTTGCTGGAGGGGCATTCCCCTCCCTGCCAGCACACTCAGAATTGGCTATAGCCAACTGCACTGTCAGAACTCTGGGTGATTGTATGTAAGTATGTATGTAGGTGTGATATATGTATGTGTGAGAAGCATTGATGACATCTCTGGGACTTTCCTTCTTAAATTAGGGGCCAAAGCAGTGTTTAAACACATTTAACATAAAAACAACAAGCCACTAAACACTTAAAAGAGTGATACACATTTGGAGGTTTTTTTTTTTTTTTAAGGTCAAGATTTTATTGTCTTCATAACAAAATCGGCTTAGAACTGGATCACTTAGCCCTTTCTCTTCTTGTCACCTCCCAATTCAAAATGCTTGCATCTCTTAATAGCCAGCATCCTCTTAGATCTGCAGTTGGGCTCAACACACTCAGTCTCAGCACAATCTTCTTTGTAGTTTTAGCCTTTTTGCGGAAAATCAGCTTAGTCTGCCCACCATAGCCGCTCTGTTTCCTGTCATAACGCCGCTTTCCCTGGGCATACAAAGAATCCTTTCCCTTCTTGTACTGTGTCACCTTGTGGGGTTGGTGCTTCCCACATTTCTTGCAGAAGGTCCTGCGGGTCTTAGGATCGTTCACCATGTTCGCAGGAGCGCTATCAGCTCAGAAAGAGCCATGTTTGGAGTTTACCTGGCAGGGAGGTAAGCATGGTGTGCCCTTGTGTCTTGGGGAACAGATTTTATGATACATCCCAGGCTTGTGCCTCTGTCTCCGGGGTGCTGGGATTATACACAAGCACCACCACAGCCAGCTTAAGGTAAGCAATTCTATATGTTCTAAACAGGGTTAGAACAGCTTTATTTTGTCGGAGGCTGTGTTGTGGAAAAACCCATTGCTCTCAGAACACTGGACTACAACTTGTGCCTCTGGATGCCATTCCTAGAAGAGGAAATAGCTCACTGCACCCCCACTTCAGTGAATCTGCCTCTTTCCTATAGACTTGTAAACGGAATCACAGTACTTCTGTGACAGACTTGGTTCACTTGGCACAGTGTTCACAAGGTCCATTTGTATTGTTTTACAGTATAGAGTTTTAACTTTTTAAAACCTTATCTGTGTGTGTGCTTGTTACCTTGTGGGGTGTATGGGTTGCCAGGCACGGAAGCAGGTGCCTTTACCCTCTGAGCCATCTTGCTGGTCCTGAGTTCTTTGAGAAGATTGAGTGGCATCCCACAGTATACACTCATCCCGGGGCCTTCGTCTCCCTGTCTTCTGAGAGACTCAATGTCTTGTTGTGACAGACATTATGTAATTAATGTAACATTGTGAGCAGTGCTACCATGAACAAGGAAGTGTGGATAGCTCTTCAATATTCTAGTTTCCATGGTGGCCCAGGTCTGTAACCCCAGCACTCAGGAGGCAAGGGAGGAATATCCAAGTTTAAGGACAGCCTGGGCAGTGTAATAGTGTGACCTTGTCTTAAATAAAGAAATGAATGGCTTCCAGTACAGTGCTGGCTGGCTAGAAGAGGCGCAGCTCTGCATGGTATCTACCCTGCTCCTCATCTGGCTTAAAGCCTTCTGGTTTTCACCACTGAGCTTGCTGTATGGATGGGCACTTCCCTACTGTTCGTAACCTCTTGTAAGCTTCTTTATCTTGAAAAATGGTTTTGTCACAAGCTTTTCCTGTGTGTATTGTTATGATCATGTTATTTTAGTCCTTTATTATAATTTCTATATGCCAAGGATCTCTGATACCCCAAAGAGAAGTCCTTGCTCACCACGGTGTGTGGCCCTTCATGTACGGCCCCAGGAGAAGTCCTTGTTGACCATAGTGTGTGACCCTTCATGTGTGGCCCCAGGAGAAGTCCTTGCTGACCATGGTGTGTGGCCCTTCATGTGCAGTCACATCTGACTTGGGACTGTTTATGGAGGGTTTTCTTTTTCTTTTTCCTTTTTTTCTTAAAGTTGACATCATATTCTTCAGGAATACTGGTCTATAGTTTTTTTTTTTTTTTCCAAATATCTTTGTCTGACTTTGGTTCTGGGTAATATTGGTCCCATAAAATGAATCTGAAAGTTTTTTCTTCATGTTTCTTCTGGAAGAGATTAAGAAAGACTAGCATTAGAAATTTTTTTTTTTTTAGAAATTTTTTTAAATATTTGGGAGCATTTATCAATGACATCATCTGGCTCTGATAACTAATCCTGTTAATCCAATAGCCATATTAGTTATGATTGTTCTGACCTCCTTTTCCATTTTGGTGTTCTGAGATGGGGAGCACATGGATTTCCAACTGTTGTATCTTTCTAGTACACTGACGTCTTTATCATTGTTACACCTCTGCCTCTTGTGAGTTTCTGACCCAAGATCTATTTTGTTGATGTAAGTATAGCCACTCTTGCCCTATTTGGGGATATCTTCTCCTGTCTCTTTAGGTTCCTTGTGTCCTTAAATCCACAGCAAGCTTCTTATAGAAAGCACATAATTTAGCCTTTTATTTAATTTTATTATTTTGTTTTGTTTTGTTTTTGAGACAGGGTTTCTCTGTGTAGTCCTGGCTGTCCTGGAACTCACTCTGTAGACCAGGGTGGCCTCGAACTCAGAAATCCACCTGCCTCTGCCTCCCAAGTGCTGAGATTAAAGGCGTGCGCCACCACCGCTCGGCCTAGCCTTATATTTTTAAATCATTCAGCTATTATATGTTTTTTGATTGATGAATTTAAAGGTTTATTTATTTATCTTATGTGTATGAATACACTGTAGCTGTCTTCAGACACACCAGAAGAGGGCATCAGATCACATTGTAGAAGGCTGTGAGCCACCATGTGGTTGCTGGGAATTGAACTCTGGGAAAAGGACCTCTGGAAGAGCAGTCAGTGCTCTCTTAACCACTGAGCCATCTCTCCAGGCCCCTGATTGATGAATTTAAACCTTAAAATTTAAACTAATCATGGATAGGGAAGGCTTTGCTCTTGCAGTTTTATTAACTGCTTTCTCATATTTTCATAGTCTTCTGTATGGATTTTCTCTTTATTTTTGTATTTATATTCTGAGGGTTGTTTTTCTCTCTTTTAACTTCCCTCAGAATCCTTAACTAAAAGTGAAGTCTGTGTTGAGAAGAGAGAGCCAGGATGGCCAGGCAGTCTTCTGGATGTGTGTCACTGGCTCGTCAATTTAAATGAAGTCTTTTTATTTAGAAACAGGGTAAGGAGGTGTACAGAGGCAGGCAGATCTCTGTGAGTTTGAGGCTAGCCTCATTACACAGTGAGTTCCAGGCTAGCCAAGGAAGTAATCACACCATGCTATAGGCAATTAGGGTCTCCCGGTGTCCACTCACACCAAGCCAAAGAAATGAGGAGTATGGCAATGACAAACATCAGTGGCAAGAAGCAATCCTGGAATGAAGTCTTTGGGGCCTTGCCTCACCAGAGCGCACCCTCTGCAGCAGAGTAAGGCAGTGGGCCATCTCCGGGGGGGCTCTCTTGCCCACTGCAGCTCTTCCTACATGGTGCCTGCTAACAAACAAACAAACAAACAAACAAATAAACAATAAACAGAACAAATCGGGCAAGAGATTTTTGTGTTCTCACAATTTAAATAAAGTCCATTCCTGACATACTTCCAACACATCTTATGTCCAGTGTCACTGTTCACACTTCTCTGTGTGACTCTAGTGCTATGCTAACCCTAGACATAAGCATCGAGTGCTTCCCAGACTCAAAGAACAGCTGCATCAGATTTTTTTTGTTTTTTGTTTTTGTTTTTGTTTTTTTTTTTGTTTTTGTTTTTGTTTTTGTTTTTTGTTTTTGAGACAGGGTTTCTCCGTGTATCTCTGGCTGTCCTGGAACTCACTCTGTAGACCAGGTTGGCCTCGAACTCAGAAATCCACCTGCCTCTGCCTCCCAAGTGCTGGGATTAAAGGCATGTGCCACCACTGCCTGGCCCTGCAACAGATTTTTCAATGCTCTGAACCTAATACCCCTTCTCTAAACAGATATAATTTCACATAATCTGTGTCTACAAGCTTATGTGAGGATAAGATCCCATCCAAGTGAGAGAACAACAATGAGGAGTAGTAACACACAAAGCAAGCAGCTGAAATAGCTAGCTTGGATTAAACAGAACAGACAGTAACCCAACTAGGAATAGAAAACATCTTACACACCATCAGCAAACAAGTTAACATGTGCTCCAGCAGAAAAAGCCCGCCTCACATGGCTGATGCGCTGCATTTGTTCACTAGCAAGTGAATAATCAAAGGCAAGGAAATTAAAAATGAGGCCAACTTCCCAGCTCTCAGACAGGAATTAAGAAGGGAGGATTGGAAACACACACCAACATTCTGAGGGACAGTTAGAAGGAACCTATCCAGCACTGTATGTACTTTTAGCAGCTTGCATTTTACAGTAAGAAAATATGCACAGTGCAGAAGAGCATACACACAGATCCAGAGAAAGCATGTGGCTCTGTCCTAACATCAGACAACTAAACAGCCACAGGTCCAACAACAGTTGTAATACACCGATTGTGCTATAAAGGTGGCCTCACTTGAGAATCAGGCATCTGAAGATGCAATGGTTCAGAAGTCATGTATAGGATCTAATGACTGGTATCCTTACAAGACAACAGACAATACATAGGAATGAAGACAGAGACCTGTAGAAAAGAAATTCACTATTTTGGAGTGATGGGGACACAAGCCAAGGACCAACTAGAGCTACAAAACTCTGGAAGGATCAAGAAGGATTCTTTCCTTGAGCCTGCAGAGGGAAAATCACCCTATTGAGACAGAATTATGAGAGAATACATTTTTGTTGTTAGAAACCATCTCATTTGTTGTAACTTATTATGGAAACAATAGAAAAGTAACACAAGGGGATCAGTTAAAAATGCAACATCTACATAGCTGGGGATGGGAGCCCAGCCTTCAGTCTAGTCCTTTCTATCCTTTGGTTTTTAAAATATGTGAATAACCATAAGTAAACTAGTATTTCATTCTTTACTTAAAGCTTAGCTATATGGACATTGATTTTTATACTTCAAAGCCACAATAAAAAAGTAGTATATTTTTTATTGTAATATTTACACTGAAAGAAATATATAAGAAATTACCTAGTCTGACAGATAAGATAGTGGGTCCCAACTCTGCCCATACCTTATTTCTAACATACCTTGTTAGGGTATGTGCAAAGAGAAACTAGAATTGAAGACGGTTGCTAATCAGATGGCATTAAACATTGTTCCTTGAAGTGATCACGTGGACCCAGTGTCCTGACAAAGGTTCATAGAATATAAGAGAGGTGGTGCTGGGGAGGTAGCTCCATGTATGACGTACCTGCCTCACAACTGAGGGCCTGACTTTGATTCGAGAACCCATGTGAAATGTCACACATGGTAGGTGGTGCACCCTTATTATCATCCCAATTTTGTCAAGGTAGAGACCAGAAGATCCATGTGGTTCTCTAGCCAGACAGTCTAGACTCTAGGTAAGCTCCAGGTGAATGAGAAACCCTGTCTCTCTCAAAGGAGGTGGATGGCTTTTCTGAGAATGGCACCCAGGGTCTCCACACTTGAGTGCATGGATGTGTGTGTGTGTGTATGTATGAGAGTAATTCAATGTGAAAAAGGTTCAAGTATACTGGCTTTGGCCTTGAAAATACAGCAAAGGCCACAGTATTGGAAAAGGAAAGGAAATGGACTCTTCTTAAGAGAGGCTGCGAGGAACACGAGCCTGAAAACAGCTTGACTTGAGCTTAGCAAGAGATGCATCAGACTTCTGACCTCCAGACGAGTAAGAGAACAGTGGACACTGCTTCAAACCACCAGGTGTGTGCGGGTTCCTTTTTATTTATTTATTTATATTAAGTTTTATTTCAATATGATGAGAAAAGTTACATGGTTTCAATTTATCTGAATTTGTTAACATTTAAAAACATATTTTAAGTAAATAGAATTAAATCACATTCTTGCTTTCCTTTTGTACCCCAACTCTTCCCAGAGACCCCCCTTCAATACCTACAATATCTTTTTTTGTCATATTCTTTAAAATTTATAAAATATTATAGCAATAAAAATGATTATTATAAAAGTTGTTTTTGTTTTTTCGAGACAGGGTTTCTCTGTGTAGCCCTGGCTGTCCTGGTACTCACTCTGTAGACCAGGCTGTCCTTGAACTCAGAAATCTGCCTGCCTCTGCCTCCCAAGTGCTGGGATTAAAGGCGTGTGCCACCACCACCCAACTATAAAAGTTGTTTGATATAAAATAACAATCAACTTAACAGTCTTATGTAGATGCTTGTCTACAGCAATACTGAAAATACATATATTTTCCTCAATATAAAGTTTAAATAACTCCAAACAGATTAACTGTATATTTCAAAATAATATATCACCACTAATATTTTCTTAAATGAACATAAATATATAAAGTGTTTTTGTTTGTTTGTTTGTTTTGTATTTAGTAGAGCTTAAAAATCTTTTCTCTTACTGTGGTAACTTGATACAAGAGTTACAAAGGTCAAACAAATCATTCAGTCTCACTCTTTGTTGTTCTCTTACAAGCCCCCTCCCAATTTAATTGTCTACATTACTTTTGGGTATATAAATACTTTTAAAATAAGTAAGCTGTTCTGAAAACTATAGAATAGTATAAAAACATGAAATAAACAATACTACTAAAACAGAGGCTGAGATAAGAGAAGCAAGATTTCAAGACCATTATGTTGTACACAGCAAGACATTGTCACAAACAAACAAGCTGAAAGTGTATATGGATTGTATAATATTGGTCCTATTTCTCCAATTACCAAATTAGAGAGACCATTGGATGACAGTCAATAAATTTCTAATTCCTTATGTTTTGGGATTTCAATTGATTAGGATGTGTTGGCAATATTAATTTTCATAGTAAGGTATTAAGAAAAAGTAATTGTTACTTCCTGTTGTTTTTGTTGTAAGAAGTGAAATTAGGTTTGTGTGGATTTGTTGAAAGATTACTTTCTTGCTTCTTCTAGGGTATAGTTTTGCTCCTTATGTTGATGTTTTGCATCTATTATCTTTTGTAGGGCTGGATTTGTGGAAAGATATTGTGTAAATTTGGTTTTCTCATGGAATATCTAGTTTTCTCCATCTAAGGTAATTGAGAGTTTTGCTGGGTATAGTAGTCTGGGCTTGCATTTGTGTTCTTGTAGGGTCTATATGACATCTGCCCAGGATCTTCTAGCTTTCATAGTCTCTGATGAGAAGTCTGGTGTAATTCTGATAAGCCTGCCTTTATATGTTACTTGACCTTTTTCCCTTACTACTTTTAAAATTCTTTCTTTGTTTAGTGCACTTGGTGTTTTTATTATTATGTGACGGGAGGAATTTCTTTTCTGGTTGAGTCTATTTGGAGTTCTGTGGGCTTCTTGTATGTTCATGGGCATCTCTTTCTTTAGGTTAGGGAAGTTTTCTTCTATAATTTTGTTGAATATATTTACTGGCCCATTACATTGAGAATCTTCACTCTCTTCTATACCTATTATCCTTAGGTTTGGTCTTCTCACTGCATCCTGGATTTCCTGGATGTTCTGGGTTAGGAGCTTTTTGCTTTTTGCATTTTCTTTGACGGTTATGTCAATGTTTTCTATTGTGTATTTTGCCCCTGAGATTCTCTCTTCTATCTCCTGTATTCTGTTGGTGATGTTTGCATCTATGTCTCCTGATTTCTTTCCTAGGTTTTCTATCTCCAGGGTTGTCTCTCTTTCTGATTTCTTTATTGTTTCTAGTTCCATTTTTAGATTCTGCATGGTTTTGCTTATTTCCTTCACCTGTTTGATTATGTGTTCCTGTAGTTCTTTAAGAGATTTTTGTGTATCCTCTAGAAGGGCTTCTAGCTGTTTACCTGTGTTCTCCTGTATTTCTTTGAGGGTGCTATTTCTGTCTTTCTTAAAGTCCTGTATCATCACCATGAGAAGTGATTTTATATTTGAATCTTGCTTTTCTGGTTTGATGGTGTGTTCAGGACTTGCTAAGATGGGAGTATTGGGTTCTGATGATGCCAAGGAACCTTGGTTT
>NW_022196894.1:87686943-87732694 GCF_008632895.1 Mastomys coucha
CGGGGTGGGGTGGAGCACATGCAATAGTGCTTGGTGGAGCTCAGAGAAAAGCTCGTGGGAGTCAGTTCACTCCTTCTCCCACAAAGGTTCCAGGGTAAACTCAGGTCTTTAGGCTTAGTGACAAGTGCCTGCAGCAACTGAGCCAACTCACCTGAGCAATGCATAGTCATTTCTCAGGACACAACTAGGAAACTCAAACATCAAGTTATTTATCATCTTAAAGAAAAAAAAAAAAACGAAACAAAACAAAACAAAACAAAAAAACCAAAAAACCCCTGAAACTCTAAATCATTACAAGTGGAGAAGTGAATCCTTGCTCTTGAGCTCCTGGCCAATCACAGGGCTTTCCTTTTCATTCTAAAATATGCACACAAAGAATTATAAGATAAACACCGTTTCCCCTCAAACAATTATTAGACTTAAGACTCCTGGCACATTTAAAATATGCTCCACTCTTTCAAAAAAATGCATTAACAACATTTCTGGAATGTTTCTCACTTTCAGAAATAAACAAGGCAGTACTCTAGGCTCATTCCGAACCAATTCATTAAGAACCACTTTCTCACCTTGCCAAACTGGTCAGACTTGTCTCCTGCATTAAAGCTGAACTATAGTTCTCACTTTAGATTCCTTCCAAGTGTTTATTCCAAAATAAATAAATAAATACATAAATTTGTTTAAAAAAAAAAAAAAGGGACATCCCTCCAAGAGGCAAAGCTGCGGATCCCTGTGGTCATTGAAATGCTAATGCAAATGTCAGAGGATAATGGTAATTGTCCAGAGTTAAAAAAAGATCACTCTCACAATTGGTGTGATTTAAGGTGGAGGAACCCTATGCTATTTAATCCAGCAGAAGATTAGCCATGGAAGAAACTGGAAAGGGAAAGAGAGTGCCAACCAGGGGGCATGGGAAGAAACCTTATGTTGGTTAGTATGAGAACACTGACCTTCTCACAGTAACAGCATGTCTTTTTGTGGAATCAAGACCCACGGGAGTCTTAGGAAGTCTACTTGATTTACTCAGACTTACTATGCAAAGTAAGAGTAATTGCAGGACCATATTGGAGCACATCTTTAATCCCAGCAATTAGGGAGGCAGAGGCAGGTGAATCTCTGTAAGTTCGAGGCTGACCTAGTCTACAGAGGAAGTTCCAGACAGCCAGGGCTAACACAGAGAAACTCTATCTTGAAAAACCAACCAAGCAAGTAAGAAGAGCGATTAGAGTTTGTTTTAGACGGAAACAAACTTCATCACACACTTTAAAGAACACAGGCCTTGAGCTCAGGAAACCTGGATCAGGCCTAGTCATATCATTTCTAGGTTGTGATTATTTTCATGAGTCTGTCATCTTTAAACCCCCAGTTTTAAAATGGGATCCTGACATCTGTCTGACCTGTGCCTCTAAGTATGACCTGTGCTTAAGGAGTGTGAAGATAACTCATGGGCTAAGAGTCAAGGAGGAGCAGGTATGTGAAGGGGGGTTGCTAAAAGGAGACATTGTGATGGTTACCAGCACAGTGTGACACACCTCTTTTCTCTGGTAAAGCAAATGAAAGACCTCCCAAACGAGTAGTTTCTTCTGCAGGTCCTCACACCAAGTTAGCATCTTATTTCAGAAACCATCCACTAGCTAGACATTGGCTGTATCTGTGGTTTCTGAGCTCCTCTTGATGTAGTTAAAACACTCAAGTGTGGCCTGTGTGCCAGAGGCTTTCCAGATCCTAACCCTGGTACAAGAGCCCTAGCGAAGGGAAGCGAGCATGGGCAGGCCGTCTCTGCCAAGTCTTCCAGACCACTCCGTTGCTCCGTGCCACCCTGCACTGAGTCGGGTCAGGCTGGGTCTCCGAGAGAGTTTCGGGAGAGCAGACCTCTTCCCAAGTGTTACAGCTCTTGAGAACAAAAGGCTCAGGTAACAAGTAGATCTTTCCCGTGCTTTTACTTCCCTGGATAGGATATATATGCTGTTTTGGGGGTCATTCAGATTTCGACAGCAGTTATCTCTCATTGGTTTGGGCTGAGAGTCTTCATTTGCATGTAAGAGGGCTTGACCAATATCACACACCTTTCCTGCTGGGGCGGCTGGGGTTGGGACTGAAACATGAGCCAGGGTCCCAGGAGTCATGGTTGAATTCCTTCCTTCCCTTGCAGAGATATTGGCAACTGGGTCACCGGGGTTCACAGACCACTGCCCCACATTCAAGAACAGACAAGCCATCTACCAACTGGGATGCTTTCACAAGCAAGTGAAGAAACCCTTTTTCAAAGTGGCTTAACTGATGCAGGGCATGTTATCTCCTGAAAGCATCCATAGGTAGGCAGGCTTCATCTTAGCTAATTAATAGGCTGGAAAGACAGTGTCTTTCAGCTGCAACATTCTTGGCTTGTTTTACTGAAGTTAATTTCTATCATGTCTCCAAGAATGTTACCCTGGGGCATGAGAAGAAGCCAGTCTAACTCTTCATTTTGCTCATCTTCATTTAAGAAAAAGAACATTTCCTGGAAGCTTCAAAGTGGTTCTCCTTCTGTCGTGAGGTCCAGAATTAGGTGGCTCACCAGCTCACAGCTAAGCTCCTTACTGGTGATCAGAATGGGATGAGTTGTGGTGGATTTAGATGCCTAAGATCTTCAGTCACTGAGGTAGGCCAGACAGCAGAACAAAACGTGCCAGTGTGGGATGAATGGAAAGAGAGGCCGATAGGTAATCGACAGTGCCTGCTGGATGGGGAAGACCCTTCATGTGCTTAAGGTGAAAGGGCAGGCCCACCGTGGGCTATTTTAGAGACACTGAAAACCTAAGTATATCCAAAATGAAACTCATTCTTCCCTCAACTTGTTCTACTTATGCCTTCTCAGCTACCTTAATTACTAACAACCCCTTCTAAGTCGCCAACATTCTGGAATCAACACAGACTCCTTTCTTCTTGAGCCCTACAGCCTAATCACCAGTTAATCCTGTTCGGGTTGCCTAGCTGCACCTAGATTACACCCTAGGAGGCTGTGTCAAGCTGGTGAGATGATGGCTGGCCTTCCCTGCATAGTATAAAACCAGCCGTGTTCTAGTACCAGAGAAGCGGAGAGCAGCTGGAAGCAGCCTCATGGCATGGGGTTAGGTGTCCTCCTGATGGGCAGTGGCAAGGAATGAACTTCATGCAGCTAGCTCCGTAGATGATGGGTGGAACAAGAAACCAGACAGATGGCCCATGAGGCTGCAGCTGGCATTCTGGCTTCTGGGAACATGAGAATATCTGCTGTGGGTATGTCCACAAAAAGATATCTGGGGATGTGGCACAGGGTAGTTTCCAATAGAGATGGTGGGGGCTTATGTCAGAAGAATGCAGACTGGCTTTACTCTGTTTTCTGGTTGGTCAAGGTCTCTGGGCAATAGGTAGAAAGCTCCAAATGTGTACAATGAGAATGCTGTTCTGAAAATATTAAACCATTTTATTTTTCTTTACATCATATTTCCTGGTACCTTTCCACTTCTGAGTTTAATTTGCGTTCCATGAGAGGAGTATTCACCTCCAGAAGAAAGAGGTAAATAAGTATACTGAGTGCCAAGCATGATTTCCTTAGGTCTATGCATGAGGCAACCAGACAGCTTGCTTCACCTGGGATGGAGCCACCCACTCTTGAGGTGAACGTGTGTTATCATCATAAGCAACTCATTTGACTCCAGAGTCCCAGTTTGGACAATGACTTGTAGAGTTACCCTATCTCAGTAT
This sequence comes from Mastomys coucha, assembly GCF_008632895.1. NCBI lineage: Eukaryota > Metazoa > Chordata > Mammalia > Rodentia > Muridae > Mastomys > Mastomys coucha. The sequence goes on from NW_022196894.1 coordinate 87,690,667, forward strand.
TAGTTCCTTCTTAGTCGCTATGATAGATATAACACCATGGCCAAAGCAACTTATATAAAAAGGTGTTTATGGGGCTGGAGATATGGCTCAGCAGGTAAGAGCACTGACTGCTCTTCCGAAGGTCCTGAGTTCGATTCCCAGCAATCACATGGTGACTCACAACCACCTGTAATGAGATCTGACGCCCTCTTTCGGTGCATCTGAAGACATCTACAGTGTATTTTTGTTTTAAGTTTTATTGCATTATGATGAGAAAAGTTACATGATTTCAATTTATCTAAATTTGTTAACATTTAAAAACATATTTTAAGTAAATACAATTAAATCACATTCTTGGTTTTCTTTTGTACCCCAACTCCTCCCAGAGACCCCCCTTCAATACCTACAATATCTTTTTTTGTCATATTCTTTAAAATTTATAAAATATTATAACAATAAAAATAAGTATTATAGGGCTGGTGGGATGGCTCAGCGGGTAAGAGCACTCATTGTTCTTCTGAAGGTCCTGAATTCAAATCCCAGCAACCACATGGTGGCTCACAACCACCTGTAATGAGATCTGACACCCTCTTCTGGTGTGTCAGAAGACAGCTACAGTGTACTTATGTATAATAATAAATAAATCTTTGGGCTGGAGCAAGCAGTGACTGAGAGAGTAGGATTGACCGAAGCAGGCAGAGGTCCTAAAATTCAATTTCCAACAACCACATGAAGGCTCACAACCATCTGTACAGCTACAGTGTACTCATATACATAAAATAAATAAATAAATAAATAAATCTTTAAAAATATTATATAAAAATAAGTATAAAATTTGTTTGATATAAAACAACAATCAATTTAAGTCTTATGGAGATGCTTGTGTATGGCAATACTGAAAATACATACGTTTTTCTCAATATAAAGTTTAAATAACTCCAAACATATTAACTGTATATTTCAAAATAATCATTACTAATATTTTCTTAAATGAACAAAAATATATAGAGTGTTTTTGTTTGTTTGTTTGTTTGTTTTATATTTAGTAGAGCTTAAAATCTTGGCTCTTACTGTGGTAACGATACAAGAGTTACAAATATCAAGCAAAGCATTCAGTCTCACTCTTTGTTGTTCTCTTACAAGCCCTCTCCCAATTTAATTGTCTATATTTCTTTTGGGTATATAAATACTTTTGAAATATGTAAGCTGTTCTGAAAACCATAGTATAGTGTGAAAAACATGAAATAAACAATGCTACTAATTCAGAGGCTGAGATAGGAGAAGCAAGATCTCAAGACCATTATGTTCTACAAGACACTGTCATGAACAAACAAGCTGAAAGTGTATATGGATTGTATAATATTGGACCTATTTCTCCAATTACCAAATTAGAGGGAACATTGAATGACAGTCAATAAATTTCTAATTCCTCAGTTTTTGGATTTCAATTGATTAGGATGTATTGGTAATATTAATTTTCATAGTAAGGTATTAAGAAAAAGTAATTGTTACTTCCTGTTGTCTTTGTTTTAAGAGGTGGAATTAGGTTTGTGTGAATTTGTTGAAAGATTACTTTCTTGCTTCTTCTTGCTCCTTATGTTGATGTTTTCCATCTATTATCCTTTGTAGGGCTTGATTTGTGGAAAGATATTGTGTAAATTTGGTTTTGTCATGTAGTATCTTGTTTTACTATAGATGGAAAGCTATGGTAATTGAGAGTTTTGTTGGGTATAGTAGCCTGGGCTGGCGTTTGTGTTCTCTTAGGGTCTGTATGACATCTGCCTGGGACTTTCTAGCTTTCATAGTTTCTGGTGAGAAGTCTGGTATAATTCTGATAGGCCTGCCTTTATATGTTACTTGCCTTTTTTCCCTTACTGCTTTTAAAATTCTTTCTTTGGTTAGTGCATTTGGTGTTTTTATTATTATATGATGGGAGGAATTTCTTTTCTGGTTGAGTCTATTTGGAGTTCTGTGGGCTTCTTGTATGTTCATGGGCATCTCTTTCTTTAGGTTAGGGAAGTTTTCTTCTATAATTTTGTTGAATATATTTACTGGCCCATTACATTGGGAGTCTTCACTCTCTTCTACACCTATTATCCTTAGGTTTGGTCTTCTCAGTGCGTCCTGGATTGCCTGGATGTTTTAGGTTAGGAGCTTTTTGCTTTTTGCATTTTCTTTGACTGTTGTGTCAATGCTTTCTATGGTGTCTTCTGCCCCTGAGATTCTCTCTTCTATCTCCTGTATTCTGTTGGTGATGTTTGCATCTATGACTCCAGATTTCTTTCCTAGGTTTTCTATCTCCAGGGTTGTATCTCTTTCTTATGTCTTTATTGTTTCTATTTCCATTTTATTGTTTCTATTTCCATTTTTAGACTCTGGATGTTTTTTTGTTTTGTTTTTTGAGACAGGGTTTCTCTGTATAGCCCTGGCTGTCCTGGAACTCACTCTGTAGACCAGGCTGGCCTCAAACTCAGAAATCCACCTGCCTCTGCCTCCCAACTGCTGGGATTAAAGGTGTGCGCCACCATGCTCGGCGACTCTGGATGGTTTTGCTCATTTCCTTCACCTGTTTGATTGTGTTTTCCTGTAGTTCTTTAAGGGATTTTTGTGTTTCCTCTAGAAGGGCTTCTAGCTGTTTACCTGTGTTCTCCGTATTTCTTTGAAGGTGCTATTTCTGTCTTTCTTATAGTCCTGTATCATCACCATGAGAAGTGATTTTATATCTGAATCTTGCTTTTCTGGTGTGATGGTGTGTTCAGGACTTGCTAAGATGGGAGTATTGGGTTCTGATGATGCCAAGGAACCTTGGTTTGTGTTGCTTATTTTCTTACACTTGCCCCCCACCATCTGGTTAACTCTAGTGCTACCTGCTCTTGCTAAATCTGACCAGAGCCTGTCCTTCCTGTGATCCTGGTTGTGTCAGAATTCCTCAGAGTCAAGCTGTCTCTGTGAACCTGTGATTCTGGGATCCTGTGACTCTGGGCTTGTTAGAGCACCTGGGAGTGGAGCTTCCTCTGGGTGTTGTGGGACTGGCTGTAGAGCTTGCACCCAAGGTCTGCTCAGGGCACCAGCCCAGACAGACCAGAAGAAGCCTGAGCCACTGGGCTGGCAGAGTTCCTGTGTGCCCGGTCTTGCTGGTCCCAGTTACTCCTGGTATTGGGACAGATGTTGTGTCCTCCTCACCTCTGATCCTGAGCATGTTAGAGCACCTGGGAGTAGAGCTTCCTCTGGGTGTTGTGAGACTGGAAGGAACCTGAGCCATTGGGCTGGCAGAGTTCCTGTGTGCCTAGTCCTGCTGGTCCCAGTTACTCTTGGTGTTGGGACAGATGTTATGTCCTCCTCACCTCTGATGCTGGGCATGTTAGAGTGCCTAGGAGTGGAGCTTCCTCTGGGTGTTGTGGGACTGGCTGCGGAGCTTGTGCCCAAGGTCTGCTTAGGGCACTGGCCAGCCCAGACAGACATGCTACAGTGTACTTAATTATAATAATAAATAAATCTTTGGGCCAGAGTGAGCAGGGAAGGCCAACTAGAGTGAGCAGAGGTCCTAAAAAAGTCAATTCCCAACAACCAGATGAAGGCTCACAACTATCTGTACAGCTACATTGTGTACTCATATACATAAAATAAATAAATAAATCTTTAAAAAAAAACTGGGCAGTGGTGGTGCACACCTTTAATCTCAGCACTTGGGAGGCAGAGGCAGGCGGATTTCTGAGTTTGAGGCCAGCCTGGTCTAGAGAGTGAGTTCCAGGACAGCCAGAGATACACAGAGAAATCCTGTCTCGAAAAAACAGAATAAAAGAAAAAAGAAAAAAAGGAGTTTATTTTGTCTTCTGGTTCTAGGAGGTAAGAGCCCATCATGGTGAGGGTGAGGCAGCTGGAAGAGTTCAAAGGGAAAAACAACCCTGGGAGCAGGGCAAGACTGAATAATCTCAAGACCCTCACCAGTGACATGCTTTCTCCAGCAATGTGGCATCACCCAGCTCTGCCCAAACAGCACCCCAACTGGGAACCAAGTGCTCAAATATCTGGGCCTATGAGGAACATTTCTAATTCAATTCACCATACCCTGTAATTTTTGTCTTATTTATTATGATTTTAACTTTTTATTGGTCTTTTGTGAATTTCACATCATACACCCCAATCTCACTCACTCCCCCTCCCTCGTACCTGCCCTTCCTGAAAGATGTAGTGTGTCGCAGGGTGTCCCACAGTCTTTCCTTTTGTCCTTGGGCTTCTGGTACTTTGTCAATACTGGAACCTCACTGGGACTCATCTCTGATGAGCCTGTGGCTGCCCTGTGTCATGGAGATGCTGCAGTTTTGAATCTGTAGAACCCCCACCTTGATGTGCTCCAGCAGTTCCTGGGTGGGGTAGATGTTAGGGACCACACCCCATCTTTTATTGACCAAAGATTTTCTAAATTCCCTTGGGATCCAAAATCCAGAGTTAGTTTTCTTAAAAGGATCTTAAAAGGACCCTGGGATTTTACAGTGTGGCAGTGGAAGAATAAATGCTTGAAACATGTGAAACTCTGAGCTTCCTCTCAGCAGTGGAAGACAGGGAAGAAAAGGAAAGAAAAGAGAAAATGGATTTTACTACAAACCAGGGGCATCAAGTAGTTAGGGTGAAAAAAATTACACAATAAAAAAGAAGTCAAACAGAGAGGCAAAGCGCTGGCTCTTTAAGGGGGGTAGGGAGGCGTACAGCAGCAGGTGCACAGCAGCAGGTGCACCGCAGCAGCTCCTGGAAACTTGTTAGAAAAGCAGTCTAGGAGCTGGAGAGATGGCTCAGCCGTTAAGAGCACTAACTGCTCTTCCAGAGGTTCTGAGTTCAATTCTCAACAACCACATGGTGGCTCACAACCATCTGTAAAGGGATTTGATGTACTCTTCTAGTGTGTCTGAAGACAGAGACAGTGTACTCATATAAGTAAAATAAGTAAATCTTTAAAAAGAAAGAAAGAAAGAAAAGAAATGCAGTCTAGTGTCTTTACCCCTGGACCTCCTCCTGTCTGACACTGCAGATTGCTCAGTGATCCCTTGTGCATTCCAAATCTGGGAAATAGGAAGAAAGCGGTAGAGATCCCCGTCTTTGCCTCTTGAGTGCTGAAATTAAAGGTATGCACTAGCACCACCCTGCTGAGCTAGTGAGCATACTTTAAAAGTACCATTTTAGTAGAAGAGAACCATTTGAATTTACTCAACAAGAACAAGGAAATGAAAACCCTACACTTACAACAGTGAATTTTATGAAAGGTAAATTATATGCTAACACAACTTCTAAAACATGAATTCCTCTGTGGGAAGAACTTCATGCCACATACACATCTATATTATTATATGTGTGTGTGCACGTGTATACATATGTATATATAAAGTCACACACACACACAAATCAACAATTTCCTTCTCTATGAAAAAGCAATTATTACCATGAGCTTCCCGGCTAAGACTGCTTTAGTGACCTGCCCTCTCAACAACCAAGAAGATGCTTTGTCGGCATATAATGGAAATCTGGTTACACTTGTTCATCAAATAGGTTTGCCTTCCTTTTGAAGCTATGCCATAAAAACTATTTTTGTGTTAGGGACTGAACTCAGGACCTCTCTCTTGCTAGTTGTACACTCCGCCCACAACCTCATCACTAGCTAGTGGTGTTGGCATGATCCTGTGAGAGAGGACCTGGCTACATTAGTCGCCCTTATTTGCAGTTTTGCTTCCTGAGGTTCCAGTTACTCTTGGCCAAGTGAAGTCTAGAATGCTAAATGGAAAATTCCAGCAATAACTGTTCCTAAGCATTAAAGTACATGCCTCATTCTGCCCGACAAGGGCATGAATCATCCTCTTGTCCAGCCCATGTGTGTGGAATCTGTGGTATTAGTCACTTAGTAGCTGTCACTGATGACAGGTCCCCTGTGGAGGTCTGCCAGTGACTGTTTTCAGCTAATTACTAAACTGTAAGAACGGTGAAGCTGGGAATCTGCATGTGTCAGAGAAAAGGCATAAAGCCTCTTAGGCTGTGGCTCTAGTAGACCAAGGATGCAAAAGGTCAGGGTTTGAGCCCAAACACTAGAGGGAAAAAAAGTAAACAGGAGAAGTCATGAAGTGATTCTCAGCTCAAAAGAAGAAAGTACAAGATATTCTGGGAAAAGGAGAGACTGTATTCATATATCATTTATTATAATCAAATTTTCTAATTTATAGTTAGTAACTGTTAACATCATCTTTCTGTGCCTAATTTATAAATTAAATCTTATTATATGAATAGAAGAAAGACCCAACATAGGGTTTTACCCATAACTTCAACTATACGTCCACTGAGGAGCTTGGAGCATAGCCTTAGTAGGTTAGATGGGATCACTGTATTTGAAAAAGCATGTGGGTCTGATTAACCTTGGGGAAATGTAATGATACCAAACAGAATGTATCTGTATTAGCTACTTTTCTGTTACTATGATAGAAGTCCATGACTACAGGCAACTTAAGAAGAGACTTTACCTTGCTCATGGTTCTAGAGGGATGAGAGTTCCTGATGAAGGGGAGGTATAACAGCAGGTGTACAGAGAGCACCAACTAAAAGCAGGGTGAGCTATACAATCTCAAAGTCCATCCATGATACAATTCCCCACAGAACTTCACCACCTAAGTCTAAATCCTCCCAAACAGAACCACCAACTAACTGGGAACCAAAGATTCAAATGCCTGATTCTACTGTGGGACATTTCTCATTCAAAAAATACCAGTTCCTTTTTTATACCCTTTGTCTCAACCCAACCAGCAGTTTTGAGACAATTTGTAAAATTGTCAGTGATGAGACTTTGGAAGCATTAATCCCAGTACTTATCGGTCTTACTTAATGACAGCCCTTTTAGACTGCAGGTCCAAGGTGTGCCCTTTAGCCCACATCCCTCTTCCCTGACATACCTGGGACTCAGCATACCTGGCAGCCACTGTTCTGTTCTTCCTCTACCTGTTTGACTACTTGTTTGTTAACATTTTCTTTTATTTAGTTCTTCTTGAGGCAGAGTCTTACTCAGTGGTCAAAGCCATCCTGGAACTCAGAATCTTCTTGAATCTTGGGATTACAAATACGCACCACTCCATGCTAACTTAGGTTTTTTTTTTTTTTTGGTTTTTCGAGACAGGGTTTCTCTGTGTAGCCCTGGCTGTCCTGTCCTGGAACTCACTCTGTAGACCAGGCTGGCCTCGAACTCAGAAATCCTCCTGCCTCTGCCTCTCAAGTGCTGGGATTAAAGGCATGCATCACCACTGCCCAGCTTTTTGGGCTTTTTGTTGTTGTTGTTGTTTTGTTTATTTGGTGCAAAGTTTTTTAAAAATATTTTTAAATGATTGTTTTTAATTTACATTTGTGTCCTGCCTGTATGAAGATGTCAGATCCTCTGGAACTGGAATTACAGTTTGTGAGCTGCCATGTGGGTACTACTAGGACTTGAACCCAGGTCCTCTGGAAGAGCAGCCAGTGCTCTTAACCACTGAGCCATCTCTCTAGCCCCCAGTACCTCAAAGTTTCAATACTGTTTTCTATCATCATTCCCACCTACAGTGTAGGAAAGTTCTCCTTTCCCAATAACACGTAATGGCTGGCCCTCCCAGAACAACCTTCCAAACGGGTGTGAAGGGATTGCTCACTGTGGAATGATTTGCATTCCTTGATGATTAGTGATTATACAACTTTGTTTTCACAAGCTTTCCACCTGTTATATTAAAAAAAAAAAAGTGTGTGTGTGTGTGTGTGTGTGTGTGTGTGTGTGTGTGCACATAAGCCAGAGCATGTGTGTAGGGATTAGAGGACAATTTACATTCCATCATGAGCTCAGGGATTGAACTCAGGTCCTTGGGCTTGACTATAAGCTTCTCACTGGTCCTCCACCTGCTCTCTAATGTACATTAAAGTCTGTGAATCACTGCTCTAGAGAGACCAGTTAAACTATTAAAAAGGTAACATAATGGACACTCTATTGGCTCCTAATACCGATGTGGCAGACCATGAATCAAATTATGTCCCCTAAAGCAGATGGCAGACATGGTATACCTATATAGCCCAGACTTAGAAATAACCTGGGCTCAGACAAGTGTCCAAATGGACTTTTCTAGCTTGATGAGTTTATGTATCTTATACACCAGAAATGCATATTCTAAATTAATCCTGGGCTCCTCATACTCCCCACAGTAAACAGCACCTGCCCCATCACCCTGCATATTTGTAGGTCCTTACAACGAGGCTCTGCTTTCATTATCTCTGCCTTTCTCCCAGTAACGGTTTCAGGCCAGGCCCTAACTTATCGTGTTTCCCCAAAAGCTTCTCTGCCTCCAGCCTCACCCGACTCCGTTCTATCCACACATGCAGATATGGAGTGACCATCAGGTAATCATACTCACTCTGTCTCTGCTAAACTGCCAACCGTGCCTCTCCTCTCAGGAAGAAGCTGCCTTTGAGCACTTGTGATAGAATCTGTGTTATGCTTAATCACAACAGCTTTCTTTTCATGTGTGACGAACAATGCTTGTTGACTTGAGTTTCAGCCCCACAAACCATGTAAAGGTAGAAGAGAACTGACTCCACAAAGCTGTCCTATGCCCTCCATATGCAAGACGTGGTATGTGTGAACCCTGACATGCATCCTACATACACAAAGTGCCAGAGTTGCAGCCCATATCCAGTGATAATGGTTGGTAACTTCCTTTTATTGTTTCAGTTTCTACTGATAGCTTATCTGTCTTATAGCAATTTATAATACAAATACACACATCCAAGTTTTAATTTAGTGAGGCCTAAGTTCCTACTCTGGTGTGCAGCCAGGCTGACACAGGCTCCACCCAGGTGCCTTTGACTAACAGCTTGATTCAAGGAGATGCAGGGGCTCCTGACCATCTGAAACCAAGCTGGGACTTCCAAACAGAGAGCTTAGGATGCATTTCATTGCCAAGATGCCTAACTACACATCTAAATCTCGACTCATTTGTAAACTGCTAGTCCAAGCTGTTTACTCCTGCATAGCAATGTGAATTCATTTTGTTGTATCCTGTCCTGTCCTGTCCTGCCCTATCTCCACTCCTCATCTATCTCTCTGCCCCAACCTCCTCATTGCTAACTTTCAAAAAATGTCTTTGAGCCTCTCTGGTTTAATCTTAGCATTTATGCTTATTTTTAATTATTTAGGTTTTTTTGGGGGGGGTGGGCTTGAATGGTTAGAGACAGTGTTTCTCAGTGTATAGTCTTGGCTGTTCTGGAACTCACTTTGTAGACCAGACTGGCCTCAAACTCAGAGATCCTCCTGCCTCTGTCTCCCCAGTACTGGAATTAAAGGCATGTGCCATCACCACCCAGATATTTAGTTTAGTTTTTGTTTTTGTTTTTTTTTTTTTTTTTTTTTTTTTTTTTTTTTTTTTTTACCATTTATTTACATTTAAAAGTATGCAGGTAGGACTAATGGCACTTTGGACTGTCTCACTGTACTCTAGTTCTGAGTATATTTGTCCTTTAGCTTTAGAAGATTGTAGTGAGAATGTCTTGTGTATGTATGGATCATTACCTGTCAATAAAAATCCTACACCCTATAGGAAAAGTTAGAAGGTGGGGCATCTTGTGGGCAGAAAGGATTCTCGGATAGGAAAGTGTGGGGAGACTCAGCCCAGACACAGAGGAAGATGGGTGCATGTAACTAATGGCCAGGTAAACAGCCATGTTACAGAACACAGAATAGAACAAAAAGGTTATTAAGTTATGAAATAGCCAGGGAACATGCCTATCTATATGGCCTAGGCATTTGTAAATATATTGGAGTTTCAGGCTCCTTATTTCTGAGAGCCTGGGGCTGGGAGGAAAAACATGTGCTTACAGAAAACTCTACAACAGAGGATAACGATATCTGTGCACAGCATTTCATCTTTGGAGCTTGATGCTGTCCTACAGTTCATATAAACGAATGTCCTTACCAAGGGTGTTGGGGCAAAGGCCTTGGTGACAAGCCTTCTGTGGTTTGTGATCTGCAGATTTACACAAAATCCACAAATGAGTGAGAATGCTGCTGAGACAGAAATGTTTTAAGTCACAGGAGGAAAGTACTTTAGGGAAGGAGAAAGGGAAACAAAAGGGGACAATGGAAGAATTATCTCCACAAAAGGAGGAGGAAAAACTGGAAATGTAAGCATGAGTTCCTCATCTACCTCTACCTACCCCTTACTCTGCCGCAGAGATCTCACAATGCAACTCTCAGGACACACGGAAGCCTGCAGAGTCAAGAGTCGGTCTGAGAGCCAGCCATTCCGAAGGATAAAGGTGTGTAACAGACCAAGGACCTAACAGACCAAGGACCGCTTGGACTACAGCTCAGTTCCAGGCTGGACTGGGTAAGAAGTAAGAACAGAGTGGAGGATATGGCTCACAGCATGCCTGGCCCTGTGACCAATGGGCACAAAAACTGCCTCACCATCATTCCTGAGGAAACCAGTGTCTCTGGATGGACCACCCCTACCCTGACAGTCAGACTCAAGCCACAATCCAGCACGAAACAGTGTGGGAGGAGCCTAAACTGCTCTAGGATTCTGTTGATTTCTGGAGATGATGGCTCTCAGTGGAAGCAGTCTGGAACAAGGGCAAGCATTTCATGCTATGTCCCATACTCCCTCCCAAACCCAATTCAAAAGAACTGGACTCTGACTAGATTAAGAATCAGGATAGGTGCTAGAGAGATGGCTCAGCAGTTAAGAGCGCCGACTGTTCTTCTGAAGGTCATGAATTCAAATCCCAGCAACCACATGATGGCTCATAACCATCTGTAATGAGATCTGGTGCCCTCTTCTGGGGTGTCTGAAGACAGCTACAGTGTACTTACATATAATAAATAAATAAATCTTAAAAAAAAAAAAGAATCAGGATAGCTCGAAGCCGTAGGACTTTGGAATATTGAAGTTGGGATAAATTGTCTGATACAATTCATTAAATATTTAGATGACATATGCCCTCCTCCAAACAGATGTCATATGTCAAAATTACATCCTAGCATCCTGCCTTAACAAATAAGTTTTTACAAGGCACCAATGAGCAAGTTCAAATTTGGAATTTTTGGACTTAGAGTTCTGTGTAGGAGAGGGTAGCAGGGTAGAGCTCACTGCCCGCTCCTGGCCTTTTCTCTTTTCCCCCAGTCCTGGCTCTTTGTCACACTGAGAGGCCTATGGCTAACCCAGCTGTGTACCTTTAGTGACACTCTCTTTTTTTGTCTGCTTAGGTCCTGGAAACTGTACAAGGCAATGATTTCATCATTCACTATTCTAGGACAGGAGCTCTCAGCCTGGGCTAGACCAGTGCAAGGACCCAGGTCAACCCCAGACACCCAGCTCTAATAAGGAAGACCTGGTGGAAGCCTGAGCTAGACCAGTGCAAGGACCTACATCTAACCCCAGACACCCAGCTCTGATAAGGAAGACCTGGTAACGTCTGGAGACAGTTTTAGTTGTCACAAAATGGGACAACCTACTTGGAGCTTGGGAGCAAAGGGGAGGATGCTCCTTGTATGCAGTGAGGAACAGGCAATAATGTTATGAACCATCCTATACTGTACAGGACAGCTGCCACAGATTGTCTAGCTAAAAAATGTCAACAGCACAAAGGTTCTATAACACAAACACTATTAAATATCTAACCACCAAAGTTCTGAAATCCTGTTTTAGGAGCAGAGGTGGGGTACCTTTTGGGGCTTCATATAGCTATGCTGCCCGAGGAAGGGCACGAGACTTCAGCAGCTCCTCTGTGGACCCCACTGTGCAGGTCCTGGAAGGGTGCTCCACTCCTCTAATCCTTGCCTGGCTTCCCAGCATGCTAACAGGAGACTACTGCAGCCCTGACTGTTTCAAGAGTGCTAGTTATTGTTTGAGAGAGGCCCTTTGTACCCATGGCCTGCTTTCTCGGCAGGTTGACAAGGGACTGAAATCCAACTCTCTAACTTCCTGGAACCCAAAGGAAAGGTCTGGCTTTGGACAAAGGCCTTTGGCTGGGATTCGTGCTTATGTAACTCTTCAGTATGCGTGCAAGTTACCTGGAGAATCCGAGGAGGAGCAACAGTCACAACCACAAATATGTATACCATCCTTTTACCTTACACAGACCTGTTAAACAATGGTTTAATATCGCTTTAAGGGTGACTGCTAAGAGGTAGGCTGTGGTGCTGGAGAGATGGCTCAGTGGTTAGGAGCCCTGACTGCTCTTCCAGAGGTCCTGAGTTCAGTTCCCAGCAACCCCATGGTGGCTCACAACCATCTGTCTGTAATGGGATCTGGTGCCCTCTTCTGGTGCGTCTGAAGAGAGAGACAGTATATTTACATAAAATAAATTAAATAAATTTAAAAGGGGGGGGGCAGGGTGTGTACCTGAAGGATGACAAGGCATGCCTGGAGTGCCTCATGAGAAAGTGCGAACTGTGTTTCTCTCACAGATACACCAGGGCCGGCTGTCTGCCTGTTTCTTTCAGTTGGATATGACCATCACTGCCTTGCAAACAGTAGCTATGACTTCTACTCCCAGGCCAACTAACCTTCTCCTGTGGTAGAAGGAAAAGCTCATGAGGCCCTACCCTCTCTGAAGGCACGCAAGTGGCTGGCAACTTCTGGGAGACAAGGCTTTTCTGCTGTGTAGTGTCTGTGTCCACCCATGCTCTTGTAAGTAACCCAAATAAACTTGTTTGTTCACCACACTGGATTTGGGTGGACTTGTTGTTTCTTCAGTTTGTTAAGTACCTTTTCTATCTGTGGTTAATAGAAATAGGACTCTCCAAGACAGTCATAGAGCAGAGCCCAGGGGTCTACAGAAATAAGTGCCTCTCAATTTGGCGAAATCAGCTTCTCCTCTTGTTTCTCTGGCCCAGATTTAGGTTTCAATATTTTGCCATCCTAAGAACTAAATCCTGCCTCTTGAGTGTAGCAGAACATGCGGTCATAAGCATGAGCTCTTGCTCATGCAAAGATTTCAACCTTAAGGAGAAACAATTTTCTTTTTAGTTAAGAATTCCCTTTCTCAGCTGGCGAGATGGCTCAGCAGGTAAGAGCATTGACTGCCCTTCCAAAGGTCCTGAGTTCAAATCCCAGCAACCACATGGTGATTCACAAATGAGTACAGGGTACTCATATACATAAAATAAATATTTTTTTTTAAAAAAGAATTCTCTTTCTCTTATTGATACCCTTTCTTGGCACCAGGGACTCCCCATATATCTTTCTAGACATTTCTGAGAACTCAAGTAAATATAGGTTGATGTCCCACCTCCTTTTTGTAGTTCGTACCATTGCTCATTCCACACCATTTTAGAAAATACTTTCCTTGAAACACTGTTTCCATTGAGTGGAGGTATCACAAATGATTTCATCAGCCATCCTTTTCTCCAGTGCATGGCTTAGAGACAGAGTAATGCAAGGCGGCATGTCTAAGAACCATTTCAAACAGACAGGAGAATACAGATTTTTACTAAGCAAGTTAACACCAGCTGGGGATGGTGGGGCAAACAAGCAATCCTAGTTATTGGGGATGCTGAGGGAGGAGGATCTTAAATTCAAGTTTAGTCCCTATCTCAAAAATTAAAAAAGGAAGCCAGGTGAATGCCTCTAACCCCAGCAACTGAGAGGCAGAGGGGCAGAGGGGCAGAGGGGCAGAGGGACAGAGGCAGAGGCAGAGGCAGAGGCAGGGAAATCTCTGTGAGTTCGAGGTCAGCCTGGTCTACATGAGTTCCATGACAGCCAAAAGTATACAGTGTGATATTTTTAAAAGGGTGTGTGTGTGTGTCTAACTGGCAGAGCACTTATCTGTCATGCGGGAGGGTCTAATCTCCAGCACTAGTAACAAAAATAGTAAAGAATAAGTAAGGAACAGGGGTGTGTTTAGAGATAGAACATGGGCTTTACACATTTTAAACATCATCAGAAAATAAAGCTGGAAATTACACCAGGCATCCATCTTGGAGTATCTCAACTTTCACACAAGCAACTGCGGCGCGCTGTCCAAAGCCAGTCACAATTCGCATTTCTAGACACCGTGGCTTTAGCCCTTCCAGGCGCGCACGCGGGCCTCGCACCCTCGGTTTCCGCGGTGACTCCGCCGACGTCACACTTAGAAGACAATAGCGACTTTCCCCGCTCGTCTCCTCCTCTCACGAACTTTCCTAGTCTGCACGCTGCAGAAGTCGCCTCTACCCTCAGCCCCTCCCCCAGCGTGCCTCGCGGCTAGGGAGCTCCACGAAGGGCGGGCGGAGGCCGCGGGCAGTGATTGGTTCCGTGCCAAGGTGGGCGTGGCCAGACTCAGGCGGTATAAAAGCTCCGCGGCGCGGCGGCCTCGGTTTGCGCCGTCGTTTCCTGCGGCGGCTCGTGTGGTCGCCTTCTTTCCTTGCTCTCCCAGGTCTCGAGGCCGCCGCGCGTCTTCCGGGGAAGCATGGCGATGAAGGCCGTGTGCGTGCTGAAGGGCGACGGTCCGGTGCAGGGCACCATCCGCTTCGAGCAGAAGGCAAGGCCCGGGGCGTGGGGCGCGGAGCGCAGGCCGCGGTGACGCGGCGCACCTGTGCGGGAGCGCGCCACGCCCCCGCCGGGGCCTGAGCCCGCTAAGTGCTGAGTCACCGCGGCCTCGGGCAGGGGCTGGGCGCGGAGACGGGAGGCCGGGGCGCCGCGGGGCCTTCCGGGCGGGTCCCTCTCGGCGCCCGGGAGCGGCTGGGCCCGCCCGAGACAGCCGGCTTGGCGTCCGCTATCCCTCTGGGGCTGCTGCTTTTCCGGTGTCCCCGTCCTGTGGGCTCAGAGCCCTGTGGCCACCGGCTGCGGTTGTTGTTAGAATATTTGACCCCGGTGGTGCTACACCGGACTAGCGCAGCAGAACGCGCCTGTGGCGTTGTAAAGCAAAGTCCCGGGCCGTTCTGTACTAGGTCAGGGTCGTGGTCTTGGACGCTCGCCCGTTGCCTTGCTCACAAGAGCTCCGGACAGAGACCCGACTGTGGGTGCTTTCTACGACAGCGAGTTTCCGAGCACATTTTGGAAAAGTACACAGAAATATTTTCGAAAATACTGTGATTCTGCAAAAAAACACATGCGTCACAGGGAAGATATGTGTGGTAAGGTTGTGTCCAGAGCCCTAGGGAGGTTACCATTGTTGTTTACCTTAATCCCGAGCGAATTTTTGATCAACGAGCGTTATGTGCTCTCTAGAGTGGTTTACATACATGTGAGAACGCAGACACCAGAGTGAATCCAGGTGCTTCCTTTATGAGGAGAACTAATAACAGTAATTTAGAGTTTTTCGTAACTAGTCTCAGCAGTTTCTTGGCATTTAAGTGTATTTTGTTGTTTTCCTGTGTAAGTTTTTTTTTTTTTGTCTTTTTCTTCGCCCTACTTAATTCGCTGTGAGAAAGGCGAAGACTAGGTTCCCACCCCCCGTGAGAAAGGAGAAGACTAGCTGGGTCTATCCCTGTGTCTGGGTTTCTGTCATCTTCCACCTTGCCAGAGCAGCTTGCAGTATTTGTGGCCCTGCAAACTACACATCGCTGGTGCCCTTTGTACCCGATAAAACGGTAGTTAAGCATTCCAGATTGGCAGTTGTAACAACTTGGCTATCAAAGCTGTTTGATTTAACCTGTTGCCAGCTTTTCAAAATCAGATTTTTCTACCCAAAGTTCATATTCCTTTATTCTGTTGAAAAAGTTGGAGATTTAAAAAACAAAAGAAACCAACAAAAAAACTAAAAAGGTCTCAGCATGAGCGTCCTTGCTTGTTTTGTTTGATTGCTTTTACATTTTCTCCTCCTTGCTACAATTTCTGGAGCAATACTAATTTGAATTTTGGATGTCCTTTTTTTTTTTTTCCAACCTTTTTTTTTTGGTTTTTCAAGACAGGGTTTCTCTGTGTGTGTGTCCCTGGCTGTCCTGGAACTCACTCTAGACCAGTGGCCTCAAACTCAGAAATCTGCCTGCCTCTGCCTCCCAAGTGCTGGGATTAAAGGTGTTGGCGTACGCCACTGCCCAGCCTGTTCTTTATGTTTTTGTTAAGTGACAAATTCTCTAGATTTGGATGCTGAAGATTTTTAAGAGTTTTTTTTTTTTTTTTAATTTTATATATAAGTAATTGTAGCTGTCTTCAGACACGCCAGAAGAGGACATCAGATCTCATTACAGATGGTGGTGAGCCACCATGTGGTTGCTGGGATTTGAACTCAGGACCTCTGGAAGAGCAGTCAGTGCTCTTAACCGCTGAGCCATTTCTCCAGCCTCCAAGTTTTTTTTTTTGTTTGTTTGGTTAGACACAAATGGATCTCCCTAGGCAGAAAGACACAGTTATTTTCTGGCTACTAAATAAAAATATGGGAACTGATAAATATCATTGAATGTGGAATGGAGAAAGAGGGTGCAGCCAGTGTTTTGTAAAAGTCAAGCCTGACAGTGCCCATCTCCTCCCTGGGCCTGACATTCAATAGCCCTCCTTTGTTGTTCCACTAGGTGCTTTTTAAATGCTGTTCAGTCCAGGTGCCTGCACACATGGCATTGGACAGCAAGTGTTAGGAGTGAAGTGATAGGGAGGGGCCTAGAGCTGAGCAACTAGAGAGCCATCCTATAGGAAATGGGTAGACTGGGATCTGGGCATAGGTTTGTTTTTCATTGTTTTGTTTTTTGACTTATGTGCCTTTTACTGTGAATGGTAAAGGTGTAAACCAGCAACTGCCTTGGTTCAGATGTATTTACACTCAAACTTAATGTCTTAATTTTTGTATTTTTTTTTTAAATAAAGGCAAGCGGTGAACCAGTTGTGGTGTCAGGAGAAATTACAGGATTAACTGAAGGCGAGCATGGATTCCACGTTCATCAGTATGGGGATAATACACTAGGTAGGTCTAAGGCTGGCTAGTGACCAGTGAGATAAATGGACTGAGTCGGGATCCAATTACTAACCAGTTCAAACTATCAAGTTTTTTTCTTTTTTTTTTAGATTAAGTTAAAATAACCACTTAGGTTAACCTTGGAAACTAGCCACAAAAGAATTTTATTTAGTATCAAGTATTGCTTGATTCCTTAAGTGTGGGAAGGTAAAGGAGGTGATTTTTTTCTTAATTGTAATTATAGTTTGACTTTAAAATACAGAAACACAAATTAAGCACCTTGCTTATTTTGGGTAATCCTTTAGGTGTTTGGAGCTAGGGGTTGAGGGTGGGTGCTTTAGGCACAGTGTCTAAGGACAGCCATGCCTTAGCATGAGAGGCATAGTGAGACAGAAGTGAGAAAAACTGAAGATTCAATATAAATGCTTAGAGTAAGATTTATTTTCTCTATTTAGGATTAGAATCAAGTCCAGCAAAAAGTAGTGGCTTAAATTGCATTTAGTGAACTTTTACCATATTGGCATAATGATCTGAATTTGTTTACAATCTTTTAAGAGCCTCATTCATGTTGCTAGAGCCTATTCCTTTCCCCTCTCTTCTCCCCTGCTTTAAACTTCCCCTCTCCACATAGCCCAAGTTGGCCTGGAATTTGTGCTGGAGCTTAGACCATTTAGTCTCATGTGTGCTGGGTTAAAGGCATGTACCATCAACCTGTGTGTCATGTACCATAATTTGTTCTACAGTCATTTATGACTAGGTTTTATCCATTTTGATAATTATTAACGTTACCCCAAGTTGCTTTGCCTCTGGCCTGGTAGCTTTGATTAAGCTCCTTCCAGAATCCTGCCCTGTACCTATCCCCTTGGTCACCTTAGAAGTTGTGAACGATGGGAAGTCCTGCATATGAAAGGACTTCCTGCATTGTTGAGATGTACCTTGTGACTGACATCCCTTAGCTCAGTAGTCGTGCTGGTTACACCTGGAGTTGAGGACAGCAGCCTTGGCCAGGTGAGCTGTTTGGCAGCATATGGTCTTGAAAGATAAGTATTTTTATCATGAAGGTATGTGCCCTTCTTAAAAGCCAAGATCTTTAAATGTGGAACTTTAACTTTAGAAGTGCTATTGAAGATCACATCTATTCCAGTTACAAGCAAGGAACCAGAGCCAGGCATGGTGTGACACTGCCATGGCCCTAGCACGTGGAAGGCTAAGGTGGGAGGGTCTTAGGTTGCAGATATCCTGAGTTGTAGTAGTGAGACCCTGTTTCAAAACTCAAAAGGAAACAAAAAGGAAAATGTGACAGTCTAGAGAAAAAAAAGGTAGCTTGAGAATGTAAGGCTATACGGCCCAGCTGTTTATACCAGGGTACTGCTTCCTGTTTTTATCGCTCCAGCACATACCAGGTCGGGGTTTGCTGTGTTGGAGGGTGTAAGAATGAATGCCCATGTTGTTACATACAGGGGTTTACTTCATAATCTGACTTCTGGTTTCTGGTAAATAGGCTGTACCAGTGCAGGCCCTCATTTTAATCCTCACTCTAAGAAACATGGCGGTCCATTGGATGAAGAGAGGTGAGCGGCATGCTCCTTATGCATGGTGGTGGTGAAGGGTCTGTGGAAGACACCTGAAAGACAGAACCTCGTGGTCTCCCTACCTCTGTTTTTGTATTTGTTTCCATTCACACAACTCCCACATCCCCAAGTGCTAGAATAGTTTATATTGGATGAAGGAGCTGACAAATGTGAACTCTTAAAAGTGATTTGGTTTTGTAGCATTTATTGAAGATGAACTAATACAAGTGCCAAAAGGAACCAATACAGCAAATATCATGGATAACAAGTACTGTCAGTCAGTAGCAAAGTAAATCATTGTATAATAGGATACTAATGCAGATAATGAAAACTAGTTGAGACTCCATTTGTATGTGAAACCTTAGGAAAGTCGGGCTGGCTTGTTTTTAGAATGGAGGCCTGGGAACAGCCCTTTGCTAATTCAGGAGCTGACCTCCTTTGCTAAGGTCCCAGCCTGTGGTTCTTCTCAGAGCACCACCCTTAAATTTGAGCTGTCTGTCAAGGTATCCTAGCTACCTGTGTGAACTTTGTGTTCCCAGACCTTTGACAGTCTGGAAAAGCCATCATAGTTGATAATGTATGTGCACTTTTCATCCACTCCACGTATTTGACTTAGTCAGATGTTAATTTAGCTATAGAACTCTAGTGATGTGAAGTAGACATCTTTGCTCATTCACCTGATGCTCTTTTAATGTTAGACATGTTGGAGACCTGGGCAATGTGGCTGCTGGAAAGGATGGTGTAGCCAATGTGTCCATTGAAGACCGTGTGATCTCACTCATAGGAGAGCATTCCATCATTGGCCGTACAATGGTGGTAAGTTTTCATATAAGGATATATGCGTAGGATTTCTTCTAACATAGTTATGTACCTTTCCGTGACTTTATGGTGGTTAAACTAGTTTCTAAAGAATCACATACATGTTGAGAGTTCAGAATAGGAAAAAAGTTCTTTTATTGGATGTGGTAGTGAAGAATTAATTTGCCTAGGTCAGCTAAGAACACTGGTCTGCTGAGATGCAGTAGAAAGCAGGTTACATTTAATCAGACTGGATCTGAGTTGGAGGATACAATAGTCTTTAGTCTAGAACAGCCGGATTTTCTTGCCATGATTGTCCCCCCTTACAGTTAAAACATTTCGTTGAGTGTAAAATCTGCGATGGATGTCAGTATTCAAGTCTGTAGGTTATCGCTTGGTTACCATATGGGAGCCGTCTTCCCAAGTTACCCTCGGGAGATGAATCTGGTTCATGCAGAACACCAAGTAGTAAAGGCTCTTGCCCACCTCGGGCAGCTAACTTTTCAGTAGGCACTTCCTTTCAGTTGACCCTTTATCCTTAGAATTTTCTTCAGCCCTATTGGTGAAGCAGAACAATCATTCATAAATGTTCTAAAAATAAAATTTAAAATCTTGTTGCTAAGTAAAGATATTTAGAATTGCCTCTTATGTGTAGGCCTATAGTTCATTCAATATGAGATTGTGATAGAGAAATTTGTAAGAATGACTACTATATAGTGGGGGAGGAGCTAAGATCGGCATGTGCCTGAGTTACTCGAGTCCTTAGTATTTCATCTAGAAATAGCCACTAGCAAGGAAAAACTTAGTAGTCTGCTCTTAACTGCTAGTATAAAAATTAGATTATTAATTTACTAATAGATTTGAATATTTTCTAATATAAGTGGTCCTTTTAAGTCTGTAGTACTGCTGGGAGAAGAAGTGCTAATTACTTGATTGCCCAAACCTAAATGTCCTTAATTCTTTTCAAAGGTCCACGAGAAACAAGATGACTTGGGCAAAGGTGGAAATGAAGAAAGTACAAAGACTGGAAATGCTGGAAGCCGCTTGGCTTGTGGTGTGATTGGGATTGCCCAGTAAACATTCCCTATGTGGTCTGAGTCTCAAACTCATCTGCTATCCTGTGAAACTGTAGAAAAAAAAACCAAACCATTAAACTGTAATCTTAACAGTTGTAACTGTGTGACTCCTTTGACTGCGCTAAGGACTTACAATGACAACTGATTGAGGATGCTTGGAGGATGTGTCAAACTTACTCAATGTACAACTCACTGAATTAAAATCTGTTTGTTTCTGTGCCTTTCTGTATTTTGCCAGACTACATGGGTGATAAGCTGAAATTAATTCTCATTCAAGCCTGTGAGTAAACATGTGTGGCAGTTATTTTGAGCCTATTAGTGTATACAAAAAAAAAATTCTTAAGTTAGCTCTATATATTGAGCATCAATAACAGACTCAATGATGCTAACTCTCATAGTATTTCATTTTGAAAGTGTTTTAAGTAATAACATCAAAATGATGGGTGGTAGCCCAAACCAAATTTGAGCAGAAAACTTTCTGCTCTTTGTTATCATCAGAGAAATTATTAAAAGCTCTCTTCAAGATTCAGAGTACTTAACCTTATATAATTGTATTAGAATTAGATGCCATGATTTAAGAAAAAGCCCTTTAGGAAACTTGCATCAAACTCAAAAGTCAAGCTAGCCAAGTGACGTTGGTACCACCTATATTTTTAAGGTTGGCACTCAGGAAAAACACAATAGCACTGGGAAATGAAACCAAGTTTGACTGGAGGTTCTGGCTAAATTGACTTTTACAGCCTCAGATAATGAAATTGAGTGCCTTAATAGAGACATAGCCAAGAAAGATTGCCTTTAAAGGAAATATTAACAGGCTTGTGTGACTATCGAAATAGTTCAACTGAAATATTTCTGACAAATTGGGTGTAGTCAGCCAAATTGGAAAAGGACACAATTTGGTGTTTCCAAGCTTAAAATTTTTAAGTTTAGATTTCCAATTTAAGTTTGCAATTTGAGTAAGTAGTTATGTTGAAGTTTCAGGTAAATCCTATCTATGTAACTGATTTCCTTAATGTAGTCTTGATGTGGGGGATGACTCAATGCAGACTAACTTGGGAAGTAGCTGGTGTAATCACAGACCAATTGGTACTGTTTTAGTGGCTCATTTCTCAGTATTTTTAGTTGGAAATACAAGCTGCAAGTCTGTCCTTGGAATCTGGCATTGGATAGTCAAGTACATGTTTATGATCTTTCTAGAAATATTCTAATAAGGACTTAAAAGCCTAAGTAGGGTCACCATAAAACCAAAACTTGGCACAGCTACAGACACATTTCTTCCCATCATTAGGAAGATCTTAGATTTAAATGTCAAGTGGGAGCATACAAAAAGGAACTTCTCAGTACCCTAAAGTTGTTAGTTTGATAATTTTTTTGTTTAACCTAGCACCTTGTAGTTTTAAAATCACATGGTGTGTACAATAAGAGGAAAACAAGTTCATGTTCTTCCACCTTTTTTGTCCCTTGGATCAAACAGGCCATCAGGGTTGGCAGAAAGCGTCTTTACTGGCTAAGTCATCTTGTCTTTCAATGTAATTTAATGAAAAGAACTTCCAGACTGTAAATAAGAGGTTCTCAACCTGTGAGTCATGACCTCTTTGGGGTTGTATATCATATATTCTGCCTATCGGATATTTATACTACAATTCATAACAGTAGCCAAAATCTGTTATAAGATAGCAACAAAAATAATTTCATAGTTGGGAATCAGCACTAGGAAGAGGGTCAAAGCACTAGGAAGGTTGAGAACCACTGCTGTAAATAAATACCTAACATTTAAGTCCCTGACTCTAGACGACACTCACCACCACCTCCTTTCTTTTTGGTTTTTCAAGGCAGAGTTTCTCTGTGTATAGCTTTGGCTGTTTTGGAATTCACTCTGTAGACCAGGCTGGCCTTGAACTCAGAAGAGATCTACTTGCCTCTACCTCCTGAGGGCTGGAATTAAATGTGTGCCACCACTGCCTGGCAAAAATCATTTGGGTAAACTTTTTCTGGTTTCTTGAGACAGGGTTTGCTGTAGCCCTGGCTGTCCCGAACTTGCTCTGTAGACCAGACTGGTCTTGAATTCAGAGATCCATCTGCTTTTGCCATTGCACTACTACCCACTGGGCTTGGACAACACACTTTATGTCAGTGCTTTTCAATACTATTAGAGTCTTGGTTTGGCTTCAGATGTAGTAGCAAAGGTTCAGTGTACTTCTTGGGCTATTGAAGATGGTAAAGACAATAGGCAAAGCTTACAAGAAATGCTATACTGCACCTAGTCTACAAAAAGGTTTCTGGTTGCATACATTAACACTGACCTTGCTTTACACCTTGGAAATTCCAATGGGATGATTATAAACAACACATTCAACCTTCTAAATAAGTAATGCCCAAGCAATTAGGTAATTTGTAGTATAATGTATAATATATCCAAATATATCCCCTAACAAATCTCTCTTTTACAAATTAATTAGGGCAACATTACCACAAAGCCAACAGGAAAAAAAAAAAAAACTGACCTGCAAACACAAATTTCTTAGTTGAACATTAAGACCACTAACTTTTACCTTATGCTCAAAATACTAAAAGTCAAAAGAATAAAACTCCAAGTATTGGCAAATACTACATAAGTGTCTTTCTCCCCCCAAAAGAAGTCTAATTTAGACTCCCAACAACTATTAACAGCTCAATCTTTGATGGTTAACATAAGTTCCATCTTTATGCAGTGTATGAAGAATAGCACACATTAAAGTTTGTTACGAAAATAGAGTTTATTAAAAACATCCCTATTGTTTGAGGAGCTTTTCACCGTTACCTTGTCTTAAATTAAAAAAAAAAAAAAATAGAGAGCACTTCTAATTAGGATTTGTAAACTTTTAAAAGTCAAAACTTTTAAAAAGTTACAGCAAAAAAGGGGTAATATATCTTCAGTATTTTTTGTTATTTTTTGTGGCTATTTTTAAATAGAAGGAAAGCAATCAAATTGCTTACAATCCCCACCAACTACTGTGGGGTGAAGTAGCAGGAGCGAATATTATACAGCATCTGTACACCTCACGCTCTACACCCAGTGTCACTGTCACATTCTGTCAAATCCAGTCTCTAGCGAGGCGCCTCTGCTGCTGAGCCAGACTCCTTCTCGGGTTCAACGGATGAGGTAGCCTCAGCAGGTGACTCTTCAGGTTTTACCACCGTGGCCATGGCCTCCCCCTTATTAAGTTCTGAAACAGTGTCTATGTTTCCCACTTGGCTAAGGGGAGGTTCAACAGCTTTATTACCACCTGCCCTGTCTGCCACCTCATGCTTCTCCTTTCCTCGATTTTCTTCCTTCTCTCTACGGGACTCTCTATCTCTAGAATCCCTGTCTCTGTCCCGATGCCCACTAGAGCGTCTACTTCTCTCTTCCAAGTCTCTGTGTCTGTCCCGGTCAGGGCTCCTTCTTCCCCACTCTCTCCTTTCACGGTTACTATTATCTCTATCGTCATTACGGCTCCCATACCGTTCCCGATCATTTTCCACCCTACTTCCAAAAGATCTTCTTCCAAACCTTTCTTGGTCTCTACCTGAGTTGAACTGCTGCCTGTTATCATTTCTAAACTGCTGTGGCTGCTGCTGAGCTGGCGCTGGCTGCTGGGATGGCGCTGGCTGCTGGGACTGTGACTGCTGCTGCTGCTGCTGCTGCTGCTGCTGCGGTGGCTGCTGCTGTTGCTGCTGCGGTTGTTGCTGCCTTCCATCTCTGTCTTCTGATCCTCCTGGGCCTGGCCCTGGGCCCCCCAGCCCTGGCATTCCACCAGGCCTGACAAAGGGGCCATGTGGTGGAAAGGGCCCTTTCATTCCATGAGGTGGAGGCATCGCAAAGCCCCCTGGTCCCGGTGGCGGACCCCTGTGCAGCATGTGAGGTGGCATGGGCCGAGGTGGCATCATAGGAAACCGTTGCAAATGTGGTGGAGGCATCCCTGGGGGGCGCTGGAGTGGGATCAGGCCAGGTCTGGCACCAAGAAGACCGGTAGAGGGTGCCTGGAGTCCAATTACAGGACCGGGCGCAACTCCTTGAGTGCCTGAAAGAGAACCCAAGTGGAAAATGTGAATGTAGTCTCCTTTTAGCTGTCTCCTGTGGACTTGTAAAGAAAAATAATATTCAGTCCTAAGTCAATTTCACTCTGAATTCATGCTGACCCAACCCTACGTTAGGCAGTAACTAAGGTTCACTGTTTATGCAACCATTACAGGCAGAGAACGAAACTCCTGAGACAATTATGATCCTGCAATCTCTGCCAGTTGTCTTCTCTGGCAGCCCTCCTCAGAAGCTGTTTTACCAACACTTAAGGCATCTAAGAATGTGTCTCACTGTGCTATGTTCAGTGAGATAAAGGGAGGCCTAAATTCATTGTCAGCTATTTAAGACAGCAGAAGGGTATGTCCAGTATTCTCTCAGCCCAAGTTTACAATCTGATTTCATGTCTTAATGTGGCTACTGTGAAGAAGCCAATGACTTAAACCATCTAGCCAAGACGTCCTGTTAGACTGTTCCATGTAGTTATTATACAATACAATGTCCACACAATACTAGAATTATACTAAATTAAATTATACTAGAATAGACAGTACAATAGTCCATACACACACAAAGCTTGTTTTTTCACTGTTTTCTAAGCACCGTGGAAAGTGTAATCCATTAGGTCAACAAGACTGCTGGGTCATGTGGGATCCTCAGCCACACAGCTCCTCTTCTTCCAAAGGCAGTAAGACTGACAAACTGGCTGTTTATAGTCACTCTTGCTCACTGCCTTTCATTCTGGTTTGCAGGAGAGCCTGCTCATTCTGGCTCAAGAATCATATAAGCTCAACAGTAGTAGGGTAAAGGAAGGATTTGTTTTAGCCTTCATCAGTAGGCATTAAATTTCTCTCTCCAAATATGAAGAACAAATGGCACTATGATCAAAAGATTGAGTCTGATAATGTAAAGGTCCAGAGAGTTAAAGGGCAATAATCACGCCTTTGCCCACAAACCACAGAAAAGGCTCTGAGGTTACAGTTTATGACCACCAGCTGACAATGGTCAGAAGTGCCTATGTGACAGAAACACATTGTGATTTTAGGTTTACAAGTTGAGTTAACTTACATCTACTCATTGTAGAAAATTAGTAATGTAAGTCCTGTAAGTTCCTGCATTTTCTGTATGGACAGTCAGTACTAAGGGTGAACCAGAATTCCCATCTTAGTTTCTATTCCTCGTAATGTATGAGCCAATGTCTGGCTAAACTCAATCACTCAATGTATGAAACACCAGCTTGCAATACTGTAAACTCAGAGAGACTCGGAGCCATAGTCTTTACTTAAGCAACAAAGTCCCATGAGTACACGAAGACAACCACTCCTCAGGAAGTACTTTTGACATCCACTTGAGTGCTCCAAGAAGGGGAAGGGACTACCCGCCACTTTAAATGGTAAAACTCAGAGCCTGGTCAGGTAACAGTGGACATTATTACTCCACACATTTTGTTTAGAAAGGTGATATTTGCCAGGCAGTGGTGGCACACACCTTTAATTCCAGCACTTGGGAGGCAGAGGCAGGGGAATTTCTGAGTTTGAGGCCAGCCTGGTCTACAGAGTGAGTTCCAGAACAGCCAGGGCTACACAGAGAAACCCTGTCTCGAAAAACTAAGGGAAACTTGAAAGAAAAGAAAAGAAAAAAGAAAAGAAAAGAAAAGGAAGTAGGAAGGAAGGAAGATGGAGGGAGGGAGGGAGGGAGGAAGATAGGTAGGTAGGTAGGTGATGACTAAGCAGAACATTTTAAATACAGTATCAATTCTGCTTTAAAGCCATTTACTAGCTGAGAAGAACTTAGAGCCAATCAAACTCCCAATGTGTGTCTGTGAGAAGCCCTGTGAGATGGGTAAATGTGGCAAGGGCTTTCAGAGTGTCCTGAGAAAATCCTAGCCAACACACTAGACCACCAGCCTGACTAAGTACAAAATACTCAAGTGGCAAATGTAATCAATACTTTCAGTACACTGACAATATGTCACACAAAAGCCCCTGAGCCACACCATTCCTCTCACATAACAGGATCCTCTACATAAAAGCTGCCCAGCACTGGCTAGGTCCAAGGTATGGGCTAGAGGAGCCAAAAACACCATCAGACTTGACTCTGCAATCATCTTTTGTTACTTTATTTGCAAGGAGTTAAGGACCGATGCTTACTGATGATAGGTTGGTATGGCATCTTTCAGTGCTCACTGTAGGTTGAGATTGTTCATCTCAAAACACTCTAACCATTCAGGCAAGTTTGAGAAAGCAAAACTATTCCTGCAGGGCAATGCTCCCTAACCACCAACCTGACTGTGGGTGGAAATGCCAATCCCACATCAGAGACGATACGTGAAAATCTTCATTGACATAAGTCAGTCCCTAGAATTATTATCATAAATCCTTCACAAGATGGATTTGAAGATGTGCAGGAATAAACTGGGCCAACGGTAATCATGTATTTAAACCTCTCATAAAGTGAAATTAAGGGTCATATTTGCATTCAGGGTTCAGCAGGGCAGAATCACAGTATTAATATTGGCCAAATGGAGAAAGATCTTAGACCTGAAAAGGCTATGCATCACACACACTTTAGAAATTTCTAAAACCACGTTTGGGAGAGACTGAAAAAAAAAAAAAAAAAAAAAAAAAAAAAAGAAAGGAAAAACAAAATCCAAATGCCTGCCTGTAATCTCAGAACTCAGAATGTGGAGGCAGGAGGATAGTAGACTCTAGGATAGCTAGGGTTAGAAAGCAAGATGGGTAAGGCGAAGGTGGAAAAAAAACCTTGCTCAATCTAGTGGATAGGTGTGAATCTTTCTATTTGGCATCTGCTCTAAATATTATACAATCAAATTCTCATTGTGTTAGCAATGCTGAAGACATGGCAGGTGGGGTGTCCTCTTAAGATGTTTTAACACTCCCCCTTAATGCTGCTCCATTTTGGCTATTTTTGCAGTAAAAGCACACTACTGTAATAAAGAATATAATTAAAATGTATAAGGTGAATCCTGTAATAGGCACACAGGCAGACAAATGCTAACGTTTTCCAGGGAATCTTTAAGCCAGCATTACATACCCAGTGAAATATAGAAGATATGTAAACTAAAAGACAAACAGCAATTAAGTTTATCTAGAGTAAGCTGTGCAGCATCAGTAAGTTCTGTAGTTATGAACTTTTCAAAAAGCAATTACTGAATATACCAAAATCTTACTAAGAACTCATTTAGGTTTTGGAATTAAAACCAAATCTTCCTTTCAATTTCAACTGTTACAGATGCCACAGCAAGATGCTAACAGTACAGAAAGGTGGAGCTGACAGACAACAGGGACTTAGATGGGAACACAGAAGAGGTCTCAGTTGGACCAGTATGGATGGGTAAGGGAAGGTGTGAATGGGCAGAGGGAACAACTCTGAAAAAGATTAGTACTCCACTGAGGCAGGGGTCCGCTCACTGCTCAAGAGAACTGCAGCATAACCTTGGGTGCAGAGGAGACCCTCTCTACAGACAAGGCTTATGAAGCTGACCAGGTGGGCCAAGGCAATGGAGGGACTTTGGATTTCATGAGAACCTGGCCTTTGCCTGACTAATAGAGAAAAGCAGAGTGGGTCGTAAGCAGATGAATAATCCCATTTATTCTGAAAAAAAATTTCTGGTAAGTGATGTACAGAAAGCAAAGAGGGTCATACCACTCGATTAGTGGTTAGGTCACTCAAAGCACCTCAGAATGACAACAGGCTAAACTGTAAGTCAGCAGCTAGGGTAGGAGACATACTGAGAACAGCTAGTAAGCAGGACTGAGTATGGGATTAAGACACACAGACCTCTGCATGAATGGAGGTGTCAATGCAAGATCAAGAACAACCATAGGACACTAACGAGAAAGGTCAAGTCTTAGCACCAAACACTTGGACTTGCTGGATATGCATATAAGTAGCAGATCATATTTGCATTCAGGGTTCAGCAGGGCAGAATCACAGTATTAATATTGGCCAAATGGAGAAAGATCTTAGACCTGAAAAGGCTATGCATCACACACACTTTAGAAATTTCTAAAACCATATTTGGGAGAGACTGAAAAAAAAAAAAAAGAAAGGAAAAACAAAATCCAAATGCCTGCCTGTAATCCCAGAACTCAGAATGTGGAGGCAGGAGGATAGTAAACTCTAGGATAGCTAGGGTTAGAAAGCAAGGTGGGTAAGGTGAAGGTGGTAAGAACAAAACAAAACAAACCTGAAGTTAAACTCAGAATAACCACATTTCCTAATGATCTCCAAAATGGCTGCTTCAGTTAAATCACACACTGCCAAGGCAGAAGAGATCTATGGAAGGGCTTAGGGGCGGGTGGCAGGCTGCCAATCCACAGGCAGAAATTTCTGAGGGTGAAAAGGACACATGAACACAAGGGCTTTCAGCTGAAGCCCACAGAGGGCACAGCTTAAATAGATCTTTAAAAGAACAGCAGGGATCTCCATGTGCAGAGGCGAGGGTCAGGAGAACCAGTACGCACGGCAAAGAATCTGATCTGCCATCTCTACTTGGCCAACCCGGTCTTCCACTTTACTGGAAAACCAGGCATTTTACAGGCATTTCCAACCACTGCCTCACCTATAGCAGGGAAGGAAGTCTTCATGACTAGGAATTACTCATCTCACATTCAGGACACCCTGCCCACTCTCCTCTCTGAGGTTATGTTCTCAACAACCTCAACCCTGCCAAGCCTAATCTCAATGTCCCCCTCAGTCCCCGATTCTCCTCCTCAGAGCTACCTAGAAAAGCCCCAACACCTTTTGCTATTTTAAAAAATTTTGTGGCATTTGGGACTGATCACAGGCCCTCCCACTGAGCTATACTTTGATCCCCAATATTCATTTTAAATGTGGGTCTGAGCATGGCTGCAAGTCACTTCAACCCCAAGTATACCGACTAGCCTCCTCAAGAGACTTCTTAAATACAAGAACATGCGTTCTCTTCTGTCCAGTAACCTTACATTTTCCCAACACACACTCCCACACCCAGGGTATCTATTTTATAGGCTACTGTTTCTCCTCAGTCAGTTCATTTCTAGTTGATCCACTTTACAACTTTTGTATGATAACATTCCCACATTCTCTAATGTGCTCATACAAAAGCTTAAAAGCCAATGGTTTCTGTGTGTATGCTGGGAAGAAAGCCGGCTCCACTGACTGTCATCTCCCTCCCTGAGCCCAGCCCACCCAGCTACTCTTTATTTGTGAACTTGCCTGTTAACCAACATTTCATAAAATGGAATCATACTAGGTCATACAATACGTAGTCCTTTGTGAGTGGCTCCTTCCACTTGGCATTTTTCCAAGGTTCATCCAAGTTGTGTAGCACGAGCATGTACTTTACTTCTTATCAAATAATCTTCCATTATATGAATACACCATTTTCTATTTTTATTGTACTTGGGTTTTCGCAAAACAACATTTTGTCCTTTTGTTTTCTTGCATCTATGACAGCTGGGCTCATCTACTCCTTCCTATTAACCTACTGCACCCTTCTTCCTTGTATCAGCTTTTCCAGAATCACCCACTGTTTATGAATAAAAACCAAGATAACCCTTTCTCTACCATCTGTCAGCATTCAACCACGTGTTCCTATAAAATAACTCTCCCCAGGGATTTAAACCCACCATGTCTACAGCCATCTCATCACCCCATTCTCTTCTGGCCCTACATGTCCAAACTCATCATTCCAGGGAAACTAACTCACCAAGAGTCTTCATTTTCTTAAGGGCAAATGCCAAGGGCTTAGCACTTTGTTTTCTGAGACAGCATCTTGCTAGTTGTTACAGGCTGGCCTAAAACTTAGAATCCTCCTGCTTTTATGTCCTGGGTTTTGGGATCACAGCCCTAAGCCACCAAAGCAAGACTTAGGAGTTTTGAGCAAGTGGTGGCACTTGGGAGGGCCTCTCTTCCCCTCTGCCCTGGCATGGCCTCCAGAGTACTTCGCTGTGTTCTAGTCCACTGGCTACATGTTTTTACTACCCTCCGCTGGACAAGACAGTGCAAGAGTGGCTTGAAATGGCAGGCTCCCACTAGAGCAAGTTTATCTTGACTTTAACAAGTACAGTTATGGAACCTTAGCTTACTTCTCCTTATGCTTCACTTTCTCCAGCAACTAATTAAATGCATAACTGCTTAGAGCTGTCAAAGAGAAACGTCTTCATCTGTCAGCACCTTATTTTCAACTGTGAAATGTTTAAACATTCTAGAACTATGCCCATTTACCAATTCTGTTTTTGTAAGTCTATAGGTCTCTGTGACATTATCTTCATGGCATATGAATGCATCTCTCTAGAATTTATCCAGTATACTTGTAAACACCCCCCCACACACACACAATGGCCACCACCCACTCTTGCAGATTTGATCATCTCAAGAATAAAGTCTCAGCACCAACTGCTCACACTTACATACATGTGACACACGTACACATTGGATTTTTTTTTTTTTGACTCTTCACATAGCATACTTAAAAAGTGGGACAGTTCTGAAGGGCCTACCTTCAAAATGCATCCAGATCACAAACTGCTGTACCATCCATATGGGGCTACTGTTCTCTTACCAGCTCCCAGTTTGTTCTTTAAACGTTTTTAGAACCCAGCACTATTTCTACCGCACACCCGATGGCCACAATTTCCCCTACAGTCCTCGGTCAGTCTCTCTGAGACTGCTCTATTCCATCTCTACCAGTCCTTGTGGTTCCTCCAGGCAAATACAGTTGCTTCTTAATCCAGGTTGCTTTCGCTGGTGTGCCTGAATGAAATGCCAGGTCTCAGTACTTACGTGGCTTATTTTCCTTTATCCTCTACTTGGGTTTCTTTCTCAAAGCTACTTCCTCCAAATACCCACTCTGGCCATCTTATTGACAATGACAATAGTGTATTTCAGTATCTTTACCCACTAGCATACCTCTACTTTCTTCTCTTCAATGCAAGAAGATATTACTTATTTTCCACAGGAACAGACACACTAGAGAGATAGATCTCACTTTGCCCACCCTGCTCTCTTTAGTACCCAGAAGGATCTTAGTACAGAATAGGTCCTCAGTAGGCATGGACCCATGAGTAACACTCATATTTGGATGGTGGTTAGAGAGGTGGTGAATTATTGTATTTCCCCAGATGAGAGTGGAGGCTACAGGTACCAAAGTGGTGAGAATCTTTTCAACATAAAACCCTAGAGATCTTGAACTTTGAAAACTTTGCATTTCCCCCTTTATCTTCTTCTATTTCTAACTGTAATTGTCTTATCACTTTTTTTTTTTTTAAACTGTGACCAACAGAATGGTCACTGTAGTATTTTCCACTGGGCAGGGTGGGTAGTGTTTCTTATACATGAGGAAACCTTTACCAGCCACTCATTTCTTCTTTATTTGTACTGGGAATCCAACCCAGGAAACAGTACACAAAAGCCAAGTATATTGAATCTTGTCTTCCTCCAGTCCACTACCAATGACCCATAATTTCTCAACCAATCCCTGCTGATCTGTAGGTAAATATACACACATGTATTTATTTAATCAACCAATCAATAAAAGGCATTTCCCGTTTTGATATCCTACCTTCAGAAAGCTGGCACAAGAATACAATCAACATGTGGGTTTCCTACCCTAGATTCACCAATTCATAGTATTTTGGGGCTTCTTCTTTGAGAACCTCCCACAGGCAATACTTGCAGTACTGTGTTGAAAGCTGGTGAAAACTTGAGCTAATTTTCAAGAATGAGAGAGATGGCACATTTCATTTACTGCTACAAGCAGGCCCTTACATGCTACCACAAGCTCTTTCAGAGGAACTGGAAGAAGGTGCACACTGAAATGTCTCATCTACTTTAGCAAATGGCATACTATATACTGATGCAAAAATTTTAAATGTAATGCGTCAGCAATCTTTTAAAGATGCTCTGAATTTTTTTCTAAACAAAATAATAGACATTGTATAGCTAATTAGCCTATACCATTTAGAAGTACTTTAAAAAATTAAGCTATCTGCTACTTGCTAAGTACTTCAGGGATAAGTACAATAACTAGGACTTAAAATAAGTTTCACTACTGGGTAGTAAACTTGGCACAACTTAACCTTCCATTACTCAACTTTCTGTAGGTAGTTTTAGTTTTAGTGTTAGTAGAATCACCTGTGTCTATGAAATCCTATCTAGAACCCCAAGTTTCTACCCTCCCACTCTCAAGGTATCCCTCAGAGAGAAGGTGCAAGGCGTACTTCAGGCTAGTTAACACCAGGTAGGCAATGACAGGCTCGGGGGCCATGGAGACAATGCAGCACCTGGAGGTTCCATGTAAGATTTTCCTCATGTTCTGCTTGACATGCTTTGCCTTTTGAGATAACATGTTGTATTTATGTATAAAATTTCATATCCTAGGCACATTTCTGTTGCAGAGTGAATTCCTTTTGTATCACTCACCAAACAACATTGTATATATTAAGCTGAAGGTACTGTAAGGAACACTTCCAAGCCACTAGTGGAACCGCTTTTAGGTAGGTACTTTTAAAGCTTTCAAAAGAACACTTTTACAAGACAGTGTCAATGGGCTTTTTGGTATATCCTCCTAGCCTGTAACTTAGTATAACCATATTAAAGTTTAGTTTAAAAGTATTAAAATGCAGACATTGTTTTTAAAAACTAGGTATTATTCTTTAAAAAAATATAATTTCTCTAATTTTCTCTTGATAGTCTGTTCTTTAATATTAATAACTGGTACACAAATAACAAATTGTGTTTTAATGTTCTAATTTAAATATTGTTTAAAATTGCTAGTTATAAAAATTATAAAGTTCAAGACAGAGACTGAGCAGAAATCCACAGTTAAACCAACAGAAATCAAATATCCATTTTCAAACAATACCGAAATATAGGTAAAATTACTAATCGTCTAGGTACATTTTAGGGCTCTTAATATAAGATCAAACATATTTTATATAATTTACAAACCAATTGAATTCTCAATTTTTCTTGAGAAGCCATAATCTGAGATCAACTCAATGCCTGTTGCAGCTACATAGGATCTGAAGTGTACCAGCCCATACACCAGCAACTCAGCTAATGAGCCATCCCGTGTGAGTCCTGCTTTAAAACCGCCTTGACTTCCAGCAAAGGAAAAGTAACCTTACATTTGTAAGATTACTCTCAGAAGTGAGATGTCATTTATAAACATCACCATCTGCACTTGTGTGACACAAGCAGGAAGGGTGAGAAATGAGAATCCGTTTGTAACAGGAATGGACAAGTGATGTGACTGTCAGGAGAAGCTTTACTGACCCACAAAAGGAACCAATTCCAGCTGGCAGAGTTTGTGTCTTGAAACATATTCTGGATATTCTTGTAACACAGGACAGATAGGTAACACAAACACATTTTTTGTGTACTTTTTTTTTATTGTTTGGAACACCAAAGTAACCCAAACTTTACATTTACAATTAACTTTTTAATAAATATGCTGTACATCATGTTAGCAGTACATATCATACAAAGGTTCCGAAGATAAACACAGATGTTTATACAATCAAAACAAAGACTGAAACTGCCACCATCCATCTTCTCTCCTAGATGACTGACAACTGCAGATGCCATACTTAGCTTTGACAAAGCACTATGGGTTTCAGCTACTTTTTGGCCCATGAGATACTAAATCTAGTATTCTTTAAAATCTAATAATAAGGAATAATGGTCATATGCCTAGTCATTTATACTTTCAAATGATCAGTACTATTAAAAGAATCAAAATGCTCTAAAAAAATATGCAAACTTGGATCCTTCCAAATTTAGAGTTTTTTCTTTTCTTCTTTTTTTTGGGGGCTGGGCTGGGCTGGGGTGGGGTGGGGGGCACCTAAGCTCAGCTCTAGCAGCAGGCTGTTATCTCCAAACTAACATTCAACCTCAAGTCTGATGACAGAAAGTTCTCAGTAGCAAAAAAATCCCAAGGCACTTGGCTATCTTTCCTTTAGTTAGGCATCAACATACCATTTGGCCTGCTTACCATCTAGAAAGCCTGTGCTGCTTCAAAACTACTGGCACACATTAGAAACATGGAGGAACCTACTGGAAAGACTGCAGAAAGACACCGCACAAAGGCCTGCAATACTGAGCTGTGTTATAAAATAAAATAATGAATTTTCTGAGTATGTCAAAGAGTGGAGCTTGAATACTTGTGACCTAATCTTATGTACCTTAAAATGCACAAGCAACTATACAAAGACAGACTTGTTCACAGCGTGCTTTCTACTTGAGAACACACAAGAGCTTGAGTCAGAGCCCAGCAGAGTCAGCAGACTGTGAGGATAGCGCTTGTCTCTAGATGTCCTCAGTCCTCAGTGCGCTTAGAGTGTCTTACCTGTGACAGCTAAGTACCTCCCAGGTGGCAGGCACTCTGTGTTAGCCACCGAATCATCACCACTCCCTGGTGTGTCCCTTCACAGACGAGGAAATGGGACTTCGGCATTAGCCTCTAGGTTTAGTGTTCTGTCAACACAACATCTCTTGACAGACTTATGGAAAAAGCACCAAGGAAAGGGGGAACACCTAGTCCCTAAGTTCCCACAAGGGGAATTAACAACACCTGCACCCAGCTTGTGGTCCACTGGTACTGTGACACCATAGTGAGGTTCTTGGGTTCCTCAATCAAAGTGGTGGAACTGTGATGCTTCTGAATAAATTCTCCTTTATTTGAATGCACATGGAAACAACAACAACAACAACAACAAACCACCTCACTTTAAAAAAAAAAAAGCTCACCCCTGTGGAGCAGGAGGAGGTATGGGTGAGTTCTTTGACATTTACCGGTGACAGGTATGTCCAAGGATCAGCTTCCTTTGTGATTCTTGTGACAGATGACAATGAGAAATGGCAAACGAAGGCCAGAGAAGAGTGCTAATTGGGGTGGGAGGGCCTACTCCTACCACGCCAGAAGCCCTGGGATGAGTACAATGGCAGTTCACGGTGGACACCCACTCACCTCTGCAAAGGGCTCGCTCTACTACAATGTGGAAATCAGATCAAGAATGCTTTCATAGTAAACTTCTGATTAAACCTTTGTAATAATAAGAAAACCAAAGCTTATTTCTCTGAAAGGTCAAGATTTATATGACTATCTTTGCTGTTTCAAGATTTCTTTCTTAGAGACAGGAGCTTGCTATGTAGCTCAGGCTGGTCTCCAGCTCAAGATCCTTGGACCGCAGCCTCCCGAGTTCTGGGTGTACAGTGCCACAGAGCCCAGCATGTTTCCAGATTTCTGACTGAAGGCATGCACAAGATTTTCCTTCTGTTAACGGAAACTAGACTATTCAATGTTAGTTTAAAGTACTTATTTTAATAAAATAGTTTCCATTTTTATCTTATGTCAAGTTTTAAACTTTCCAGGATTTGAAACTATCTTCAAATTTCAAATTTTGTCTTAAAAGCTATAGACAAAGACGATCAAAAGGGAAGAGCCCTGCATTATTAAAAGTCACCTACCCCCCTTACTCATGGAAACCAGTGACCTCTCTCATGACCTTCCATCCTGTGAGGGGAAGGACACACACAAAGGTCAAGAGACAATGAAACCGTGGAGGGAGATTCGGTGTTCTTCAGCCATGCTGTGCTTACCACATTAAAATTTTAAGCTTACAAACTTTGTTTTATTTCATGCTGGTTGTAAAGGTTGTCTGTTCAGTGGTGGTAAGAAATAAAGGATAGGGTCTTCAGGATTTTGGGTAAATAGAGGTAGGCGCTCACTTCAAACAGGAGCAATACTTAAAAGCAGTAGCAAACTCTTGGAGATTATAAAAACTCATTGAGTGAAGTTATGAAGTCCAAAGAAAATCACAAATGTACATGTTTGTAAGTTACAGTCAGCCTGACAACTACGGACCTTAGACAGGACTGTTTTCCAAGTCAGAGATATGCACAGGTGGAAAGGATGTGGAGGAGGGGCTGATTAGAAAACTGCATCTGATTCAGATTCTAAGATTCTTATGCAAGCACATTAGAAATATGAAAAAGGTCCTATCCAAGTGAGTCCAGGCAATGCTGGTGTCCCAGGTGCTTCTCTGCCATTCCCATACAGGGTAAGAATCGAAGCACCCTTCATTAAACAAATCACCTTCCCAGAGCCTTCTCTAACATTCTCTTTCCTGTTTACTAAGGAAATTCAAAGCAAAGTTCATTATAATTATAAGCCCTAAAGTGTAGCCTGAACAAGGGTAATATAGTTATTTGAAAAGAAATTGGAGTGTTTATCATAAATGAGCTTCAGGCAACAAAGAAAAACGTTTCAATCCAGAAGATCTTGGTAAAGTGCTTTATCTGAAATCATATCCCCAGTCCCATATCTCAGGTTGCCAATCGATTCTTTTCTAACATAAGGTTCTGAGAGCAAATATGCACACACACACACAAACACCCACACCCACACCCACACACACACCCCTCTGAAAATAAAACAGACGCATGCTCATAAGAACTAACTTCCCATTAGGAGAATCAAATGTTAATTATTCTTGGTAATATACTTCAAGTATGATTTATTACCTTAAAAGATGGTCTATTATAAAACCTATGTGATGTGAAGCAAGTCAGTAACAAAAGGATAGCTGTAAAGCTAGGCTGTACCTCCCCTGACTGCAGTGGTGAGGCTGTGGAGAGGAGCAACTCCAGCAGAAGAAAACCAAGGAGCCAGTCAGAAAGGCTCAGCTCCACCTCAACTATACAGCCCTCACTCAGAAAACGCCATTCTGCTAGGATCATCACAGATATGTATTTGTCAGTCTATGTAATTTAAAACCTCCCAAAGTCCAGGAGCTAGATACATAAGAGGAATATCTACAAGGAACCAGCTGCTGGAATTGCAAGTGTGGAATCATATTCATCAAGAACATGATTGTTAACAATGCATTTCATAGAATTAATCAATTTATACCCCAAATTAACACATGCAGATGGAAATGCTTTATTCAGGACAGCTAGGCATAAGGCCACCTGGTAAAGAACTGCACAAATTATTTAAGGTCTTCCTCAAAGGAACACTGCATTGGGGATTACATTGCCAAAATTCACAGTATTTTTAAAAAGCCAAACTTGAAGGGGAAAAAAAAGTAACAATAAAAGAATAATTAACTTACCAAGCAGTGACACAGGCTGGGTTACAGGAGGGGTGGGCAGATTCGTGGGTGCAGCAGGTGGCCCAGCAGAACCATACATTTTCGCACTGTCACCAGACTCGGCATTTCCTCTAGCCCCAGACACCACTGTTGGAATGGGATTTCCAATAGATAAGTCTTTTGTAGTGTCTTCATTTATACCAGCGATAGTAGCTAAGGAATAATCACATTGACATGTGAAGCTGAGTGATTAGTCATGCTCCCAGTCAACAATCTGCAACCAGACTACAGACCCTCCTATTTGTTCACTTCCCCTCCTACCCAACTCCAAGACGTCACGTCAGCATAGAGGAAGGACATGCTTACAGTTTGGGATGCTTATTGGTGGAGTGTGAGGCGGAGGGATGGATACTGGTGGAGTTATAGGAGGTGGGGGTCCAGGAGGAAGAAAACCTACAATAAGAAAAATCATGTCAACTCCTGTTGACTGTATCTCAGAGCCTAAAAGAGTATTCTCAGTCAAGTCGTACCTGGTGGTAAATGCATTGGGTTGAATCCTGGGCGCAAAAATGGCGGAGGAGGAGGAGGAGGAGGAACACCAGGGCCATAGCCAGGAGGGGGGATTCCTAAGGGAGGAGTGAACGCAGGCGGCTGCAGAGCACCAACAACAGGAGGGCCCGGCTGATGTGGTGGGACCTGGAAAAAGGAAAGACATGCTTAGCTGCTTTCAAATATAGTAGATGTGTGCCGAGAAAATAAAAGCAGGTGCTTTTAAATTTTCATTATACCACTACATCTATTAGAATAAAAAGATAGTAAGTTGGCAACCTGTGCCTACCTAAATGCTGTAACTATAAGCTCTGTTCTCTCCTGTAAGATGGCCATTCTGACTGGCACCAATTAGTGTTTTGATAGCATACAACATATCTAAAAATACTCCAAGGCTGAAATTTAAAAAAATTGTAAATGTATGTCTAAGAAAGGATAGCTGGGGATTTATGCAGTAGGCTAAGATAAATGATCCTAGAGTCAAATTGTCTGTAGTGCCTTCCTGGTTATTTAAGCTTTCTAAACTGGAAACAAGTATGAGATTAAGTGAATTAATACATATTCCGTGACGATGTCTGACACTTACCACACATCTAATAAATGCAATCTGTAGTTTATCAATAAGCCAGGTAGGCATGTAGTCCTAGCACTTGGGAAACTGAGACAGAAAAATGCAAGCTTGAAGGTAGCCTGGGCTACGTGACAAGACCCGGTCTTGAAAAACCAACCAGCCAGCCAGCCAACCAACCAACCAACCAACCAACCAACCAACCAACCAACCACCCACCCACCCACCCACCAACCACCACCACCAACAAGAACAAACAACTATGAAATGATTCCACCTTCCACAAAGCAGCTGGGTGTGGATATGTGTATTTAGAGTTCAAAACAATCTAAATTTAATTGGGTTTTATTAACATTTATGGAAAAATAGTGGAGTTTACAAAGAGATTTTAATACCAAAATAGGGAAAACTGGTATGCCTGCCTATTCACTTTTTCAGACAGAATAGTAAGATTTCAAAAGCAGTCTTTCAGACTTGTGAAGGTTTAACCCATGTTCTCAAAACCTTACCTGTGGAGGTGGCACTGTTATAGGTGCAGGAACAGGAATGGGAGGGACAGGCACAGGCACAGGCTTAGGTATGGGTGACACTGGCTCTGTGTGGGAGGCTTCGGCACCTCCATTTTGGGCAACTTCATTTTCAGGCTTCTTGGGGATGCCTTTCCAATCTGTGAAATTAAAGAAATGTAACAATAAATGTTTACCATTTTCATGTATAACTTTAAATATATAAAGATGAAATGTAAAGATTAGAAAACATTAGCTCCACTAAACAAATTCTAAATTAACAAGTAACCACAAGAATATGGGTGAACAGACGGATCCAGCAGACATGCTCAGTTCTAAAGCTATCCTCAGTCACTCCCTAATATTAAAGGCTGGGAACTCCTTCTACCTCTTTTGGTATCTTCTAAGGAAGGAAAATCCAGAAAGCTATCTTTTCCTTCTGTATCCCTGGGCGTAACTGATTAGTAATCTTCTATGTCATCCTAGGACCATGACTTCCAGGGTTCCACTGACTTCATCTTTTTATCCTGGCCATGAGCACACGCCTGGGCATGGTAGGCTTATTTGCCTGAAGAGAAATACAATCTGGCTCCTTCCTTTAAGTGAAAGCATTGTGCATCAACCAAAGAGGTAGGCATTTTTGCTTTTGGTTATCAACACTCTACACATCCTTTATTTCCCAAAGCAATCTTACCTCTAACTTGGCACTCGTAATATTTGTATTACAAACAACTCAACTTATTGGTCGTGTGTGTGTGAGTGTGTGTGTGTGGTATGAGTCTTTCCTAGATATTTAAAGTTTTCTAAAGAAACTATTTCTGAAGCATGGATTAAAACATAACACAGAGTTGAATGTCATCATGTCTTCCTAGTACAGCATCTCTAATCACAGAGCCCTAACCTAAGATGCTTCTGTGCTTGAGGTGTTCTGCTCCGGTGAGGTGCAATGGGGACTAAGTAGTCTGCTTTCCATGCAGAGCTCTGCTTAACCATGAGCCTCATAGTATCTATAGTGTCTGGACCTCTCCACTGACCGTGCTATACAGACAAAGATCACAGTGTCTTCAGTTTTCAACAGAGGCAGTCTTCTGCCTAGGACTTAAGCAAAGTATAAACTTAGGTTCCATGACTGTGACCTGTCAGTGACAGTCTGCTTACCTGGGTTAAGTGTGTCACTATCCAACATGCCTCCTTCACAGAAACTCTCCAGCTCCTCAGCTTTGACTTTGTCCCATGGAATGTAAGTGACACCAAGTTCAACATCCCAATACTGTTTATAATCAGCCTTTATTCCTTTGTTTAAGGCCCAGGCAATCTACAATTTGGTGGAAATAAACGAAGAAAGGGGAAAGGGTCATACATAAAGCTTCAGTTTACTACTGCCCATCATTCTACTCTTCTGAACTGGGCAGCCAGAAGCAACCTGGACTAGCTGTCCCTGCATAGTGCAGATTCTCCTCACTAATCCGACTAACGGTTCTGCTGTCTTCCCACTGTGTCTGGGGATAGAAATCTCTCCACATTCATAATAGCCAGCACACAGCAGAAAGAACGAGTTCATCAAGGAGAAGCCCAACACATTGGATACCACTTTTCAGAGTCTACATATAGGGCAACATCCTTTTGCAGTCTACATTAGAGTAGAATCAGGCAGTAACTGCAACAGCACTGAATCTGATTCCTCGGAGGGTGGTTGTCCAGGCGCTTCTAATTTTCTTTATCTTTGTTGGTATTTGCTTTCACAGTTAATTCTAAGAAGGGACGGTAAACCTTAAGTTGTGAAATATCCACATTTTTATTTAAGAAAATATTTTACTAGAAAACATCTTTAAAGCACCAGTTAGAGCTAGACAGATGTGGCACTGCATGCTGCAATTCCAGTACTCAGGAGGAAGATCTAGAGTTCAAAACCAGTCAAGGTTTGTGAGACTGATTTCTAAATAAGTACATAAGTAAATAAATAAGGTGGTTGGAGGTATAACGGTTACCTA
Source organism: Mastomys coucha (assembly GCF_008632895.1). Lineage (NCBI taxonomy): Eukaryota > Metazoa > Chordata > Mammalia > Rodentia > Muridae > Mastomys > Mastomys coucha. The sequence continues at coordinate 87,731,701 of NW_022196894.1, forward strand.
GCATTTATTAAGAGACCTGGTTAAATTTCTACCACTTTATTAAAAAAAATCTTATCAATAAGATTTTTATGTTAGCTGGGTGGTGGTGGTGCACACTTTAATCCCAACACTCAGAGGAGCCAAAACAGGTAGATCTCTGTGAGTTAGAGGCCAGCCTTGTTTACATACTAAGTACCAGGACAGCCAGGGCTACACAAAATAACCCAGTCTCAAAACAAAACACAATACAACAAAACAAAAAGCTATGTTAGCTTAGCAATAAACTGGCTCCTAATGACATTCTAGCGCCTGCCCTAGCCATCACCAGAGAAGCTTTTTCTTGTAACTGATAGGAAATAACAGAGACCCAGCATCCTAAATGGGCTACCTTCATTAAACCCTCCCTTCAGGGTTCAGGGAACTATATGGAAGAGAAGGTAGAAATATTTTAAGAGCCAGAGGGGCTGGGTAACTCCAATTGTACTGATACACTTGTAGTCACACAAGTTCTGCTCAGGTTCAAGCCAGATAGGGTACCAGCTCGGAAATGGAGAAGCCAGCACAGGCTCCCACCTCTAACCAAGTTGTTACTGAAATTGAGATCTGCTTCCAAAAGAAACAGTAGTTTTTCCCAATGGAGCTTAACTAGGTTTATTACCCTCAGAGCTGGGCCCGCGCCCAGTAGTGCATGGACTACTCAAACAAGCTCTTTTTGGGGGGAATGGGGTAGACTTTCTATCTCCAGCTGCTTTGGGCACTTTTGTCTTAGTGACTTTTTGCTTGAGTGTGTTGGTTTCTGATTTTTGAGGAGGATGTGATGTTTTCTGTGCTTTCCCACTCTCATTTTATTGCTTGTTTTCCAGACCAGGGTTGGTGGTAGGGTGAGGGGCATGGAGAGTTAGGGAGGGAGGAGGTGGGATCTGGAAGAAGCTATGTGAGAAGAAAAGCTTGATAAGAATACACTACATTAAAAAAACAAAAAACAGGGCTGGTGAGATGGCTCAGCAGGTAAGAG
>NW_022196894.1:87732704-87747704 GCF_008632895.1 Mastomys coucha
AAACAATCAAACAAACAAAAAACTAAGAGGACTGGAGAGATGACTCAGTGGTTAAGAACACTGACTGCGCTTTCAGAGGTCCTGAGTTCAATTCCCAGCAATCACATGGTGGCCCACAACCATCTGCAATGGGATCTGATGCACACTCCTAGTGTGTATCTGAAGACAGATACAGCGCACTCATATAAAAATAAATAAATAAATAAATAAATAAATAAGCTAAAAAAACTGTTACATAAAATTTTATGTCAACTAACATTATTGTTGTTACTGTTTTTTACAGGGTAGCTTTTATGTCTCAAGCCATTCCTAAGCAGCAAAATTATAGTTGAAAAGAAAACCCCCAACAACAGTATATTTACACATTAAGCCCTTTTATAAATGAAAAAAAAATGTACCTTTATAGATTTCTGGTTCACTTTATAGTTTCCTCGGCTCAGTTTCTGCAGGGCGCGGTATGCATCTTGTCTATGAACCATAACGATATAGGCACAACCCCTGGGAGGAATCATCTAGCAAAATGAAAGACCAGGTCAGAATAGTCAGTCAGAGCCATGCCCCTTCTCATCAGTGCTTTGCAGTCCAAGGGAGTCCAAGCACTATGAGCATGCACAACATTTCAGCCCCCAGTACTACCACCGAAACAGGTAAGCTGTGGGGTTAAAGGTTGGCAACTCAAGTTCGGTCTTAATTAAACTGTGCACATTTTGTTACTTTCTTAAAGGTATTGTAATGTAAGCACAGTTGTCCAAGAAACATCTACTGCACAGAATGTTAAGAGAGCCTGCAGCTGAGAGCTCAAGGCCTCAGTCTCAAAACAACTGAGCACATCTTACTTAGTTAGCAATAGGTACTCACATTAATTGATTCAATTGGACCAAACTCTTCTAAGAGACTGGCAACATCCTGCTGAGTAGTCCTTTTGTCCAGTTGTCCCACCCACAGTGTGGTACTACAAACTGAAAGTAAATTAGTGATTAAAACACTCACTTCATCCAGCAGCACTATATTTTGGGGGGGGAGGGGTTGGTTTTTCGAGACAGGGTTTCTCTGTATAGCCCTGGCTGTCCTCGAACTCAGAAATCCGCTTGCCTCTGCCTCCCAAGTGCTGGGATTAAAGGCGTGCGCCACCACCGCCCAGCACACTACATATTATTAAGTGTCATTACTACATGGCATCACAATGCCAAAAGTTTAAATAGGAAATCCCATTTACAAAGTCTATATAAACTTAAAAGTTTAAAAGAGTAGGTATTTAGAAATTAAACTAGGACACAAGAATTGGAAATAGTCCCTCTGTGACTAGACCTAACGATGCCCATGAAGCTTCAGGCCCTAACAGCAGTGACTATGTGCCAGCCAGGACAGAACAAGGCTGGGACCTAAGTGACCCAGCACCCACTTCTAGTTTCAGTGCGTAGTTTCTTTGTATGATGTCTCCTATGCATGAACCTCATTTTAAATACCTACTCATCACCATTATGATTTAAACTATAAGTTAATGATTTACAATAACAATATGCTTACTTTATATGTTCTAAAAATGATAACACCCAAGCTAACCCAGTCTATAAATTACTGAATCTTCATCAAAGGGGGAAGTAGCTGTGCTAGTGGAAAGACACACCTCATGTGTGCAGAAGTGCTACAAAGACCGTATAGTACTTAAGTCAGAAATACCTACTGAAGCCCTACTCAGAATAAAACTTGATCATGATGATAACGTATCATTTATGGCTTTGCTAACAGTCATAAAACATCTTAAACCCACAACGGGGAAAAAAAACAATGAAGTATGAAGACAGGTTCACTATTTACCACTTGCAGTTTCTGACTTGATCTGAGGGAGGCCTTTCTGTCGCCGTTCCCTCTCTTTTTCTCGATCCCGTCTTTCTTGAGATCGAGAGCGAGGTGAGTGTCGGCGCCTATCCCTGGACCGAGACCGAGAGCGACGGTGGCGGGATCTCCGAGACCTAGAGCCAGACCTAGATCTTCTCCTTTTTGGTGACCTAATAAGTTTCCAGTAAGGAGATGGATAGGACAGAGACAAAGAAGGGAAAGATGCACATAGTAAGTTTAAGAGAACCACAAGTGCGTGAGTGAACATTTGGACCTACAAGAGCTCAGGAACAGGAAATGCAAGGGTATAATTTAAACAAAATAAAGAAGGCTGACGGCTTGTAACTGTCTTCTCCATTTAGCATCTTTAATACTACTCACAATTCCATCTCCATGGTCTAACAAGTCCATGCTCAGGACTGACAACACTGCTGCTCCTATTCCTTTCTTCTCTGAAGAACACAGTGAACTATGGCTTCAATATGCTATTTCCACTTCTGTTGTCAGGGCAGAACTAACAACTGGAAAGCACACACTCTCTCTCTCTCTCTCTCTCTCTCTCTCTCTCTCTCTCTCTCTCTCTCTCTCTCTCTCCTTCCCTCCTTCTCTTTCATACTAAGTCACTCAAACAAAATGTGGGTAAGGTGAATTAGATTTGAAAACAATTTTTACTTGGCTTTTTTTTTTTTTTTTGGTCTTTTCAAGGCAGGATCTCATGCATACCAAGCTGGCCTCAAACCTCTGATGCCCAGTGCTGGGATTATTGGCGTGCAATACCAGACCTAGTTCAAGCAGTGATCATGATTGAGTCCAGAGTCTTAGGCACATGAGGCAAGTACTCTGACTTAGGTACAACCCCAGATTTGACTATAAACAAAATAAAAATCAGTATTATTTTTGATAGCTTCTCCTTATATACCAACTGTTTATTTTAACATTTTGAATATCAGAAAAAACTAAAGCTGGGCATGGTTGCATTGCTTTAATCCAAGCACCCAGAAGGCAGAGATAGGTGCATTGCTCTGAATTCAAGGCCAGCCGAGTATATACACTAAATCCCTTGCCAGTCAGGACTATATAGTAAGACCCTATTTAGCAAGAACAACAACAACAACAACAAGCAGTGTAACGAACAAGGTTTCCCAGTTTCCTCAGATCACTGAGCCGTAGCTCATCCTGTAAGTTACCTGGATGCTGACCTGGATCTCGACTTTCTGCTCTCGGGCACATGCCGCTTAACCTCTGTAACACAAGGCTGCTCTATTTCCATTTCCTTTACAAAAAAAAAAAAAAAAAAAAAAAAAAAAAAAAAAAAAAAAAAAAAAAAGGAAAAATCAGAAATTTAGAAATTGCAAGATATATATATACATACATCTTTTGGTTCTTGGATCAGATGATTACTAGCCACCATTAACCAAAAACAAAACCTTTCACAGTGTTTGCAAACTCAGGGGAAAGTTCTCTACTTGTGGAAGTAACTTTGTATAAATCACATATGATTTTAACAAAACACAAACTAACACTGTAAACTAGACACTGATTGAACCTCATTCCTCTATCTCAACCCCCACACTTGTATGGACCCTCCACTAAATTCCTGGAGCACCCAGGATAGAGTTAATGAGTGCCCACCCAAACATCTTCATCACATTGAAACAAAACCAGCAAACAAACAAGGAAAGTGTGTAAACCTAAGAAATTATTACCTGCTGATGTGGCTTTTGTGAATGGGACTCATTTTGTGGCTGAAAAGTTGGTTGGAACGTTGGTTGTACTGGTGGAGTTGGAGGCATGCCTGGTTGAGGCATCCCCGGCTGAGGCATCCCCGGCTGTGGCATGGCAGGCTGAGCCATTCCAGGCTGAGGCATTCCAGGCTGAGGCACCACAGGCTGTGGCATCCCCGGCTGAGGCATCCCAGGCTGTGGCATCCCCGGCTGAGGCATCCCCGGCTGTGGCATGGCAGGCTGAGCCATTCCAGGCTGAGGCATCCCCGGCTGTGCCATTGCAGGCTGAGGCATGGGGGGAAATGGAGGTGGTGCAGAGAGAAGCCCAAATCCTGGCATCTGTCCATTAGGAGGAAGCGGAACCTTTCATTTTAAAAAGAGTTAAATTTATTAAGTACTATCACCAAAAAATAGTTTTGAAAAACTTCAATACATTTTAATTGAGAAAAGCTACTCGGTTTCTATGTGTAACTTTTTTTCTAAACCATCATTATATATGCAAGCATGACATACTTGACAAGTTGTGCAACTCATTCAGAATTGTGAACAGTGATGTAAGGTGCAGCTTCACAGGGTGGCAATCACAGGCTAACCTTACTTAGTCAAGGAGGTACTTGATTACAAATGGTCTTCCTTCAATTTTTTAACAGCAGTTAAGATTTTAGAAGGAAAAATGGCTGTAAGAAGTAGTTTCTTGATTCCTTGAAAAAAAATTTGTTTGCTAGGCATGATGATTGGATACTACAGAGCGCTTTCCATTCCAGTGTAAGTTGTGTTGGTAGTATAGATTATGGTAGTGTACACCAGAGTTGCCATGAGTTGAAGACCAGGCTGGCACACAAGACTTCATTTCAGAAACAAGTGCAAAATAAAAAAAACAAAAACAAAAACAAAAAAAAACAAAAACAAACAAAAAAAACCAATGGTCTTCAAGTGCAGCCCAGGCTGGCCTGACACATATAATTCTCCTGCCTCAGCTACTCAAATGCTATGCTATGTGTTGACACCACACCCAATTAAGTGTATAACTCTAAAAATGTTACCAAAGGGCCTCCTGACATAATTAACTTTTAAAATTCCAAATAAAATCACAATAGTCACAGTTAAAGCTCAACCTGCTATTTCAGCATGTACAGTTAGTTCTAGTACCAATACAATCAATCATGCCACAAAATACCTTTTTGAATGATTTATAAACATTCAGAAATTGTTGGTATTATGTATCTAATAAACACCTGGCAGTATGTTCTTATACCGTCTCCATATTTAAACAGTCTTTCTTACCAAGTCATTAAAAAAAAAAAAAAAAAAAAATCACCGTACCAGTTATATGTTACCAAATGAAAAAATGATCTCGAACAATATAGAGAAGAAAAATACAGGCAAGACTAAGATTCGGGCTGGTGAGATGGCTCAGCGGGTAAGAGCACTGACTGCTCTTCCGAAGGTCCTGAGTTCAAATCCCAGCAACCACATGGTGGCTCACAACCATCCCTAATGAGATCTGACGTCCTCTTCTGGTGTGTCTGAAGACAGCAACAGTGTGTATTTACATATAATAAATAAATAATTTAAAAAAAAAAGACTAAGATTCATCTGGACATCCTTTTTACACAGGCTATATGGTAGGTTTTCCCAAGATTAGTTGCACATAAAAATAATTACAGATTTAAAAATCAAACAAATCCCCACAGATTATTTGGAATGATTATAATAGGGTAAAGGGGTACAAGCTTTGTTTTTAAAGTGAACCTAGAGTATTTCCTATAGCTCTCTGGTGTGCTATACATGTTTTTGTTGCATAACCTATACCACCAACACAACTTACACTAAGAATGGAAAGCTCTCTATAGTATCCAATCATCACAGCATGCAGGAAAGAGACTCTAGCAAAGGAAAAAAATTGTGTAATTAGGAGGTTTCTTTACAAGGTCAATGTCACTAAATTATTTTAACTAAAGTACCTATTCTTAGATGAAGATGAAATCAAAAGCAACTCAAGATAGCTGCCACTCCACAGCCTTCACTGGAGCTGCAGTTCTCCTGAGCAAACTGTGTAGTAGCAGCAGTGCTCAGAAGTACAAAAAGGTCACTACAAGAAAAATGCCTGTACCTGATGGTGCATCGTATCCTGCTGTATTGGCATCATCCGAGGTTGAAACTGGTCCATATTTTGATGCTGTGTGTATGCTGGCTGCTGCATGCCATCTCCAGGGTACCCACTAGAATGAGGTGAGCACTTTCATTACTCATTCAAAGCACTTAATGCCCTAAGTCACATTTATATTGCAGAATGTCACTCTGGAGTAACAAGTAATTAACAAATTTAGTATAACATAAAAGCCAATTTTCAAATTCTAACTCTGATAAGGACACTATTCCCAACAGGAATTTCTTTAATATAATTTTTTTTAAACAAAGACTACACTGAAATACGTTTTTAGTCCTAACTGTTGCTTAGATTATGCTTTGTAACTGTTGCCAACTATTAAGACCTTAAGAAGAACTCACAATGGCGCCTGTGGAGGAGGGGGAGAGGTAGCAGAGGGTGCAGGTACAGCAGGAGCAACAGCAGGCGTGGCTGCAGTGGGTGCGGGAGGTGCAGTGGTGGCAAGGCCTGCAGTGGTGACGGCAGCAGCATCCTCTTTCTTTGAGTCCTCCACAGCTTCTGGCTCGTCGTCATAATCGAATCTATCAAGCAGCTTCTGTAATGTGTACGGCAATGCTCCATTTTAAAACAAAGACTGAGTCACTAAAACAACTTTACAGAGATAACACGTTTGTACCTCCATACCCTACCATGCTGTATACACAATTTCTTTTTCTTCTGCATGTTCTGGGGGCCTTCGTCTAAAGACAGACAATTCTGACTTAAGTGCCATGTTAGAAAAAAATACAACTTTAAATTCTATTTTCCTTTTCCAATGATGAAAGCAGTGTTCTTTTTTTCCTGATCTGCTTATTTCATAGTAAGTTTATCAGTCCATTTATCTACAATACCCACTTGCTTAGACTAAACTTCTGGAGCTCTGTGCACATGGTTAACAGGTACATGCTTTCAGGCAGCTACAACGCATACTTTTACACTAGCCCTATAAATGCATATGCCCAGTTGAGAACATACTAATATAATCAAAGGAAGAAATTATGGTGTAGGACAGAGCCAAGAGTCTCATCAGCTGTTTTACTATAAAGTTTCTTTCTCTAAACTTCACAGCTCACACTTTTCCTCAAGCTTTTCTTAAAACAAACAAACAAAAAAACAACAAAACTAATCCACATGATCTGTAAGTTCATGGAACTAGAACAGTAATTTTAAAATAAATCTTATTGGGCCAGTGCAATGGATTGGCAGGTAAGCTGCCTGACTTGCAAACCTAGCACCTTTTGAATTCCATCCTTAGAACCTGAGCAAAAGTGGAAGGGGGGGAAAAAAAGACTACTCAAAATTGTTCTGACCTCCTTGTGAACTACATATGTAAATCACTCCCGTCATAACTTTAAAACATTAAGCTTATTTTAAAAAGGAAATGTAATACATTGAACAGTTACTGTGGCTTCTTTGAAAGAGATTATACATTTTATAATCATAATAAAATCTGTGCTATAGATCTGATTTCATACTTTACACAGACAAGGCTCAGGCTCCAGCTAACTTTTCTCTCCAGCTATGCCTACTAAGCGCCTGGGTTTCCACCTCCAGTTCCTGACTCCCGTTTCTGTACTGTTCTGCCTTGAAACTCCAATGTACATCATAAACAGATTCTAAGTCACAAAAGGAAGGGCTTTCCTTAGACAACACATGGCACAGAACTACACCAAGTGTAGAGTGTTTGGTGACAGACAAAACTCTTCTTCTTTTTCTGGCACAGGGTTTCTCTGTGTAACAGCCCAGGCTGTCCTGGCACACTCTTTGTAGACCGAGCTTGCCTCGAACTCAGATCTGCCTGCCTCTACCTCCCAAGTACTGGGATTAAAGATGTACATCACAGCAGCAAACTTCTTTATAAAAGAGCAATTAGTATTTTCTGAATATAATCTATATTTCAGGTACTAACTTGTGGCACCAACAATATCCATACACATTGATCTGGAAAAGATTTGAAACAATTAAAAAAAAAATCTCTAGTTTAAAAAAATAATTTCTGGTGGTTTGGAGGAAATAGATGATGTAGAGAGATCTGAATAAAAGTGCTCCTAGCTTAAAACAGGCTTTACTGCAATGAAGAGCAGAGAGCACACAGGATACACACCCATACCATTACCCGCCAGCATAAAATTTCCTTCTCTCTTTTTTTTTTTTTTTTTTTTTTTTTTTTTTTTTTTTTTTTTTTGTTGTTGTTGTTTTTTGAGACAAGGTTTCTTTGTGTAGCCCTGGCTGTCCTGAAGCTCACTCTGTAGACCAGGTTGGCCTCGAACTCAGAAATCCGCCTGCCTCTGCCTCCCAAGTGCTGAGATTAAAGGTGTGCGCCACTACCGCCTGGCATAACATTTCTTCACGTAAAATTACTGCCGTGGTCTTACTCAACATTTCTACTGCCATTATGTAAGAGGAAAAGTAACAGCAGCAGATGCTGAAGAGAATGACAAACTACTACCCAGAGATCCAAAAGACTAGAAACCCAACTATGAATGAGACAAAAAGTACTAACAACCTATACAAAGAAAACCATTCACAAAGCAAATGAACACTATGCGGGAGAAACTCTCAGTACATTGAAAGCTAAAGGGATGCATTTACAGTACTGTCTACTCCACAGGTATATTGTGATGGGTAATTTTGTGTCAACTTGGATATCTAATATAGGTACCAGTTGTCAGGTCCAACCAAATAAAGATATTACTGTGATTACAGTGAAGGTAAAATACTTTAGATCACATCATTTATAGACCAGGAACATACCATATCGCACTGTCAAGTAAGGCCCTGGACATGATCTTTCCCCCAAGAACTGTTTCCTGAAGAAACCCCATGAGGAGCACAGCACAGAAACCCTGCCCAAGTTTCTAGTCTGCTGCCCTTTGGAATGTTCTCAGGAAGGTCTACACTGCTAGCATTATATGGACTTATAGGCTGCTCATCTACCTGAAAAAAAGAAAACTTTAAATTTGCTGATTTTTTACAAGTACACAAACTAATTCTTTAAGGAAAAAAAAATCTCACACAGCTGCAGTAATGGCTCAGCAGTTGAAAGCATGGACAGCTCTTACAGAGGACCCAGTTCAGTTCCCAGCATCCATATGGTGGCTCAAAAGCATCTGTAACTCCAGTTTCAGAGACTTTGATGACCCTCATAAGAACCAGGCATGCACATGGTTCACATACATACATACATACATACATACATACATACATACAGGCAAAACATTCATACACATAAAATAAACCTAAGAAAAATCTTCTCATTCAATTATCTACCTGTCCATGTATGCTACCTGAAAAAAAAAAAAACAAGCAGAGGTACATCTGAAACAAGTGTGTATTTATGTCCTGGGTGGTCAGGCATTTGCATATGCTAAGATTTGGAGTTCAATCCCCAGCACCACACTTGTTACTTCAACCATTAAGATGTTAAAATAAACAATGGTGTGATAAAAGCACTGTCCAAAGAACAAACAAACAAACAAACGAACAAGCACCAAACATGAACACAAGCAAGACATTATAATAAATAAAAAAAATATATGAAGGGTATATTAGGTATTTTAATAAATAAAATATATACACTTAACAAAACCTTGAACCAGGCTAAAGACATGGCTCAGCAGTTAAGAGCACTGACTGCTCTTCCAGAGGTCCTGAGTTCAATTCCCAGCAACCACATGGTGGCTCACAACTTCATGGTGGCGATCTGATGACCTCTTCTGGAGTGTCTGAAGACAGCTACAGTGTACTCATATACATAAAATAAATAGATCTTAAATAAATAAATAGACACAATCAGAGACTTCCAAATGATACCAAGGGATTAATACTTAACACCATCTACACAGGAGCCTCTGTTCAGCTGTACATGGAAACAGACCTGTGCACACACATCCAAACACATCTTTTCAAACCAGTCTACAATAGCTTCTTTTTGTTTTAGAATTCTGTATTCCGTTTCCCCTAGAAGCACAAATTCGGGTGTGTATGTGTGTGTGTGAATGTGTGTATACCAGCTCTATGCTGGGTATGTTCATAAGGTCTTACTCTGGGTCTCACAGACTTGGCTGTACTGGATGACAGCAAACTCCATGCAGCACTGGGGATGTGATCCCAGGTCATGATGCTGCAATGCAAGTACTTACTAGCTATACCATCTCTCTAGCCTCGTTTGTTATTTTTTTTTTCCACTCAAAATTTAACCCAGTCTTTCTTAAAGTCAGTAGTAACTCATTAAATTACTGCGATAAAATAATGAAAACTGGAATTTACCTACCACATCATTACTAATTATTGGTGATAAGTTTTTTATCTTATGTTAGACAGAATCATAAATTTTAGAGACTATAATATTAAACATGTCATTTAACGCTATGATTTTCAAACTATATATATTTTATATTTTTTTACTGTGAAACTAGAATAAGAACGTTTAGACTTATGGTTATAACCCTAACAGAAACACAAGAGATGGAAGAAGGGCTGGGTGGTGTACATACAGCCCCGGGTACCTTAAACATGGCTAGTGCGTTTAACTTTCACACGCTCCCCCACAGGATCAGGCTTAACATTTACTTGGTCCCTAGTTGGTGGCATGTTTTTTACTTTGGAGGTTGGGGTGGAGAAAATGTTTGGAGAATGTGTGTGGTTAAGAAGGCCACCAGGGGCATAGTTCTCAAAGCTTCACCTGATCCAGGTCCCTTTCTCTCCCCTTTAAACTGAAGAGGTTCAATTGTCAAATGGTCCTGCTGCAACTGTGAATTCAACTCTCTGACACCAAGAACCAAAATAGATCTTCCTTCTTTCAATTTGTTCTCTTGGGTATTTGGTCACAACCACATAGAAACAGAATTTCTAAGGATTACTCTCTTTTCTGAGTAAGCAGACAGATGCTGACGTCCTCCCAGGACTCACATCACAGACATGGCAACTACGGTTAGCACAGCACCAGCAAATGTCTATCAGTAGCTAAATAGGTAACCTCAGATGCCTTGTCTACTGGAATCTTAATGACCATTCAAGCCGAATGTAGACAGACCTAACAATAAGATCAAAGCAAAGGCATAGGCCCACAGTATATTACATCTGGAGAAAACATACAAGAGAACACTAAGCATCATTGTGAGGTATGAGTGGGCTAGTGAACAATTTCTTTCTGCTCACTTTTCTTTATTCTGTAAACTTTTTATAGCGAGCCTACATCACACACCAGGAAAAATAAACATTTTGATGTTGAGGAGAAAAAAAAAATCGCCAAACCACAAACAAAAGAACAACCCAGAGAAGCTACAGAAGAGAGAAGTCTCACAAGCTGCTCTGGGTAAGACAGACAGTGGGGTGATGTGAGAGAAGCGTACCTTGTCAAATGCAGTTTTTTGCTCAGGTGCTTGTGTAGGAGCTGTCTTTAACTGAGCTGTGATAGCCTGAACCTGAGCCATCACAGCACTGTCAAGGGCGGGAGACTGTGGTTTTGGAGGTTGTTGAAAAGTCTGAAGGATCTGCTGAAGCTTAAAGAACGGGAAAACTGATAAACCACACGACAAAGCAACATCATCAAAGTTAATTTTCTGAAAAGAAAAGAATCTTCAGAGTAACTAAGAACAGCACAGGTGTAAGTAACAGGGAAGCACCCAGCTTTGACTAACGGATGCTGGGTTTGTGAGTGAACACATTACAGTGTGCATTGCTTACGGTCAGAAGTGTATGTTGACCATCCCAACGATACAAACAAGGCTCAAAGAGGAGAGAAAACACATGGAATTTTGACGGTAGGTTTTCTAGAAATACAGCAAAGTTCCCTCCATCTCATCTTGAATCACTCAGCAGTACTAGAATTGTTAGCAACAACACCTGCCACTCCAACAGCTCTCAGCTCTTTCAAAGAGGTCTCTCCATCGCTTCCTTCTTTCTCATGCTCACACTTCCTTGGCAGCCCTAACTCCTTACATTAGCTCCCTAGTAAAGACTACTCTGATTGAAGACATTTTCTCCGGTGAGGTGCATGTGAAGGAGGATGGGAAACAACCACAGTAGCATCTGCTCTGCTGGCATCTGGTCATCAAGCTGCTTACCTGTTGGCCTTGAGTTGTCTGGAACAGCTGAGCCACAGCAGCAAAGGCATCGGAGCTGGGCAGCTGTGCTACAGTAGGCATGGAGTTTGTGGGAGCTTGTGGAAGTTCGGAAGAGACTTTTACTGGGGGTGGAGGTGAGCCTGAAAAAGCAAAGGGCATCAGGCCTCACAAAGTCAACATACTTCCCCTTTAAAATGCCTTTCATTTCGCTAAAACAAAATTCTGTCTAGTTTAACATATAGCAAAATGAATAGATTGTGCTTACTAAGACATATACTTTAAGAAGTGACAAAGGGCATATTCCCATTTGAAGTAAAAATACAGGAAGAAAAACTGTACCTTCCAAATGCAAATCAAGTCTTCTTCCACAGGAATTTCTACCAGCACAGAAACAAAACCTTCCACATACAGAAACTCTATTCTATTGTTTGTTTGCTTTCATTTGCTTTTGTTAAATGGTGACAAGTTACAGCATACTTCGATCATCGTTTTCCTCCCATCTCCTCTGAGGCCCTCCCTACCTCCCTCTCATCTGGATCCACACCCTTTGAAAACAAACAAAAGCTAAAAAGAAAATAAAAGAAAATATGATAAAACAAAAGCAAACACACTGGAGCCCAACAAAACAGACAGACACACAGACAGGAAGATAGAAGGCAGACAGATGTCAGTGCACTTGCAGAATCTTCTGTCACAAGCACATATGCACTGTACCTTCATTGTTGGTGATGTTTTCTGCTACTGGAGCAGCATTACTGGTTCCTGCTGCCATGTCCAAAAGAGGCTGAATAATTTCAATTTTGAACACTCCATTTTTTTGCCAAAGATTTAGCACACGAACTATTTTACTCTGTTATATGTAAGAAAATGAACATACAATGAATATTTATAGAAATAATGTATCATATCTGACTTTAAAGAGAATTATTGTTTCATCAAAGAGAAAACCCATCAGAATTATTACCCAGTTAAACTCTAATTAACCTTTTCTTGGTGGTATAATCCAATGAAAGGAACATAAACAGAATATATACCTAGCAAATAAAAAGAAAGGTAAACACTTCAAGAACCATTTCTAAGAACATACACACAGACTCTGCAATACCCACAATGCCTCTCTTAATGCAAAGTGTCTCTACTCTCAGAAACAGGCATTCTTCCTCTCTCTCTCTGGTTTGACCAAACCAAGTTTCCTTTTCTGTTGCATTCAGGGAATTCAGGGAAACTGAAGCAGCAGGTTACATTAGTGTTAGTGATGTTTACATTGAATTCCCACCTATTTAGAGTGCACGTCTTTCATGTTCCTTCTTTCTTTTGATGAAAGCGTGCGTGTGTGCGTGCATGCATGTGTGTGTGTGTGTATGTGTGTATTACATTCTTATTGCAGATTAATCACTTGCATGCATGTATGTTGGGGAAGAACAACTCTGGGTCTTCTAGAGTAGGCAAAAACTTGATGAGTATTTTCTCTCATGCAGACCTGCTCATTGTGTTACTTCTGTAGCTTTGGCTGGCTGTTACTAGCAATCTGCCCGCTATGTGGTAAGATCAAAGGTTATGTGTCTCCATGCCCACTAACAATATGTTCTTTAACAGTCCTTTAGTTTTTTTTAACTGCAGGATATTTAACATGAAATGTATCTTCTCTAGAGATGTTTAGTGTACAACACTTAGCTGCTTGCTCTAGTTACCATGCCATTTAGTGGAAGCTTCCCGTGCACTGGTAAGGCACTCCTCACATCCACTGATCAGCAGGCTCTGCTCTGCTCAGCTCAGGATCTATAACTCTGGTTCTTTCTACAATTCAACATTATAGAAGTCCTTGTGCAGAGGCCAACTGAGTCCTCCATTTCACACGGAAGCAAGAATAAGAAATGACCACAGTAGAAAAAAAACTAAACTTAAAATTCAAGAACTCAGTACATAAAGATATTATCCAGTAACAAGCATCAAAAATAACAAGCATCAAACAATGTGAACTTAAACATACAAAAAGAAAATAAGCTCAACAAAAATGCAAAATGTTAGGTTTTTAACCATACCTTATCTTCAGATGGACAAAGATATAAATACTGGAATGTAGCAGTTATATTTTTAGAGAATCTTGGCCCAAAAACATCTTTATCAGTTCCAAACTGGTGCCGAGACTGTCTCACAATGGAGTCGATGACATACAGGCCTGGAACCTTATACTCTGGCTTACACTGCAAGGGGAGGAGACAAGCTTAGTCCAAAGAAAGTGGAATCAGGAGGTGCAATGATGCACACCTCCATGTCCAGTATGCCAGAGGCAGAGGCAGGTGGATCACTGTGAGTCTGACCTAGTCTGGTCTACTTAGTGAGTTCCAGGCCATCCAGGGCTACACAGTAAAACCGTCTCAGGAATTGGAAAGGAAAGGAAAAAAGAAAGCCCAAACACATCCGACATCCACTATCTCACACATACGTGCCTTACAGCTCGACACATCTGCTGTGCACTGGGCAGAAGCTGCTCACATGCTCCAGCCATCCATCTATCTGGCTGTCAGTGTCAGGTCTGTCGACAGTGACATTCTTTGCTACTTCGTACTCCCAGGACTTTGTTTCCCCAGATCCTTGACTTCACCTCCAAAGCTTTCCAGAGCCAATTTAATCAACCCACCTTCCTACAATTCAGTTATTCTGAGTCTCAAATAACTTTTTGAAGTTACTAAAACAAGACTTTTAAACATGCTAGTTTTAATTCTGTTAAAATTTGTGCCAGAGAAATAAAAACTAAGAGTTATTTGGGTCTATAAATTTGACAAAGCAAACAACCAACCAAACGTTAGAAAAATGAGCATTTATGTAGGAAAAGACATAGCCCTTCATGGAAGGCAATCAACTCAGCAACAAAAATAAAGCCTTATTTGATGTAAAGATGTATGTTAAAGAAAACAAGCCAGACAGTGCTGGCGCATACTTTTAATCCCAGCACTTGGGAGGCAGAGGCAGGCGGATTACAGAGTGAGTTCCAGGACAGCCAGGGCTACATAGAGAACCCTGTCTCGAAAAACCAACCAACCAAACAAACCCAACATGTATGTACATCTCCCTTTAAAGGTCAGTTACTGAAGCACTTTCAATGCAAAGTAAAACGTTAGAGAGATAAGTCTATGTTGGCTAAGTAAATCATAGTAACAACCTCACAGAGGGTTATTTTGAAGATGTTTATAATCTTCAGTACTGTGTCCACTTTCCT
>NW_022196894.1:87749114-87771514 GCF_008632895.1 Mastomys coucha
AAGAAATAGTTCACAATCAACAACTTTAAAAAAATCTTGGGCTGGAGAGTTAGCTCAATGGTTAACTGTTCTTCCAAAGGTCCTGAGCTCAAGTCCCACCAACCACATGGTGGCTCACAACCATATGTAATAGGATCCAATGCCCTCTTCTGGTGTGTCTGAAGACAGGGGCCATGTACTCATATAAATAAATAAAAAATCTTTAAGAAAGGAATTAATCAAAACAAAACTACATACTCCTTTCCAAGGGCAATGTCCTTTCTTAATTGATCAATCTTCATGTATCAAGGTATGAGGTTATTTCACCAGGGACATAAACAGAGCCAAAACTAAGCAATACTATTTCTAAACTGTGCCATTTACTAAAATGTGATCTTGGGTATCATAGGCCACGTCTTGACTTTTTCCCCCATAGCTGGTTATAAGGACTGAAATATAGAAAAGTGCTGTGAATGAATGTCACAATACAAATGCACAGTATTACCAAAAACCTTCAGCAAAAGTTAATTCATAAGATAAATTCTGATGTTTAACAATACTTAAAAAGAACTCAAAAGCAGAGCTGGCAAGATGGCCCAGTGGGTATGGATGTTTGTAACATAAGCCTGGCAAACTGAGCATGTAAAGGTGGAAGAGAACTAACTGACTTTCAAAGTGGTTTTCTAACCTCCACATGTGCACCACGGCATGCCCTACCCTGCCACTAATAATAATTAATTAAACAATTAAAAGTATTCCTAAATTAAATATTTTTCTTACCTTAATAGCTTTGATAGCAGCTTTAGTAATGAGAATCATCTTGGCTCTAGAGATGGGAGGCTTCATATCCATAAGTGAGAAGAGCTTAAAAAGAAAGCAAAGAAAGAAACATGAATGCAGAGGCAAATGCATTAAAAAATGCTACAGAACTAACCAACAGTATATCCAAGTCAAAACCTCACACCTCTTCATCGACTGTGTGAAGCAGCAGTGCCAATTTACCAACGTTTAAAGTAATTTCAGTTCCAAATCTTACTGAGGCATTGGAGAACTTCCATAACCCTAAGGTTCACTCAGATAAAATGTAAAAAGTTGAACAATAAATTTAAAATGCCCTTATAAAGTTCCAAGTATCTATGATGCTAGCATGAGCATTCACGTTTTCTTCTCTTAAAGCCTGGTCCACTTCTGAGAATCAGAACTAAGTGTAATGCATCTTTATAGCAATTGTGGAAACCTATGATGACACACACACAACATTCTTTAGCCCAAAGACTAAATGCAACTTAAGACAGTAGTAATCAGAACCAGAAGGGTTATAAGCATAAATTCCTGAGATTAAGTACAGTTTAAGGTCTGGAGATCAGTGCTGATATGGTAGTGCAGACCTTTAATCTCCTTGTTTAATCTCCTTGGTACTTGAAGGCAGAGGCGGATAGATCTCTTATGAGCTCCAGAGTAGACAAGGATAGAGTCCCTGTGCCAAAACAAGAACACCTAGGGAGATGGTTCAGTGACACAGGACTGAGTATGATCCTTTAGAACACACATAGAAAATGAAGTTGCCCTTTCTCTACACACAAGCGCTCGCTCACACATACGTACACACACACACACACACACACACACACACACACACACACACACACACACTTTTCTCCTTGAGAAAGACTCAAATGAAAAAGTAGAAAGGTGGACTGGAGAGATGGCTCAGGGGGTAAGAGCACCGACTGCTCTTTCAAAGGTTCTGAATTCAAATCCCAGCAACCACATGGTGGCTCACAACCATTCGTAATGAGATCTGATGCCCTCTTCCAGGGTGCCTGAAGACAGCTACAGTGTACTTACATATAATAATAAATAAATAAATCTTTAAAAAAAAGAAAAAGAAAAGAAAAAGAAAAAGTAGAAAGGCTGTAGCGATGGTTGAAGCTATATAAATCAATGAACAAATTTAACTATTTCAACTTAAAATCTCTAAGAAGGACTCATAAACATACAGCACATGTTTACTACCTTTTCTGGCTTCAGCCAATATATGGATCAAGAGTACATTTTATTGAAGTATTTATCTAATGCTGAGATTGTACATAGTACCTAATTTCAATAGTAAGCAAGTCATTATTTTTTTTAAAGTCCAATGAACAATCAAGATTGCTATTGCTCCCAAGTAAAAAGAAACTGACACAATCATTTTAAAAATTAAAGCATAGACTATCATACAGCAACAGTCAACATTCGGGCCAAAGATTAACCAGAGATGCATAAGGTAGCAAGGTGACCTCATCGCCTCTAAGATTTGTTTTCACTAAAAACGATGTGCTAAAAGGGACCCTAGAGCCTACTGAAGCTAGGGGTGCAAAAAGTCCAATACAGCAGAGAAAAGAGCTGCATGAAAGAGCACCAGAGCCAAGTGACACCGTAAAACCCAGAAATGCACATAGCTCTTTCAAACACTCCAAGGATAATCAGAACACAAACCAGCCCTTGTCCTCTCATTTATGAGGATATAACAGACACGACGGTCATGTTTATTGCATTTGTGTGTATTTGTGTATGATGTTAGTACAGGTGTGAGCATGTTAAAGTGTGCATGTGGAGGGCAGAGGACACCTTTAGGTAGTCAGTTTTCTCTTTCTATTCTGGGTTCCAGGGACAGACTCATTTCTTCAGCTGCCTATAAATGCCCTTCACCCACTGAACCACCCTGTAGATCCCACACATGAGGTTTTCAGTAATTCTAAATTCCAACTGGTTAGGATTTCACATAAGCAGAAATGTATTTGGGGTTAATTTTTCACTCGAAAGCTCAACAAATGGCATACTTGGCATACAGAGAGGCAGCAGGACCATCTTAAAACTTTTTATTTAGAGATAGGGTTTCACTGTACATCCCCGGCTATTCCTAAACTTGGGAGAAGACCAGGTTGCAGTGGGGGCAACGAACCTAGGCATACTTGTATGAGTCTATACTTAGAAAGTAGACTATCAATGTATAGAACAGAAGGCTGGCTATTGAGAGCTCTGCTATGCTCAAAGAACTGATATCTCAAAACCAGAGTACTTGCCATACATCATGTGACATTAAACCATTCTGAGTAGCCCTCACTCTGATCCCCTGAACACTGTTGGGCAGCTTCTGGGTTTTGCTTTTGTAGCACGACAAAAAGAAAGTTAGAGTCTTCACCTAGAAGAAGAGGACCACCACTGTGGAGGGCCTGTGGAAGCTATACCTGACCCTACCCTTGCTCTACTGTGATGTGACATGTCCAAGTTGCTATGAATGGTCTCATGCCTTTGCTGTCATAGTGGACTAAAACCTTCTGGAATCTGAGCCCTGAAAAGTATGCCACAGTGACAGGGAATGCAAACCACTCCAGAGGGGCTGAGACGCTGCTCAGAGTAGGGTACTTGTTTCACACATAGTACACATCCCTAAGAAAAGCAAAACCCAGAAGCTGCCCACAGTGTTCAGGGGATCAGAGTGAGGGCTACTCAGAATGGCTTAATGTCAAATGATACATGACAAGTACTCTGGTTTTGAGATATCATTTCTGTGAGCATAGCAGAGCTTTCAATAGCCAGCCTTCTGTTCTATATACATTGATAGTCTACTTTCTAAGCACAGACTCATACAAGTATGCCTAGGTTTGTTGCCCCCACTGCAACTGTTTCTGAATTTGATCTGGGTCTTTAAAAACAATACTGTATTACTGTCCTATGAATTATTAATTCAGCTTCCAAATGGAATTATCTAAACAATTCCATAATAGTTGTCTTGACTTTTTTCTTTTCTTGGTCTCCATGCCTACCCTTCCTCACATGTACCAACCCTAACTATTTTCCTTAGTTAAAATCAGTTATGCTAAGCCCAATACAAAGGTCCATGACAGCAGCTATAAGAGAAGCTATAAAGAGTTTGCAAGTTTAAGGGCCATAGGCAACTTAGTAACATCTTGTCTCAAAATAGAAAGTAAAAATAGGTGACACATATACTATTAAGCTGTCTGTTATTTATGAGTAGTCTCTCTCATTCTAAAGTAAATAATTTACTATTTAGTCCTTCCTCAACTCATCTAGAGACAAATTGCAATTGAATAATCTTAAACAACAAACCTGTCAAAGCAACCAGTATTGGCTGGGAAATCTCTCAGATTTATAAAAGTGGACCTGTGTGACAATCCAAGATTCTAATTACAGTTACTGAATTTTCATAATCTATTATTCTTAGTCAGAAAACAGAGCCAATAACTGCCCACTACGTTTGGCTCTGCCACTGGCTAATGCTGAGACTGATTCATCAGCACAATGGAAATCATACAAGTGTGGAGTACAAGCCTATCAGAGCACTAGTGCAGTACCTAGCCAGAGTGAAGGACTAAGGAGTGTCAGACTACCATAGCTCCTTGGAAACAGTTCTGAGCAGTGCTTCCCAAGCTACAGATGCAAGTCACAACTAAGAAACCGTTAAATACACTTGCCCTGTGGCACTGACCCCCACTAAAGTGGTATAGAATATGTACATTCTGTAGTACACTTTCAATCATCTTTAGACCACTTATAAAATTTAGTAAGTATCAAGTACTGTAAATGCTGATATACTGCTTAGGGAATATAACAAAATATAACAAGAAAAAAAAAGACTACTGCAAGGTACACAAATGAGACTTAAGAGAAACAATTTTCAATCAAGTGCCGGTGGGAACAAGGACTCTGCACTAAGGAGAGCCTGAAGAGGTTGACCTGCATATTACCACTCACAGAACTCCAAGTACTGCTCAGTACAGTGACCGCAAGTCTTACCCCTTGGAACTGTCTACAATTTTACTGTTTTTTTTTTTACATTTATTTATTTATTGATTTATTTACCTTATGTATATAAATATACTGTAGCTGTCTTCAGACACACCAGAAGAGAGCATCAGATCCCATTACAGATGGTTGTGAGCTACCATGTGGATGCTGGGAATTGAACTCAGAACCTCTGGAAGAATAGTCAAGTGTTCTTAGCTACTGAGCCATCTCTCTAGCTCTCACCCCAATATTTTTAAGCCAACACTAGTGATTTTGCAGATAGCAAAGTGTCAACTATACCGTTTCATAAAACTTTGTGTAGTTTTGCTTGTGGGCAAATAACACTTAAATACTAATCTAACTGTAAATCATAAGATTGTGGTTAAAGAATAGAAAAGCGAGAGGTAGACCTCATTTTAGAAATGAGAAAAATAAAGGTAAAAATGGAGAAGGAGAAGGGCACTCAAGACTGGTTATTTTTAACCAACATCTAGTCTCAGCCAACACACCTCAAGAGGAAAGCAAAACAAAACACCAACAACTTAAACACAAAAGTATAAAAACCATAAAACTGTTATTGCAACACTGTCTAACACGAAAAACACAGTAGACACTGAGGTATTGAGTCAGAGAACTGATTCTAAATCAGGTCAATTTGCCTTCCCAAGCTACATAAGTACTCCTATGCTACAGAGGTATGATGCTATCTACCAGTGTGTACACATTCTCAGGAAGCAATCCTTTTGGTGCGGGTCCACCCCTCCATGACAGCCTGCATTTCTATTCATTTGTCAATGGGAAAATACATTGTAGAGCAGCATGGTGAGCCATGGACTCCTCTTACATAGAGTACTAGCATCAGGCTCTGGATCTCAAAAGTACAAGGCCTCATTGGACATTGCATGCATTAGGAAAATTCAGTTCGTAGCACCAGTCTGAGTTGGCTCTGTGGTCTGTAAGTGTGGGACAACTTGTAAGAAAGCTTATCTTCAACATTGTCCTCTCTCATGCTGGCTTGAGCTGCAAAGTATTTTAAACACAAAGAGCCACTACTCGTCGGGCAGTGGTGGTGCACGCCTTTAATCCCAGCACTTAGAAGGCAGAGGCAGTCAGATCTCTGAGTTCGAGGCCAGCCTGCTCTGCAGAGTGAGTTCCAGGACAGCCAGGGCTACACAGAGAAACCCTGTCTCAAAAAAACAAAACAAAACAAAACAAAACAAAAGAAAAAAAAAAGAGCCATTACTCATGGTCATCTCTTCCTTTAGTAAAAAGACTTGGAATTCATTCAGTATTGAGGGGTCAGGCAAAGCAAAATAACACTATTAACTGCACAAACCTTGGTAAATGCTGTAGTTTTGTGAAGCTGTACAGAATACTACACACTAGACAATTTAAAAAAGTACGTGGGGCAACTCCATTCTCAGCCTACTACCTAATTTTTAAGGAGCTTTTGTTATTAAATGGGGTCTTAGCAAACTGAAGGCAATTCTCACACTGCAGTCTCCCAAATGCTAGAACTATACAGTTCTATAGGCTGGAAAGGTGTCCCTATCTAGAGAGAGCATCTCATGACAAAGGTCTCAAAGGCCATCTCTGATTAGGTCATCTACCAACATACTTGCATAAACAACATGAATATGATTCCATCCATGAGTCTAATCGTTCAAACATGTCAATAACTCTAGATAACCTTTCCAAACCACAATTTATTTCAATTTGAAAAAAAAAAAAAACGTTAATAGTTCTTATCTCAATCCACAAGGCTGTTAAATTAAATAAGGCAATGCACATATCTCAAGCCTAATACCTTGCCCCCTCCACACACACACACTCAGTAAATGAGCAATACAATGCTCTGGAAATCTACTTTTAAGATCTTTATAAACCATTCCCTTTGTGTACTATAGTATGTGTATGGACAGAGCACAAGGTCATAGAACACTATTCTACCACTCACTAACTTTTTTCCCCTTAGCAAAGCTCCAGTAACATGCCAGTCTCCACTCAGTACAACAATGGGGTTACAAGCATGCTGATACAACCCTACCAGCTTTTTACAAGGGTGCTGGGGTCAGGTCCTCAAGTTTGCATAGCCAAGTGCTCTTCACTTTTGTACCAATGTAAAGCCACCCAAATGCTACTACACTCAAAGAAATGAAGACTTTAGTAACTGTTAGTCATTTACAAAGGTTACAGCTTCACTGTCTGTACTGACTCACAATTTAGCATGAGGCAGAGCAGGGATCCCCCTCAAATAACAGAATACGAGGAGTTGACTATCATGCCTTGTCTTACCTTATGCCTAGTGATATGATTTCTAGATGTAACTATCCCAGGTTAGTTTGTAAGTGTAACATCTTAAAATCCCAGAGTTCACATGTTTTCTCTAATATACCTCAAAAATGAATCAGCTTAACTGTTTTTCTACTGGCACAATAAAAGTTTACAATGTACCCTAAAAAGGCTTTAAGTGATGAATCTTATGCTCTAGAAAGCAGACTATTTGATACCCTTATCTGACCCCTATTTTTCTACATGGATTCAGGATATCTTTCTGAGAAAAATTGTTATACAGTCTTCACTTGACAAAACATGTTCTGCCTATTGGTAACTAGCAGACTAGATACTCCTAAGAGAAACAACCAGAAGAGATAAAAGTGAACTGATATAGACTCTACAACTTCTAGACTATGTCTTACTCTAATCTTGAAATTAAGCTATCAAGGAAATTAAAATAATTAGGAAATTACAAAGTAGTCTTAGTTTTTAAGATATTTTATGTGTATTGTATGAGTGTCATTCTGCCTATAACATGCGCACTCTAGAAGCAGTTATAGACATCTGTGAACCACCATTGTGGGTGCTATGACTCTTTTTTTTTTTTTTTTTCCTGAGACAGGGTTTCTCTGTATAGCCCTGGCTGTCCTGGAACTCACTCTATAGACCAGGCTGGCCTCGAACTCAAAAATCTGCCTGCCTCTGCCTCTGCCTCCCAAGTGCTGGGACTATAGGCGTGCGCCACCACTGCCTGGCTGGTGCTATGACTCTTAACCGTGGTCCTTTGCAAGAACAAGTACTCTTAACCTCCAAACTGCCTTTCTAGTCCCAGTCCTAATTTTTTAAAGAAAGGAATATATGGTACATGTTTGTGTATGTATGTATGAGGCCAGAGGTCAAAGTCAGATGTCCTCCACCATTCTCCACCTTGTTTGAGACAGGGTCTCTCATGAATTTGAAGGGCAGTAAGTGGCCAGACTGGCTAGCCACTCACTTAGTCTCAGCTCTCCCAGTACTGGGTTTCCAGGATGTCTTGTCACAGCAAGCACTTTAACCATTGGGCCATCTCTCCAGCACCTTAAACATGTTTTTTAAAAATTCTTAAATTTCTTAAGTACTTTTTCCTTTCTTACTCTCAAATGGTACTTAGCCCAACCTTTCTTTTCCTTAAACTTGAAAACTGTTTTTCTCAAATTTATACTTATAATCTCATACTTATAATCTCAATGGATAAGTATGCTTACCATTCTCTTCTTTCCTAATATTACATAAACTCCAAGATGACAAAGCATTTTTCCTTTTAAGTCTTATTATTCCTGTTTAATTACAAAGTTTAGGGAAATAAACAAAAATCCAAGATCAGACAGTGGGACAGTAAAGGCACTGGCCGTCAAGACTATGCTGGCTCCTCAGATCCATGTGGAGGAGAGAACTGATTCCTGAAAGCTGTCCTGTGACCCCTACATATACATGTTGTACCAAAAAAAAAAAAAAGAGTCATACAAATATCCAAAGTGACAGGCAGGTGCCAAAGTCTTCAGTAAGATGCAGGTTTCAAAGGCACTCCACTCTACTCCACTCTTGGTTTTTGACTAAGTGTATCCTACGCACAAGTTTTTACCCAATCAAAAGCTAAAGCCAACACAACTGTGATGAATTTTTTTTTGCTTTTTTGTTTGTTTTTGGTTTTTCGAGACAGGGTTTCTCTGTTTAGCTCTGGGTGTCCTGGAAATCACTCTGTAGACCAGGCTGGCCTTGAACTCGGAAATCCGCCTGCCTCTGCCTCCTAAGTGCTGAGATTAAAGGCATGTGCCACCACTGCCTGGCATTGTGGTCTAGCTTTGTTTCTTTTTAAAAGATTTACTTATTTACTTTATGTATATGAGTACACTGTAGCACACACCAGAAGAGTACATCAGATCCCATTACAGATGGTTGTGAGCTACCATGTGCTTGCTGGGAATTGAACTCAGGACCTCTGGAAGAGCAGTCAGTGCTCTTAACTGCTGAGCCATCTCTCTCCAGCCCTACAACTGTGATGTTGAATAACATAAAAGTACTCATAAATTTCTCAACAAAAGAGAACTGTCATTTCAGGGGGCGGGGGAATGCTTATCCAGCTAATTATAGCCTAAACTCCATAAACCCTATAACTCCAAAAAACTTATTGCTTAAATAGGCCAGGGGTAACTTACAATGCCTTCTGACATAGTATTTCATTTTAGGTCTTTAATATGTTATTTACCGGGCTGGAGAGATGGTTCAGCAGTTAAGAGCACTGGCTGCTCTTCCAAAGGTCCTGAGTTCAAGTCCCAGCAACCATATGGTGGTTCACAACCATCTATAATGGGATCCAATGCCCTCTTCTGGTGTGTATGAAGACAGCTCCAGTATACTCACATAAAACAAATGAATACATTTTTTAATATGTTATTTACCAAAGCAGTATTGGAGGAAAACATCTCCTAATATTGGGGAAGACAGACTGGGAAGGCCAAGCACACTAAAACAAGTACTACTGTGCTGTTCTCCTGAAAGTAGAAGCCTGTGTGTACAGCTACCAAGAGCAGGGACAGACAAGAAACGGACTGTGACACTGTTCCCAGGAAAGATGCCTGCTGCCTGCTAAACCTGAGACTCAAATCTGATGCCCTAGACTCAAGACTCCTGCAAGTTCTTTCACCTCCACAGGAGCACAGCCACAAAAATTTCAAGAGACACTAAAACTGAAATACACACAACTCAATTAACAAAGGAAAGTAAACTAATGAGCAACCTTACCAAGCAAAGCTCAAAATATAAATTTAAATGGGCTAGAATTCTTCATATCTATGGTGTTGAATCCACATACAGCCAGCTGGTGAGACACAGTTGATGCATTTTACATTTTAACTTCTTAGAGAAATATAAAGTTAAAACAACAAAAACTAAAAACAGAACAAAAACCTTTAACCTTTAACCAATTCTACAGCCAAAAATGTACCCAATGCAACAATAGGATGCTCCCAAATTCTCACAATTACTATTCAGAAAAAAATAAATAAAAAGCAATGTCCTTTTACATGGTTGTCTTCAAACGGGAAAGAATCGCAGTGTAAGCAGAGGGGAAGAACACTAAAACACCTTAAAATTAACTGTCAGTTTACTGAGATTATCTTATTGCCCAATTTAAATCTGTCTAACTTGTACTTATTTTGAAAAGAAGTTAAAATTATGGATGTAAAAGTTAATTTTAATTTGGGTCTAGGACACATTTTTTTTTTCTTTTTGAGACATGGTTTAGCTATGAGGATGGCCTCAAAGTAAAGTTCTGCCTGACTCAGCTTGAGTACTAGGATTATAGGTATGTGCCACCATGTCTGTTTTCAAATTATTATAAATGTAATTAAGTGAATAAAAAGGCCACTAGCTGGGCACTGTGGCACACCCTTTCAATTGCAATAGACACAGGTTGATCTCAGAATAGCCAGAGCTATGTTTCAGGGGGAAAAAAAAAAAAAAAACAAAAATAAAAACCACAAATATATAAAAAAGCAAATAAATAGCTAAACTATATAGACTTATCAATGTCAGGTATGCCTTGTCCATGAAGTAAGTTCTATTTGATTTCAGTCTACACTGCTTGCAAATTTTAAAACGTAGTAGTACTGGCATACTGAACTTAGATATATATTATTTATATCTACCTATCTAATATATATTATATACCCATCTTTTTAATAAAATATTTTAATTACAAAAAAGTAGTATTTTAAAATTTTTCCTCTTTAAATTCTTAGCAATGCAAATCTGGGAAACTATGGTTGTATGTGTATTTCTTTTCTTTTCTTTTTTTTTTAAATATTTATTTACTATTATATCTAAGTTCACTGTAGCTGTCTTCAGACACCAGAAGAGGGAGTCAGATCTCATGGATGGCTGTGAGCCACCATGTGGGTGCTGGGATTTGAACTCAGGACCTCTGGAAGAGCAGTTGGTGCTCTTACTCGCTGAGCGGGTCTCTCCAGACTGCATGTGTATTTCTTATTGACATCTGTGCTTTAAAGGAAGGATCTTTTCAAATTGTCCTATTTTGCCCCATGGGAGGAATAATAATATGAAATAACTAGTACCCCCTGAGCTCCCAGGGACTTGACCACCAACCAAAGACATGGTGGGACTCATGGGTCCAGCTGCATATGTATCAGAGGATGGTCAAGTTGGTCATCAATGAGAGGAGAGGCTCTTGGTCCTGTGAAGGCTCTATGCCCCAGTGTAGGGGAATGCCAGGGCCAGGAAGCGGGAGAGGGTGGGTTGGTAAGCAGGGGGAGGGGGCAGGGAACAGGGATTTTTTTCTCCCCAAGGGGAAACCAGGAAAAGGGATAATAACATTTGAAATGTAAATTAAAAAAAAAATCTAATAAAAAAAAGTCGGCATGTAGCTTTGCTTCATTATGGGGGAAAAAATGTCCTATTTCCAAATAAACTATTTTTTTTTGGTGGCAAATCGTTTGAAGTCTAAATGTTTAACCAAACCCTTCTCAGTTGCTTGTATGTAGACAGGCCTACCATCAACAGAAAAACAGTTCAACTTCAAAAAAGTTGTTTTAAAAATAAGCAGGGGAAAGGTACTGTGCTGTTTCATTGTTCCCATGAGCAGTGTCTTGAATTTTTCCTGCCCCTTTTTGGTACTGGGGACCAACCCTTGGGTCTCCATGTTAAGCAAGTGCTCTCTACACTCCAACCTAAGGTCTTTAGTTTGATGTAAGCAGCATATTTTCCCACCTACTTCTTTATAAAACCTACTCCTCAGATTCTCACCTCTGTGGCAGTATGCACCCGATGCATAGAAATACATGCAGGAAAATACTCCTAAAACCTATAAAAACTTAGATACATTACAATAATTATGTAGTTATACCCTATGTAGGTAGGGTTTTATTGCTTCAGTTAAAAATTAATGCTAACTAAGAACAGGGAAAAGGCAAAATAGAAATCTTGTTATTAAGTACATGGAGATCTTTCAGAAGGTAATGACACACTACCAAGCTGGTCAACTCCTGCTCTAACACAATGGCTTAGAGAGAGAGGCATCACCACCAGTAGACTAGTAAGGGGATATGATATATTAGATTCAGTCTAAACACATACATTTTCTGTTTATTCTTTACTTACCATTAAACATTTGTAATATAAATACCATCGGGAATAAAATATCCCATCATTCTAGTAACTTGTTAGTTTAGACTCTTAAGTCCTAAGGAGGCGTGCCGTGGCTCCTTTTCCCCACCTCAAGTTGTCAGTTTCAAATACCCACAGTAAAAAAATTATGAGACTGAGATTTCTTTGGGTCCGATGTCTCCAGTCTCTGTGAGACACCTGTGCATGTATAGTCCTGGGCTTGATCAATATACTCAACTATGCTGGTCATATCAATGCCTCCTCCTGCTGAGATTATGTTTCTAATATATTTGCAAAGAGCTAGAGTCGACTTCAAACAAATATATAGTGAATATGCAGCTTTAAAACTGAAACCTCGCTGGGCAGTGGTGGCACTCACACTTGGGAGGCAGACGCAGGCGGATTTCTGAGTTCTGGTCTACAAAGTTCCAGGACAGCCAGAGCTATACAGAGAAACCCTGCCTCGAAAAATCAAAACAAAAAAGCAAAAAAACCCAAACAAACAAAAAACAAAAAAACAAACTGAAGCCTCATGAACAAAAGTTATGCAGAATGTCATTACTAAATGACAAATGGTACGTGGGAATTCTTATAGTGGTAAAAAGGTAAAAGCATCACTGAATTAAGGCAGATGTCTGTGGTGTGGGAGCGCATGTGGAGGCCAGCTGATAATCTAATGGGGTGGTTTCGCTCCTTCCACTTTTACTGAGGTTCCAGGGACTGAGCTCAGGTGATCAGATACTCACTCTCAGCAAGTACTTTCACTTACATCTGTAGGGTAACTTTTGATCAAGATGATAACTGACAGTAAAATCAATGCTGCATACATAGATGGTATTAGGAGTTCTCAATCTTATTGTCAACCAGGCTTCTTTTATGAGTTCCTACCAGACTCCCAGGGAATTCCTGCCTGTAAGCCTGCTGCCTCATGTACAACTTTATAATTAAAAGAACATTTTTTTTCTTCAATTAAGGGCATTTAACTGTCTACTGAACAAAATTGTGAAGATTAAGTTTAGTAGCCATTGACAAAACAAGAATTTACAGGCTGGAGAGATGGCTCAGCGGTTAAGAGCACTGACTGACTGCTCTTCCAAAGGTCCTGAGTTCAATTCCCAGCAACCACATGGTGACTCACAACCATCTGTAATGAGATCTGATGACCTCTTCTGGTGTGTCTGAAGACTGTGACAGTGTACTATTCACAAACACAAAATAAATAAATCTTTGCCATTGTGACAGATTAATACAGCTTTAAAATAAGTTTTATTAGGCACTAACTAACTACACTTTTCTGCTGTAACTGGTACAGCAGATTCTATGTATATGTATACAATTCAAATTTCTTTTCTAGCCTTCAACTGGTCAGCCCATCTAGAGTCTGTCCTGGTGGATTACCAATCACATGGGATAGTTTATACTATGACACTCCAATTATCCAAACACATGAGAACTTTTTGAGAGGTGACTGGATGGCTGCCCATTTTTAGTGAGTCTGCTGTCCACTCACCTCTGATAAAACATAACAAGAAAACAACAACAACGAACTAGTTTGGAATTCTTCAGTGCTTCCCATAGTTTCCCCTGGTTGTCAGATTCATCTGACGCAGCTACAT
Organism: Mastomys coucha; assembly: GCF_008632895.1. Lineage (NCBI taxonomy): Eukaryota > Metazoa > Chordata > Mammalia > Rodentia > Muridae > Mastomys > Mastomys coucha. Next base: position 87,762,941 of record NW_022196894.1, read on the forward strand.
GGTAAGTTGTCTACTTACACAGAGCAGTAAAGAGCTTCAACTATAAAGTAAGGAATGTAATCAACAAGCCATATAGATGCTGAACACAACAGTCATGGTCAGGATATATAATACTATGTTATCAAGGTAATTTAAAATGTGATTTAATGTGTATAGCCATCCATATAAGGTAACTTGAAATACTTAAACTGTGTCTTCTTCTATCCCATGGCCAAAAACCTACAACTTATTTCTGGCTTTAAACAAAGAAAACCACCATTTTGTCATCTTTAAAAAAAAAAAAAAGTATAGATTATCCCCCAATTCTGTTTAGCCACATGTAGAAACTAAACCTTTCTACATTACTCAAATTTATCTTTAAATCAATTTATTATTTATATAGATAACTTTTTCTGGAGCTAAATACTTGACAAAAATGTTAAAGAGGTCACTTGGGAGGCAGAGGCAGGCGGATTTCTGAGCACTTCTGAGAAGTGCTGTTGGGATGCTCTCAAGAGCCAGATTTCTTTCCATTATTACTGTGTAAAGAGACTTCAAACACCGACAGAGATCAGAGTTGGGAACAGAAGAAAACTGTAACTAACAGAATCCAAACTCTCCAGGAATAACAGCACTGCATAGGCAACTGCAGTAAAAACTGCTAACAGATTAGCATGTCCCTTTTACAAATAAGAGCACTTTGAGCTGGGCGGTGGTGGCGCAGGCCTTTAATCCCAGCACTTGGGAGGCAGAGGCAGCCGGATTTCTGAGTTCGAGGCCAGCCTGGTCTACAGAGTGATTCCAGGACAGCCAGGGCTACACAGAGAAACCCTGTCTCGAAAAAAAAAAAAAAAAGAGCACTCTGAACCCTTTTCCCACGCAGATCTCTCAATAAAGATTGATTTAAAAAGTATTAACACTCCTGCGCATTGGTGACACACCAATCCCAGCACTTGGGAGGCAGAGGCAGGCGGATTTCTGAGTTCCGAGGCCAGCCTGGTCTACAGAGTGAGTTCCAGGACAGCCAGGGCTACAGGGCTACACAGAGAAACCCTGTCTCGAATCCCCCCCCCCCCAAAACCAAAAACAACAACAAAAAAAAGGGATTAACATTGCAGGTTAAAAAACAGCAATAGTCTCAAGAGATCTAAATTCCATTGAACAATTGTGCTGAGTAACCAAGAGGTAAAACATCAGCGCAATTACAGTGTAAACAGGGACAGCAAGCTCCCTGGTGATAGACTTCTCTTTTCAGGGTAAACGCTGAGTCAAGAGTGGCTGTAGAACATCAGCTAATAACCAAGTAGTCACAGCTTAATTTGTCTGACTTTAAAGATAAGCTGAGTCTTAAACTACTCATATTTTATCCCCCCACACACAACAAAGCAGCACTGTATGCATGGCACACCTCAGTGCTAGCACTCTCAGAAAGCCTCTTTGGTGGTCTGAGTTCAGAAGTATATTCGTATATTCATGTCAAGACTCTAGATGCTTCCTCTCCATTTTCTCACAAGCACAATAGTGCTTGCCAGGGGCTGTTACTGCATGGAAGTTCTCCCACCCCCTCCCCGCACCCTCCCACCCACCCCCCCACCCCATCCACCCCAGCAATATATTTTGAGTTTAAACTTCTAATATGTCTATAAATACAGTTTGCTGTTACCTTTAACATTGTGAATCTAAAGGAGTCAAAGAGCAATATGAGTACAACTGTAAGCTCAGCAGATGTGCACAGGAATACATTTGACAAAGTTCATTGCAGTTTATTAGCACAAATGGATTCTTTGTAGAATTTAAGCATGTTTAATGTGCACAATAAGCAACATATGTACAAACACAGACTGTCTTTACTGTTCACAGGCCTCAATTCACCATCTGATTGTCTCTGCTGGAAGCAACAGCTTAGATGAGGACAAAGACAAAAAGAGCTATTTTTAAATAAATAACTCATTTTCATTTAAAAAAAATTTTACAATTATACTTTCAAGATTTCTAAATTATAGATAAATGGGAGGGGTAGGATATATTCTTTAAAAGCCTAAAAATATAGTTAAGGGGTTAAAAAAAATCTATAGCTTTCTGGGGCTGGAGAGATGGCTCAGTGGTTAAGAGCACTGTCTGCTGTTCCAGAGGTCCTGAGTTCAATTCCCATCAACCACATGGTGGCTCACAGCTATCTGTAATGGGATCAGATGACCCCTTCTGGGGTGTCTGAAGATAGCAACAGTGTACTTATATACATACAATAATATACATACAATCTTTCAAAAGAAATCTATAACTTTCTACCTCCCAAGTGCTGGGATTAAAGGCACCCATAGCCGGGTAGTGGTGGCGCACATCTTTAATCCCAGCACTTGGGAGGCAGAGGCAGGTGGATTTCTGAGTTCAACCCTAGCCTGGTCTACAGAGTACCAGGACAGCCAGGGCTACACAGAGAAATCCTGTCTTGAAAAACCAAAAAAAGGGCACCCATCACCCAGCTAAAAAATTCTGTAATTTTTACTCATCCCATAAACTTCAGCAAAATTGTAAACTTTCACACTGAGGAAAACCATACTGCAAAGCACAAAGTATCGGCCAACATGGACCTGCCTTAGTCCACCTTCAAGACGGTGTCTGTGAGAGAACAGCGCATCCAACTAGCAAGTTAATGAGTGCATTTAATTACTTCCCCTTTCTTCTATACCAAGCAGACCTCAGTGACATGACTCCCAATCTGTCCTCTTCCTTTTACCACTCCCAACCTTCTCCTGCTGCTTTAAACTCATCTCTTCATATCCTTTCCCTGAATATGCTCAACTCTCTCCTTTAAAGTTTATTTCATGTATATGGATGTTCTTTCTGTCTGTATGTTTGTGCACAAGTAGAGGGCATCAGATCCCCTGGAACTGGAGTTACACACTGTTGTGTGAGTAGCCAGGTCTCCAGCAAGAACAGTCCGCACTCTTAACCAGAGCAATGCCTCCAGCCCTAAAGCCTCTCTTCCTACATAATAGAGACTAGGGTTTATGCCATACTACCCCAAAGCCCAATCTCATCTGATAGTCCCACCTCTTACCAAGACTAAAACCTTACAGTGTAAGGTGCACAAACACATGGCCTGCCGTTCAGCAGTGCTAGCTAGTACACTGTTAGCTGGCTTCCCATCACCCTTAAGGCAGCCTCTTCCTCTAAATACTCAAAACCAAACAACCACTTGACCTCTTATTTCCTTATCCATTCAACCCTAAACTTCAAATTCTATTACCTTTAAAAAGGCTTAGTGGCCTTAAGTCTTTAATCTGTTGGCCAGCCCCTTATTATTCTATAAAGCATATGAATTAAGCAGAGACATTTACATTTAAAACCTGGTTCTGCCATTATTTAGAAATGTGCCCTTGGGTGAATTTTTTATTTAACTTCTTTGAGAATCTATATGTAACTGGCTATCTATGCAAGGCTGTAGGAATACATACCTGTTAAAGTAGACATAAAGTGCCCAACAAGCCAAATCATTATTTCTTTCTCTCCCCTAGACCCTGGAATTTGCACCAGCACCCATCTGAGAGTGACTCTGTCCCTGTTTTGGCTGCTTCCAACTTTAAATACTACATTCCCCCTATTGCTTGCCAAAAATATCCATGTGACTGTACCACACAATAGCAACTTAACCTAGTTCACAACCAAACACAAGTCTTCTCCACTAAGCAGAATTTTGAAGACTGGCTTGCACTGATGGCACCATCACCGTCTCGGCATATAGAATACAGGGACAAAAGCCACTTATGGAACGGCCAGGCACCAAAGCCCCTGAATTACTTTGGCTTACACCCTTTCATGCCTCTCCTGAACTATACCTGTCTCTCCCACACAACACCAGTACAAGCTGAACAATCTTGCCATCTTAATGCTTAAAACCTTCAATGTTTACCCACAGCTAAAAATGACAACCAAGTACTTTAGACGTGAAACATCACACTACACACTACCATCCACTAGTTCCCAGACTCGAAATGCTACCCACTTCTCAGCCCTGCTGCCCCTTCAAACCACCTCCTCTAAAATCCTAATACCTTTTCTTTTGAGTTTTCACTGACACCTCATGGGCACCCCACAACACACAGAAGACAGACTCCCTAAGTGAGAGAGCCTTCCAGTGTTAAGGACAAAGCTGAACAACTCAACGTTTTTAAACCACCAGCTGATTTGGGAGATTCAATGTTACAAGGACCTGACCTCCTCAGTAATGTTTTCTGAATGGGGAGAAAAAGAATAAATGAGCACAAGATCTTAGGTTTTAATTTGCAGTTAACAGAGAGTTGGCAATGGCAACATTCACCTAACAAAACATAACTTCACGTTCACAGACTAGGATGAAAGGGAATCAACTCGAGAAATGCTCAGTATGCCATTTAAAGATCAGAATGCTATTTCCCCTTCTTAAAGAGTCACACACATCCCAAGTTTCATATTTCAGAGCAATTCAAACTGACTGCAGTTTTAGGCTATTTTTCCTCATCCATTCAACCTGAAGCTTCAAATTTTATTATCCTTAAAAGGTTCGGTGGCCTGAAGTCTTTACTCTGTTGACCACTCCCTTAGTAGTCTTAAAAACCCTAAGTAAGTAGAATGATTACCATTAGATACCTTCCAAAATACCTTAAATAAGGAGTGAATGTTTCTGGTCTTTAAAAACACACTAAAAATCCTCCTTGTTCATTAAATCTTCAGGTTAGCTTTCACCTCAAGAGGTGTGCCTGACATCTTAAGACTGTGGCATTTGTGTAAGTTCTCCTCTATTCAAGAACCATTTGCCGGGCATCTGCAATTCTACCAAGTCAATGTTGTTGAACTTGAACGCTTGGAGCATTATCACGGATTTCTGGAAACTCACATTAGTTTACAGCTTTGAAAATCATTTCTAGCCGAGCAGTGGTGGCACACACCTTTAATCCCAGCACTTGGGAGGCAGGGGCAGGCGGATTTCTGAATCCGAGGCCAGCATAGTCTACAGAGTGAGTTCCAGGACAGCCAGAGCTACATAGAGAAACCCTGTCTCGAAAAACCAAAAAAAAGGAAGAAAAAAAAAGAAAATCATTTCTAGTCAACTCTTTCATCTCACTTCCCATCACCAGGTGCAACTACTTCGGTCTGGGACTTACCAGCTGAGGAAAAGTATTTTGAGGGAGTAATCTGTACAGCAATAAATATTCTGAACTGCAGGATTAATTGGAGGGTCCCCTACTACGGCACCACGAATAGAAAGAGGAGTAACACCCTAATACTAGAGAGTTGAGCCATAGAAATCTCACTGTGAGATGGAGCAAGTTCTGACACCACATCAACACGTGTCAAACTATGACATCAGATTCCTTCAATGCTAGTTTATCTTTAGTATTTGAAACAAGAAACACAGTCCAACTCAATCCACAATAGCTTCCAGTCTGTAACTGCGTTTTAAAACATCAATGGTCGTCTCCTCCTCCCAAATCCATTCAGATAAATAAGATGGTTTGGACTTTTATGCTCCAAAAACAGCACCTGCAACGATCAGAGATACAACTGGAGAACTTTTAGGCGGCAGGCAGCTTTGTTCCCGGTTTGGGGAGGTTTTCACATGTAAATGTCCCTGAGGAAGGGAGCTGAGGATTAAGTACCCCGAGAGGGAGGTACGAGTGTGAATAAGTGCAGACCCAAGCAGCCTTTCTAGCGGACTAAATGGGGCGTACACTCTGCTCTCCCATTCAACTTTTTAGGTGTCAACGATGTACAGAAAGGGTACTTCTAGACAGAAAGGCCAAGGAACTACCTCTCTGTGTTCATCTGTGAGCGTGTCAATCCAGGAGGCGGGAGGGCAGACACCCTCTCCAACTCTCCGCCACCCGGGATCAGAGTCCAGCGGCCGCCGCGCCGCAGCCCGAGCAACAGGAGAGCTGGGGCTGCTGCTACGCCGGCCGCAGGACCGGCGGGAACTCCCGCCCCTGAGTCGGCCCGCCCGCGCTCCGTTGCAGCCCCTGGCGGGATCCCGGCCCCGCAAAGCAGATAACCGGGCCGGGAGGGAGCACAAGGGCCACGTTGAAGAAGCTGGAGCCGGCACAGGCCGGAAGGGGGCGAAGGGGGTACTGGCGGGGGAGGGGCGCGGGGTCAGACCCCGGCGGTGGCCGCGACCTCTTCCAGGCTCCAGGCCCGCTGCCCCGGAACCCGGGGCAGGAAGCGTCCCCGCCCCGACTCGGTGCTCGAAAACCCTCGGGCAGCGGGAGAAGCGACCCGGCTGGCCCGCAGCAGACCTAACCCCAAGCACTCCTCACCTCCTGGTTGAAGGCGTTGACGGCGTCCATGTTCGCGTTGCGGCGGCGACTGATCCGGGCCCGCCGGTCACATAGACCTCGAGCCGCGACTGAGTAGGGCCGGGAGCCGGCAGGGCCCTAGGGCGTAGGGGGCAGGAGGACGGGAGGCGACGACGGCGGAGGCCGAGCAGGAAGGGGCTGCGGCCGAGGCGGCGAGGCTGGGCCGGTCGAGCGCAGGCAGAGGCGGCGGGGCCCTGCTCAGTCCCGTGCGCCGGAGGAGGGATGGGAAGCGGCGGCAGCGCGGGGCTCCAACATGTCCGTTTGGCGGTGGCGGCTGCGCTCTGCGTCGCGCTGACACGGCCCCCCGCGCCCTCACGCACTGGCCCACACTGGCCGGGCCGGCTAGCGGGCGGGCCTCTCTGTCTCTTTCCTCTCTTTCGCCAGCAGGATGGCGGCAGCGACCGGAGTGCACGCCGCGCGAAGCACCCTGGGACAGCTCGGGCCTCCAAGCGCTTCCTGCGCACGGCTCCGCCCCGCTCGCTTTAGGCTCCGCCCCCGCCCCGCTCCGCCGCGCGCCGAGCCGCTAGCGTGTGACCGCGCGGTGTCGCGCGCTTTCCCGCCGGTTGCTCCTGCGGCGAGCGCTGGTCTTTTGGGCTCAGGATCCAGACGAGGGTTCCCAGGGTGCATGGTGGTGGCATCTTGCCCAAGCAGGACTGCGCCCCGCTGCTGCGACAGACAAAGCGCGGAGGGTGAGCGTCTGCAGTCTCCAAGTCCCGTGCTTCGACCTCTTGCGTGCGGACCTGGTGGAAGCCCTGAGCCGACTCCGAGGCCTGGACTCCCGAGCCCCTAAAGCTAATTTCCCCAAACCCCGTTGTGTCGCTCTCGGCAGAAGTGCTGTACTGATTCACTTTCCTTGAGTTCTCATCGCCTGCCTCGCGCCGCGACCGCTGTCTGTCGGGTGTGCGAAAAATGAAAAGTTTTTCTGCTGCACAAACCTCACTTTTGTGGAGAGGGCAGACTCGTGGGAGCTTGAGTATAAAAGCAGGAGGGCCTGACTCGGACTGGAAGTTGGGGACTACTTCCCGCAGAGAATGGGGAGCATCCTAAGAGAATTTAGAAAAAGGAGAGACCTTGTGGACCTTGCGCATTGTGCCATCACCTCTCCGTGGAGGACAACCTGCTAAGGTCCTAGCAGAGTTTGAATTTTGTTTTGTTGTTGTTGTTGTTTTGTTTTTCTTTTTTGGTTCTTTGAGACAGGGTTTCTCTGTGTAGCCCTGGCTGTCCTGGAACCCACTCTGTAGACCAGGCTGGCCGTGAACTCAGAAATCCACCTGCCTCTGCCTCCCAAATGCTGGGATTAAAGGCGTGCGCCACCACCGCCCAGCCTAGGATTTTGTTCTTAATGGGGCGTCGTGCAGGTTGGCGTCCTGCAAAGTGTGCTCTCATTCAGTGGGTACAGAATGGCTTCGGGCCCTGGAGATGATGAGGCTGAAGGATCAGACAGTGGAGGAAGGACATAGAATGGCGTTCTGGAGGCAGGATGCACAATGCTTCTTGAAGGACATGAGTGGTGGGTTTAAGCCAATTTGGTAATAATTTCAGAAAGGAATGAGTTTGAGGGAGTAACAGTTAATCTCCAAGCCAAGCTTCTGTGTTAATGCCTATCAACAGGGCCCTTGTTTAAGCCTAGTTGAGTTAAGCACCATGCCCAAGGTCATCTGGCTGGATGATTATCTTTGGGGGCTCTAGCCATTTGAGCTGCCCCTGGGATAGTCAGTGAGGACTTCTGCGATAGGTGTCAAGTCCAGGAAAATGGCTGAGAGGAGGTAGATACCGGAGAATAAATACTGAACAGCTAAGAGGAGCTGAAAGAGCAGGCAGACAAGGAGTAGAGGTGGTTAAGAATGAGAGGTTGGCAGGAAAAAAAATCTCTAGAACATGATCAGCCCTACCAGGGCTGTAGGTTCAAGTCCACCAGGGTAAGAATCAGGAAATACATCTCCTCTGTAGAATAGCTGTGGTTAACAAGAATTAACAGTAAATTTCAAAGTAACCATTAGAGAGGATCCTGAATATATCCTGCCACGCACACTCGTCTACTCCAGTCACATCCATAATATCGGGGATAAAATCCTGATAAAGGATAAGAGGCAATAAGGCCCCAAAAGGAGATCTGTGCCTCCTGGATTTCAGACAGTCGCTGGTATCCCCTAACTCAGATGTGTTTCAGATTAGTCTCTCCAATCATCAACACAGCCTCATAATTAGGCATAAAGCTACCTCAAGTAATGATTTGTAAATGGTTAAGATTGGGCATTGTCTCCTG
>NW_022196894.1:87771729-87791426 GCF_008632895.1 Mastomys coucha
GTTTGTCAAAAGCCAAATCCCGTGCACACCTGGCCAGAACCCCTCGTCCCGCGGAACAAGGGACCCCGCAAGAAATCCCGGTCCGCGGCAATATCCCACACACAGAATAATAAGATTATTATTAGAATAATCTAATAATAATAAGGTGGTGGCACACAACTTAAATCTATTGCTCTGTGGGTAGAGGCAGGTGGATCTCAGAGATCAAGGCCAGCCTGGTCTACAGAGCAAATTCTAGAACAGGAAAAGTCCTCTTTTAAAAGACCAAAATAAATAAAAAATAAAAATCTGCTTTAATAGCTGTCTCACTTACTCCGAGTTAACCATTCATTACTCATTGTACAGTACACTTTCTGTTCCACACAGTACTCAGTAAATACGTCTAACTATTACATAGCAATTAAAAATTAAATCACTGGAAAGTGCTGGGGATGTTGGTTTAGTATCCAGAAACTTATCTTACACGTTGGCCATCATGCTGAGGACAAAACCCCAAGCAATGCTCAAGACAGAAGGTGAGGGCAGGTGAAGAGATTGACAGGCAAGTTGAGAAGACATCAGGGGACACTGGGATAAGGGAACAATTTGTGTTAGGGTGAGAGAAGCGTGCTCACTTATTTGCTGTATTCTTGGCTGGATCACGTATCAGTCCTTCTGCCATGGCATGCACGTGGTAGTTAGAGGACAACCGCCAGGCGGTTCTCTCCTTCCTAGGGACTGAACCCAGGATAACATTGAACAGTGCCATCTTGCCTGTCTTTTTGTTTATTCTGTGAAAAGATCCCATTCATTAAGGGCTGCCCTCAAACTTGCTGTGTAGTTGTCTGGTCCTGCCTCCTCCTCCCACATGGACCACCTTAAGTGATTTTAGTTAATTTCTTGTTGCTGTGACCAAGTACTTGAAAACAGACTTGTTTTTCTTTTTGTTTTTCAAGAGAAACAAAAAGGGTTTCTCTGTGTATAGCCCTGGCTGTACTAGAATTTGATCTGTAGACCAAGCTGTCCTCAAACTCAAGAATCTGTGCGTCTTTGCTTCCAGAACACGGAGACTAAAGGCATTCATCACCATTTTCTAGCTGAAAAGAAGCAATTTAAGTGAGGAAGGATTTATTTTGACTCAGAGCAGTGGTCCTCAACCTTCCTGATGGTTCCGCCCTTTTAGACCCTTTAATACAGTTTCTCAGGGTGTGCTGACCCCAACCATAAAATTATTTTTGTTGCAACTTTATAACTAATTTTTGCTATTGTTATTGTTAATGTAAACGTTTCCAATGGTTTTAGGTAACCCCTGTGAAAAGGGTCATTGGACCCCCTAAAGGGGTTGAGATGCACAGGTTGAAAGCTACTGGCTTAAAAGGCTTAAAAGACTGGTTCCCAAGTAAGGAAAGGCACAGCAATCTGGCCCATGTCCGCAAGAGCGCAGCTGGGACTCCTCACTCCCTCACATCTTGATGAAGCAGGAAGAAGAGACTGGGTAGGAAGTAGAGCAGGGCTCACTCATTAATCCACTTTCTCCAGCAAGCCTCCACCTCTCTAAGTGTTCAACAGCCTTTGAGAAACAGTGAGGACACAGGGGAAACATTTGTTCTGTGATCTGGAGAATGATCTACAGTAACCATGTAGACTGAATGAGTGAATTTATTAAGTATATAACTAGCCAAAGTTTAAAAAAAAAAAAAAAGGCAAAGAAAAGAAATAACAGATAAGCTTTTTCTCTAGATGACTTTCCCATGACTGAACTTCTGGCTTCTCTTCCCCACTGCAGGCATTTTCATATCATGGGAAATGTATTTGCAGATTTAAGGGCCCAGCCCATGCCTGGATGGGGACTTGAAGGACACTTTAAGGTCCGAAATGGAAATGGGGCCCTGTTTCCACAGCCAGATTCCCAGTGAGCTCAAGTAGAACATTAGCCACTATCTTCTATACTGCATCATTTTATACCCAAACCACAGCAGATCCCAGGTTTGGTTTTCAGATTTACCCATTCTCTATCACTTCATGTTGTCTCCTCTCTCACCTGAAGTCCTCTGTATTTTCCAGATCCATTTGCTTCCGTGAGACCTGTCACCCACAAAAAAACATTGCATTAGAAATATCAGGAGGCCGGGCAGTGGTGGTGCACGCCTTTAATCCCAGCGTGGGAGGCAGAGGCAGGTGGATTTCTGAGTTCGAGGCCAGCCTGGTCTACAGAGTGAGTTCCAGGACAGCCAGGGCTATATACAGAGAAACCCTGTCTCGAAAAACCAAAAAAAAAAAAAAAAAAAAAAAAAAAAGAAAAAATAAATTTCAGGATAACTCCATCCTCTGCCCTTGCCTTTTAAGATACTCATTATCTGCCATTGCCCAAAAGGTGCGGCAGACTAGAAGGCCACCAGTGTGGGAAAGAAGCAAGGCTTTTAAGAAGGACGCTCTCAATGGCATGAGCAGTTGGGATTTTAGGGAAAGTCTGTTTTCATATTTTTTCAAAAATATACAGAAGCCTTACACAAGGCAAGTAGAATGTGTGTGTGTGTGTGTGTGTGTGTGTTAGAGGACAACTTTGTGGTCAATCCTCCCTGAGTTCTAGGGTTCAGATTCAAGTCTCTCCCCACTGAAACATCTCACTGGCCCCCATGATACAAGATTTAAAAGGAATCTAGTGCCATCTGGGTCAAAGGTACTTAATATTCAGTCTATCAGCCCAGCACATAAGCACATGTCTAAAAGCAAAAAAGAAGAGAAAAATGATGACTGAAAGGTAGGCCTAAAGGCAGTGACATTTGAATAAATGAATGAATGCAGCCCCTCAGCATCCCCAAGCATGGCAGAACCTGAGGTTACTCAGAGCCATGCTATGTGCATGCAACCTAACGCAGCCAGTACTGGGCAAGTAGCTGTTATCCTGCATTGTTCGGGGAACAGTGAGAAGAAAATGCCTGTTACCTGTTTCACACAGATATATTTTTTTCTAAATGTGTCTGATCTGTGGTTGGTTAAACCCCAAAATATAAAGGGCTGATTGTAAAGAGGCAGTTGTCTAAGCAGCCAAAATGAATCGCTGTGGTTCTCTAGTAAGAGCACACATTCCACCTGCCGAGTTGCCACTCCACACTTGCTGCTGGTATTGCACAACACTTCGAATATTCCAGTCTTTGTTTGTAAAAATCCAAGCCCGCCGGGCGGTGGTAGCGAACGCCTTTAATCCCAGCACTTGGGAGGCAGAGGCAGGCAGATTTCTGAGTTCATGGCCAGCCTGGTCTACAGAGTGAGTTCCAGGACAGCCAGGGCTACTCAGAGAAACCCTGTCTCGAAACCACCACCACCCCCCCCCCAAAAAAGAAAGACAATCCAAGCCCACTAAGAGCAACACTGTCTATTGAACTCCAGCCCAAGCTCAGCATGTTTCACACTCTTCCTCGGCACACTTGGTTCACGATGCTAACGTGTCAACTGTTACAAAGCAAAGGTGCCTCACAACTTCCCCCAACTTTGAGATAATATACACAATGTCAGAATAGTAAGAGAAACCACTGAGCAGGAGACATGCAATGAAAGAGATTTGGAAACAGTGGTTTCCTGTCTCTGGCTCCCACTCCTCTGTTACTGGGGAGTGAGGCCAGAAGTTGCTTTGCTTTGGATTAGAAATGCCCTTTCTAGGCATGGGATTAAAGTCTCACTGACCAGTTGGTGCTACTGTTTTGCCCTCTGTGTCTCTATGATCTCATTTTGGGCAGTGCTGTGTGTTGACCCTAAGGCTTCCAGGTCCTCTACACACTGGGTTACCTCTGCAGCCCCTGGTAGCACTCTTTGGGGAGGCGGTGGAAACCTTTAGGAAGCAGGGCCTTACTGGAGGAAGTAGGCAACTGAGAGAGTGTATTCAGACCTCTATTTTGTCCTGGCTGCTTCCTGTCACTTTGTTTCATGACTGCCATGAAATGAGTAACTTGGCTCTCCGTCCTGATGAACCACCACCTCACCATAGGCCCATAGCAATGGGACTGAACAACTATATATCAAAATTTCTAAACCATAAGGCAAAATCAACCCTTCTTGGTTCTTTCAGGAACTTACTTGTCACAGCCATGAAAACAGTAACCAACACAGGAATGTGGGATTTCTTCTACTCCAAGATTCAGCTTTAATTTGGTCATAGTTTCCATAAAGACAGTGTTATTTTTATTTTCCTGAGATGGAATAATTCTGGGGAGTTGGTCCCTGGTGTGGAACTTAGGTTGTCAGGCTTGACAGCAAAGTACCTTATCTGCTGAGCTCTCGGGTCCACACCTCTTCTATCACCTAATAACCATCAAGTTTCAAAAATTAATCTTATCGCAAAAGGTAGCCCAAGATTTCATCAAGTGAACAACAATATAATTGACGTGTTTTATAAAACCAAGGAAACATCTTATAGAGCTCAGTATGGTGCCTGTGGGTGGGAGGAGGAACTTCAGCCGGCCCATGCTGAGCCATCCCTTCCCTAAAGTTATCAGCCATACAACAGGTGTAGTAGAGAATAGAGTTTATTTACAGGCAGAGGAGGGGGTATTGAGAAAGGAATAGAGGTGGGGAAAGAGTGTGCAGAGAAGAACACACAGAGAAAGGGGAGAGGGAGAAAGAGAGAGAGGAGCTGGCCAGGAAGACATGATGGGGTGGCGAAGGGGAAAGGGAGAGGGAGAAAGGGGTCAGAGAGAAAGAGAGGCCAAATAGTCCCTTTTATAGTAAGCCATCCATTGCTAGATAACTGTTGAGCGGAGCCTAATAGGAATGCTAACCTGAACCCCTTTGCAAGTGATTTGCACAGAAAACTAGAGATCCCTTAGTTCACACTGTTCCTCGGAGGGAGGAGCACAGAGCTTGGCTCAGGGATGGGCATCTGCTACATTTTGGTCCAAAGAGCAACAAATCAGCTATGCTGGGGGAAACATTGTTCCTATTCTAGAGAGCTCGTGAAAGGCAACAGCAGCATGTTCCGTGTGTGAGGATGAAGCTGCCTTAGGATGGTGGAGAGACACCACACTAAGGACACCAGAGTGAAAGGCTGGAGAATCTTAGAATGTATAATGTATAACTTTTACCTAAAAGGGTGCATGGAAAACCTCTGCCACAAGCCAAAAAAGATGGAGTAGCTAGTTCCAGGAACTTTGCTAACCCAGAGCCTCAGGGCTCTGGTTCCCGATACCTGCCCCTCCTGAATGATCCACTATGAGGGCAGAACTAAGAATGAAGGTCTACTGGTTTATGAGACTCTCCACCCTGCCGACCAATAGATGAAGATTACATTCCTAGAATGAATGTGTTCCCCTCCCTAACTGAATACCTTGGGTCAGGTCCCTCAGAAATTTTCCACTGTTTTTATGTTGTTTCCTTGGTAACTCTCCGCCCCCAGCTTCCCTTAAATACCCCCACACTTCTTGTGTTTGGGGTCGAACTCTGACCAGCAAGGTCATGAGATCGACCCGGTACCGGTATCCCCAATAAACCTCATGTTATTGCAGCAAGTTCGGTCTCTCGTGAGTCATTGGGTGGTCGTGTCATCCCGAGACTTGAGTAAGGATCTCCCCAGTTCTGGGGGTCTTTCATTAGCTGGTGCACTGGATCAAGGCAACTCCGAAGCCTCATTTACTTACAAATCTGCAACTATGACAGCCAGTGCAATTATGGCTGCTTACCAGCTTTAATTGTTTATTTTTCTGGGTTTTGTCATTGAGGATATCTTGATTAAACCAATGTAGAATCATCTATGAATATTTATAGGTTTTTCTCTGCTGGAAAAAATAATCCAATTCAGCCAAATTAAAAGTTAAGAAGGCAGGTTTATTTGGGAATGGGCGCCTGGGCAACTTCCTCAGTCTCAGAGGACGAAACCAGAAAAAGTCACAGGTAGACTATGGCGTGGAAGTTTATTTTTAATAGACTGTAGGTAAAGGAAAATGGCTTGTTTGCCACTTGCTGGGCTTATTCAGTGGGGTGGCTCCAGGTGGCTGGTGGCTTCAGGTGGGGAGGGGTTTGGGACAGGTGTCAGGAATGTCAGGAATGTGGGATCTGGCTTTTTTGGAACCTTTTGTTAGGAAGCTTTCTGGGTGGGTGGGGTTGGAGAGAGGGAGGAATGAGATTCTCAGGGCTGTGTGGGGGTTAGGAGCAAGCTGGGGGCTCCAACTCTTAAGATATTCTCCAAAACTATTCTTTTATAGTAACCACTATTGTCTTCTACAGTGAAAGTGGTGTGACTATGGATTAGATGACAACATGACAATTTTAAATACTGATAAAAAATAAATTAGCATTAATTGATGAAAGAATGAAACATAACTTTCTTAGTGTAAGAGAGGAACTTTAACTTTTTGAATGCAGTATATTAATACTTCATTTCATATCATTTGGATGAACTAGACACTGTCAAATATTCAGAAAATGCTTGTCCAAGTGAAAGACAAGCGACCTCTCCACCTTTCTCTCCCATTGAGCTGCTGTATTATTATTATTATTATCATTATCATTATTATTATTATTATTATTATTATTATTATTATTATTATTATTATTATGAGACACGGGAGCCCCTGGGGAATTGATTTATAATACAACTTTAGGCAACACAAATCTGCTTTTTTTTGATATTAACCTTCCAGTGAAACAATTTTTATTATCTTTTTTTTAAAAAAATAGATGTATGTATGTATTTATTTATTTATTTTGGTTTTTCGAGACAGGGTTTTTCTGTGTAGCCCTGGCTGTCCTGGAACTCACTCTGTAGACCAGGCTGGCCTCAAACTCAGAAATCCACTTGCCTCTGCCTCCCAAGTGCTGGGATTAAAGGCATGCGCCACCACCACCGCCTGGCAACAATTTTTATTATCAAATTAATTCACACCTGTCAAAAAAATCATAAAGACCAAGGGAATGAATAGACAGCTTTTATATTCATCTATGTGGTGCTCAACTTTCTGGTTCTGTCATAAATATGTGTGAAAGATCCATTTATAGAAATAGGTTTATTTCGGCTTCTAGGTATGGAGATTTCAGCTCGTCATCCATATTGCTTTAGTCCTGTGGTAGCCCACCCTGTTGGGAGTGTGTGACAGAGCAAAGCCACTCAACACAAGGACAGGAAGCAGAAGAGAAAGAGGAATGGTCAGCATTCCTCTCCTCTTTCCGGGCTCACTTGGTTATAAGGCCCACCGCTTCCTAGTAGCATCTCTCTTGGGACCAAGTCTTTACCATGGGGACCATAAGTCACTTGAAGGATCACATTGACTCTGAACTGTAGCAATCTCAAGCCCAGTGGGCTGAGATGGCTCCACTCATAGCAGAGATTTCAATTGAATACATGCTTCATTTCCCTGTGCTGGTTTTCTTTTTTTTGAGACAAGGTTTCTCTGAGTAGCCCTGGCAATCCTGGAACTCACTCCATAGACCAGGCTGGCCTCGAACTCAGAAATCCGCCTGCCTCTGCCTCCCAAGTGCTGGGATTAAAGGCATGTGCCACCATCGCCTGGCTGGTTTTCTTAATTAAAAACATACAAGCAAGCAAGCAAACCGAATCAACAAAACAAACACACACACACACAAAATTGCAAATGAGCTGATGTTTCTCTTCCAGGTCCACTGCCTTGTGATTGGTATTCTCCTTCTATTCAATAGATGCTGATGACTGTGGAGACAAAGGCAGATGACAAAGCACCTCCGATTACACAGTCTGAAATGGATAAGGAAGTCCACAGCCAGCTGGGAGGGTGTCAGGACCATGGCGAGCACACCCGCCTGACTTAGGTCACTAACCTGCTCAGCCTCCCTGTGCCTTCCTTTTGATCTCTGTACAGCAGGAATTGTATTTGTGTTGTTATCGGTTTTATAACTCTGACACTGAGCAGCTAGCTCTCATCCACATCAGCTGTCTGTAGGTGTTTGCATGTGGTAACGGGGACATAGTACAAGGCTTGTTTGCCAATTCTTTATCCTCAGTACCTTTTCTGGACAAAGGTACCCAAAGATGAGATGGACTGATCCTTCTTCCTTTGGGCCACATGACTTTGTTGAGCCTGGCAGCAGCGCATACTAGGAGTCCCCACCTCCTTGGTAGAAAGTCCAAATTTTTAAGAATGGGAAATGGAATGTACCTTTTATTTGCCAGAGGTAATTGTTGCTAACCTAGGCATAGTCCTGGAAGCTTGTAGTCTCCGCTCAATCTAATGTAGGCCTACAATGTTTTTAGCCCCTGAGACTGACTGATTAATAAGCTCTTCCCTTCCCAGTTCTTTCAGATGGCTGGCTGGCTGGTTCAACTCAGTTGTTCTGGCTCAAACTCTTCAAGGTTGACTGATTCAATCTTGCTTCTCTCTCTGCCTCTTCTGAGTTGCTCTGCTTGGCCTCAAACTAACTTTGGCAATCTGTTCTGGTCTTCTGTCTCTTTCTCATTCTCTGGCTCATTCTGTTTTCACCTGTGTCTAGCTTGTTCTCTCTCTGCAACCTGTCTCTCTATAACTGAGATTATAGACTCAGTAAAACTCGGTAAAACTGCCTCTCTTCTTAACACTGCCTCTCTTCTTAACACTGCCTCTCTTCTTAAAACTGCCTCTCTTCTTAACACTGCCTCTCTTCTTAACACTGCTTCTCTTCTCTCTGCACTGCTCCCTTAAGTAGCATCCCTTTTCCTTTTTCCTCATGAGAACTGGGCATATCCAATTTTTCTGTCAAATCTATCTCTGATTCATCACTTTGTCAGCCACTCAATAAGACATCACTTTCAAACATGGCTGCTTCCTTCTCCAAACTAATTGCATCCATCGTCTTTGGGATCCTAGCTAGAGAGATTAAAGGTGTGTGCCAAGGGCCAAGCCATACTGGAACACAATCTCACAGTGTAGGTTTCACAGTGTGATCAAATATCTTACAACAGGGAGTGGGCATGGCTCCTGAAGCCCCAGTCCATGGGAGCGCTCATGGGAGTGGTGCATAAGAGGTAGGTAGTGCCACCTTTCGGCTGCTTGCTGGTCCTGGGTACTATAAGAAAGCAAAAAAGTGTTGTTTGTCTGTATATGTTTTAAGGGCTGACCATTTGAATAACCAATTAGGGGGGCTCATTTCTGGAGAACACTGACTTTTTCATGTTGGAAAAAGTCATTTTTCATGATGGAAGGATCAGTCCATCTCATCTTTGGGTACCTTTGTCCAGAAAAGGTACTGAGGATAAAGAATTGGCAAACAAGCCTTGTACTATGTCCCCGTTACCACATGCAAACACTTACAGACAGTTGATGTGGATGAGAGCTAGCTGCTCAGTGTCAGTTATAAAACCGATAACAACACAAATACAATTCCCACTGTACAGAGATCTCTCATCAGGCATTGACTGTAGATTTTCATCTAGGGGTGGGGCCATGAAAGATTTCCCTCATCCACACTGGGATGTCAACTGGTATCATTATTCAAGTCTTGTTTGGGCCATAATCAAGGTTTCAGGCCATATCCCAGCAAGATTTTTTCCGAGTCTCAAGTATCTTCAGCTACGGGAACTGCATAATGGAGAGGCATTCATGCCTGGTACTAGACCTGTTGTGTTTTATAAAAAGAAGCCAGGGGTACATTTGGTGGAGGCGCTGTATGGTGTGAGGGAGAGGGATGCCTCTTCATGCCCATGCTGAGGCATCCCTTTTCCCTGAGGGACCAGCTACATGACGGTATAGTATAGAATAGAGTTTATTTAGGGCATTGGGAGGGGAGTTGAGGGGGAAGGGGAGAAAGAGAGAGAGAGAGAAAGAGAGAGAGAGAGAGAGAGAGAGAGAGAGAGAGAGAGGAAGAGGAGGAGGAACAGAGGCTGGCCATGAGCAGTGGAGAAAGAGCGGGGAGGGGAATGGGGAGAGAGGAGAAAAAAAGGTAAGGGAGCAAGAGCAAGAGGAGAAGAGAAGAGAGTGAGGAGGGGCAAGCAGCCCCTTTTATAGTGAGTCGGGCACACCTGGCTGTTGCCAGGTAACTATGGGGCAGAACCTAGAGGAGATGTCAACAATACCTAGCCAAATACCCATGGCCAGTGAGGCTATGGAACCTAGAGGAGAAAATACTTAGCCACTTTCTCCAGCTAGTAAACTTTTAGAATTCAAACAGGACACACATTTCCTTCTCATTTCTGTTGAATAACTAAAGCTGCTATGATTCCAACAGAACTGCTCACCCAGCTTAACCACACCACTGATAGGGCCGTTATCATCAATACATCAATACCAGTTATAGGTTGCAACGGCCCAGCCCTCGCATAAGAAGAGTGAGTGACTCATCCTGCTCTGGGTAACAAAGGATTCAGGTCTTGTGCTGGGCTCTACTCCAGCTTATAGATATTTCCAAGTTCGACCCAGGCTCCTACTAGGCCTCTTTTATACAGTTTTATTCCTGAAGATGACCACTTAATCCTGGATAAAAATGTCAAGGGGAAGAATCAGATGGATCAGCTAAAAATCTATCATATTTTCCCCCTAGGGAAATAGTTCAAGGCACAAGACAAGAGCTCATAAACAGAATGAGTAAATATTTGGCGTGTGGCTGCATCTCTGTGCATTTTCCATGATCTGGCATGTTGTGGGTGAGGATGATCTATCAGCCTCTGCTGCCTCTATTACATCACATCTCTTTGTAGTGAATTGCTTTCCTTAGGACCCACATCCAGCAGATCATTTTAGGCAATTTGTCTTTAACGCATCTTAAAATTATCTACGGATTCTTTCATAATTCTTGCCACTGTAGGAGTCTGTCTCCCCCTACATGGAACACCTATCATTTTATAATGCCGAGATTATCTGTTCATAAATCATTAACATGTGTGCCACTCTTCAGAGCGACAGATTCTATTCTTACTACCTGTGACATTTTCTTTTTTTTTTTTTTGGTTTTTCGAGACTGGGTTTCTCTGAGTAGCCCTGGCTGTCCTGGAACTCACTCTGTAGACCAGGCTGGCCTCAAACTCAGAAATCCGCCTGCCTCTGCCTCCCAAGTGCTGGGATTAAAGGCGTGCGCCACCACCGCCCGGCTACCTGTGACATTTTCATTGACTTCTTTTGCAAAGTGACAGTATCTCCATCCCAGCCCAAGGAGGATTTAATACTTGACATTTCCCACATCCATTCATCAGAATCATTCAGAGCTTCCCCTCCCCCATTCAAAGTATAACTCCCAAGGCTTCTTTTCTCTTGAATCTATTTCCTAGAAAATTGTTCTCTAGCAATTGATGTGTTAGAATGGCGGGTCGAATCAGAACATACCACACACTAGGCCCAAACAGTTCCATGTGAAAGAGGTTAATTGAGAGGGAGAGAGGGGGTATAGGAGGAAGAGAGGAGGGGGAGAAAGCAAGAGATGAAGGAATGTTTCCCGTGTGTGTGTATATATATATATATATGTATATATGGGTTCTGACGTAGTGGCTGTGGTGCAAAGGTGGGAGGTGAGCCCAATGGATTCTGGGAATATGGTGGCTGTTGCCCTGGCAACAGGTCTGTGAGACCCACCCATGTGTCACCACAGGCTTTGGATGCCCCAATGCTAACATACCTCCCTTTTTGATATTATAAAGAGAAGGAAAGAAAAAGGGAAGGGGAAACCTGTGCTGCACAGATCACCCTGACCAGCAGGGAAGAAAGACTAGCACAGCAGTTCCTTCCAGCAACAGTTTACTCAGGAGCTGTTAGTTACAAGAGAATCAAGGGTGTGCCCCGAATGGTCCGTGAGTGCTGCTTAAATACCCTTCATAGGACTGCCCATGAGCCCATACCACGTCTTGCGCTATCATTGGCTACAGAGTCATGACAAAAGATCAGACCACTGGCAGGTACAACCCTCTTGCCAAATAAGGACTTGTTTACTCCAAAGCAGAAGAATGGCAGGCACCATCTTTAAGGCGTGGCAGCAGCGCTCCACAGAAACCGATGGTGAAAAGGGAAGGAGGGCATCATGTCTCTTAAGCTACTTCCTACTGTCTGGGGCATTGTCAGTGTGTGTGTGTGTGGGGGGGGCTAGCTGGCTTTCACCATTGGGATCCACTTGGTAAACATTCCCATCAGGTTCCCCAGCTCATCTGTAGGCAGCAGTTGATAATCCTGTAACAGGAGCTGATTAATAGTTTGGTTAGAAATTTTTTGTATTTGTCATTGAAGAAATCTAGAAACAAGATTAATGAGGCAGGGAGCAAATAATAACACCAGGAAGATGACTAGGAAAGGAGTTACAAACGGGAGTATCCACTTCCATATGGAGGTTTCAAAAATCCCAGAACTGGAGGTCTCATGGTCCCTGAAATTTTATATGTCTGACTGTAGCTCCTGGATTTTCTTTCTTTCTTTCTTTTTTCTTTTTTTAAATATTTATTTATTATTATATGTAAGTACACTGTTGCTGTCTTCAGACACACCAGAAGAGGGTGTCCGATCTCATTACAGATGGTTGTGAGCCACCATGTGGTTGCTGGGATTTGAACTCTGGAACTTCGAAAGAGCAGTCAGTCAGTGCTCTTACTGGCTGAGATATCTCACCAGCCCTGGATTTTATTTCTTACTATCCCGGACTGGTTGACGTAGAAGCCGCATTCTTCTTGGAGGAACAGGCAAAGACTACCTTCTTTAGCTGTCAGGACATCTAGTTCCCGTCTGTTCTGAAGCACCACAGCTGCCAAAGAATCAATCTGTTTTTGGGTAGTAAGCACAGTTTCAGACATTTTTCTAAAATCGCTTTGAAACTGGGAAGTGAATGTATTATATTGGGTCATGGAAGTCGTTATCCCTGCAACTCCAGTACCAACACCTATGGCTATTCCCATAGCAACCAAGAGTGGCACAACTTGGACTGCCCTCTTATGCTGGGCAGCTATCATATCTACAACTGGGACTGGCAGGGGCTTGTTTCCCTGGATTACTCCTAGTTCAGGGAAAAGAAGTACTAATGTGCAAACTCCTGACCAGCTAGCAGGTAGGGGATGAAATGCCTGAGTGCCACAAAGAATTGATGTGTTTTGGATTTTAGGGCATTGTGGCAGAGATGATATATCAAGGGTTATGGTTCTATTGCAGTCTAGGGAGCTCACTGAATGAGTCCCAGAGGTCTTAAAACAGGTTGCCACGCCAAAGAGAGGGACAGAGGTAAGCTATGGAGTCATGGTGACACTGGAGCCAGGGCAGCTGATAAAGGGTGAGGTAATGTTACTTGGCCGTATCACCAGAGATGCTATAAGTGACAATTGTGAGTTAGTTCCAGGGGGTACACATATCCAGCAATCCTTAAAGCATCCAGGTCTGGTGACATTAAGGAGATGGTATGCTGAGGTCAAGGTCTGAAGTAAAAGGCGAAATTATAAGTTAGTGCTATTTATGAGGGTTGACGTCAAAGAGGTAAGGACCTCAGAGGAGTGTTTGATTATCTCCCCTGCTTTTCCGATATCCCAGGGGTTAAGCAATTGAGACATATTTTCTCTGGATATAGATGGTACTTACTGGGGCCCCAGGCTGATTTTACCATAGAGCTTACCAACAACTCTTGTCTCCCACCTGGAATACCATGGGTCTTATATGTAGAAAAAGAGTGTCTTGCGACGTTGGTAGAAGAAATGATTGATGCGTGATCCTAACATATGTATTTGACAAGACCAATATGGGCAGCTCCCATATTCATCTGGCCATTTTCTACAATAATCTTTTGTCTGGTCAAAGAGAAAGCAAGTATAGAGATCATAATATTTAGATGGGATTACAGATACTGGGATGATAGCAATTTGGATTGGTTCCTGGCATCCGGCTATGGAGCAGTTTCCTGACCCTATTTGGAAAGACTGTTTGTTATCTGTGGGGGTTTCTTGAACCTCGAATCTCCAGATATAAGGGCTACCCTGGATAGAAATGAACAACAGGGGGAGGATGAGGAACCCACGTCTAATCCAGTGAGGTCGAGCTTGGCTGCCATAGTGGAATCTCATTTTCTGGGATTGGGGACAAGGTGGGCAGTCTCATTGTCCTCTGGAGCTTAACAGAGCACAGTCTAGTTAAGATTGATGTGTATGAAGAAGAGTCATTTTTAGGTGGAGGAATGAAAGGTTTGAGATGAGACAGGTGGACCCAGTGAGAAAATCCCTCGAGTTTAGCAGCTGTACGGATCACAAGAATTACTTTAAAAGGGCCCTGCCATTTGAGAGAGAGAGGTGAGGGCTGATGTTGATAGGCAGTGGACAGGGACCAAGGTAGATGGTGGTCAGCAAAGTTCCATAGGAGAGAACAGAGGTGGCAAAGTAATGGGTTAAGTAGATGGTCTGGGAGGGGAGAGCATTTAGGTGAAAGACCAGGAGTTAGAACTGGATGTCCATATATGAGTTCAGAGGGGGAGATGAGGAGAGGTCACTTTGGGAGAGCTCATAACCTAAAAAGAGCCAGAGGTAGGAGTTTTACCCAATCAAGGTGAAGTTCCTGTGACAGCTTAACAAGAGTGGTTTTTAAAGAGCGATTAGTTCTTTCTACCTTACCAGAAGATTGAGGGTAGTAAGGAATGTGAAAATGCCAGGGGATGTCTAGGGCCTTAGATAGGATTTGAGAGACTTGGGAAGTAAATCCAGGACCATTGTCTGATTGGAGAGAGGCTGGGACACCAAACCGGGGGATGATCTCTCGGAGGAGGAGATCAGAGACTGTGTGAGCCCTTTTGTTAGTTGTGGGAAATGCCTCTACCCACCCCAAGAAGGTGTCCACCAAGACCAGGAGGTACTTAGCATGTCTGACAGTGGGCATGTGGGTAAAGTCAAGTTACCAGTCAGTTCCAGGAAGGGAACCTCTAGCCTGATGGGTAGGAAAAGGGGTGCTATGCTACCTTGAGTTGGGGTCAGACTTCTAACAGATTTTGCAAGAAGCAGTGATAGATTTTAAGAAGCTTAAGTCCTCAGGAGTAGGCTGTAGAGAGAGAAGGTATTGAGCTTGGGTTATGTACCTGATAGAGTCCAGAAATTGGATGACACTGGGAGAATGGTGTTTAGCAAGAGGGGTTCTGGATGTCTCAGACTCAGGGAACTACCTGAGAAGCTAGTAAAGGATACAGTATGTTAGTATTAGTAGGTTGGCTGGCTAGGAAAAGGAGCAGAGGAACTGCTGGCGAGCCTGGGTTTAGGCGAATGTGAGGAGCAAAGGAAATAAGAGGCTCCCAGCCTAGCTAGAAGATCCCTTCCCAATAAGGGGACAGGACACGTTGGCACTACAAAAAAGGAATGGGTGAGAGGTACACCCCTAAAAATGCAACTAAGTGGTGGGATCTGGAGAGGGAAGTAAGGTTGTCCTCCTACCTGACAATAGGAAAACGAGAAGAAGTGGGTCCCCAAAACTCCGTCAGGACTGAGTAAGTGGCTCCAGTGTCCAAGAGGAAGGAGACGGGCCACCACATACCATGATATCTACCCAGGGCTCCCTGCTAGTGATGGCAGTGGTCGCGTCAGGGAAGCTCGGGCCTCCTCAGTCGGCCATAGCCAAGTCTAGGAGATCAGTTGGAGAGTTATCTGAGAATGTTCAGGAGTTGTCCCCCTGTTCTGTGTAACATGAGGGCAATCAACAGCCCAATGTCCCTCTTGAAGGCACCTAGGGCATGGCCCTCTTGGCTTGTGGAAGTTAGGGCAGGCTTTTGCCCAATGACCTTTTTTATCACATTTGTAGCAGGTACCTGATGGTCTCTGAGTCTTAGGGGACCATGAGTCTGGGGAAGTGGCTGGGGCTGGTCAGACAGCCTTTGCCAGCATATTGTATTTTTATTTGCGGACTTTATCATCTCTCCCATGGTACACATTGAAGACCAGTGCTAAGACTTCTGCCTTTGGAGTTAGGGGTCCCCTCTCCAGTTTTTTAAGTTTAGCTCTTATGTTGGGGTAGCTCTGGGAAAAGAAGTAGGTCATCAGAAGTTGCTTAACTTCTGGGTGTTCAGGGTCCAGATTGGTATGCTGTAACAAAGCCTTCGTAAGGCGTTCTAAAAATTGAGATGGATTCTCCTGCTTTTCCTAGTCAACTTCTTGGAGTTTTTCAAAATGTACTGTCTTTAAGGCCGCTTTTCTAAGACTGGCCATAAGGCATGTAATGAACCTGTCTCTGGCTAAAATACCATCTGCAGAATTGTAATTCCACCAGGGATCTTGGTCTGGCACTGTCTCAGAGCCAATTGTGTATGTTCTGTCTGTTTGGTGAATTTCATCTACATGCACTCTTGCCTCTTCCCAGACTCATCTGTGTTCCTCAGGAAGTAAGTTATTAGTAAGAATCATATGAACATCATGGAAAGTCAAGCTGTAAGATTGAGTGATATACTCAATCTTGGAACTCTTAAACTTGGAAGAGTTAGAAGTATAGGACCCCAACCTGTTTTCTTTTTGGGAAAGTTCACTAAGCAAGAATGGAACATGTACTCTGACAAGACCATCTACTCCAGCAACTTCCCTTAGAGGTAGGACCGTTGCTGGATCAGGTGTCTCTGGGGAGGAAGGACTTGGAGGTTTGGCTGTAGCCTTAGAGTGGGTGACAGGAGGAGTGAAGGTAGCTGCCAATGTGGGGCATTTGGAGCAGCCCACAGCTGGCATAGAAGAAGGGAAGGGGTCTAGAGAGGTAGAGACAGCAGGCTCTGGGGCATCCTGGTGAGGAGAAGAAACTGAGGCAGCAGTTTGAGTTTTCGGCGGCATGGAGACAGGTCTGCGGTGAAAAGTGGGTAGTTCATTAGCTGGATCTAGCATTGTAGCATCATCTAGCGGAGGTTGTGTAGATTTCATGACTACGAGAAGTTGGGTTGGGGAACAAGAAGAGCAGAAGGAGGGATTGGAACGGAGATAGATAAATGCTTGGACATGAGGAACCTCCTTCTATTTACCAGTTCGCTGGCAGTATGTATTAAGATCCCTTAAAATAGTTGGATCTAGGGTGCCATTAAGTGGCCACTTTGAACTCCCATCTAGTTGATATTTAATCCAGATCTTATTGCAAAGATATATTAATTTTGATGCCTTCAAGTCAGGCTTTAGCTTCAAAGATTTGAGATTTTCCAGGAGACATCCCAGTGGGGTGCCTGGGGGTACAGTCAAAGACATTCTGACACCCATTGACGGGTAGTTGGACTATTCGTACCGGCGTCCTGAGAACAGTCCAAGAACCAAAGAGTTAACAGCCAAAGCTAGTGGTTCAAGTCATCACGAGGACCCCCTAGTGGCTACTCAGCAGACCCTGTCGGCCTGCCGTCGAAAGCTACCCATCGTGTATCCAAGGATTTTTCCGGCTGCAAGAGCCTGGAAAAATTGTGGAACGAGAGTTGCTTTCGAGGGAAGGGCAATCAATGGCAGAAGTCCTAAGATGTATGTCAACTGGGAGACATGACTGTAAACCCCGTAGTTCCCAGAGAAGGCTGGCCAGGCCTTCTGGAAAGCTGTAGGTCCTCCCCTTGACTGATCCTACCAATTAATATGCCAGTGTCTGTGCGAGAATTATAGTGGACTGGTAAATAGAAAATGTGAAACTGAATGGGTAGGTATGGGCCTGAGCAGAGGCTAGCCCCACTTGATAGACCAGGCAGGGCATGACTCACATGGTAGAAGTTTGTATGTCTTGTGGTGTGTGGGGAGGCTCTGGTTAACTTGGTGGTGGTGGCTTCAGCAGCGGCAACTTCCGTGGTGAAAGCCTGCAATCTTGTACTCACTAGATGAGGGGGCCACGAACTCGCTTACTCATGGCAGCCGTGGTTGCTGGTGTTGTGACTGGTCCACGTGGTTGTGATCTCTGCCTGTCCCCGCTGCAGGGCAGTGCAGTGGCTGCTGATGAAACCGCCAATTCCTGGGTTTCTGCACCAAATGATGTGTTAGAACAGCGGGTCGAGTCAGAACATGCCACACACTAGGCCCAAACAGTTCCACGTGTAAGAGGTTTAATTGAGAGGGAGAGAGAGAGGGCAGTAGTAGAAAGAGAGGAGGGAGAGAGAGATGGAGGAATGTTCCCCATATATATATATATGGGTTCTGACGTAGTGGCCGCAAGTAAAGATGGGAGGTGAGCCCAATGGATTCTGGGAATATGGTGGCTGTTGCCCTGGCAACAGGTCAATGAGACCCACCCATGTGTAGCCTCAGGCTTTGGATGCCTGTTAGCCAAAGCACAGGAGCTGTCTCTGTTACATCCTGCCCTAGTCAAAGAGTGTTTGAACTGTAAAGGAAATGCCCAACTCTATTGCTAAGGAAACAGGATCTTTTCTTTCCCCCTGAGAATGACTTGTATTACTGATCCTGAAACAAAGAGTAGCAATAGGATGTACATGGCCACATATGCTAATTTCACTAATTATTTTTTTATTGATTTAACCAGCTTACACGATTATTACCTCCTTCACTTAAGTGTCAGGTTTTTGTTGTTTTGTTGTTTTTCAACTTGACACAAGCTAGAGTCATTTTGGCAGGGGAACTGAATAAAAAAAAAGAGAGAGAGAGAGATAAAAAGGAAAGGAAAGGAAAGGGGATGTCCGTTCCTAGGACTATGGAAGTGAAGGTTTATTATAGCGATGTTGGAGCTTAGCCTGAGGCCCACACATCTGGGAAAGTCCCTGAACCACGTGGGGAAAGGGGGAGAGGATGGGAGTGATGAGAACCAAGTCCAGCAGCCAGGAGCCCCAAGATAAGGGAGGAACCTCTGAGGGAAGGGCAGCCTAACCACAGGCCTGGAGAGTTCATGGTAGGCCTCAGCCATACCCAGGTACCAGGTAGGGACTGAGGGACGCTGGAGCCCAGGTCTGCTTTGATATCTTAAATAGGCACCTCAGCCACTTGCCTAGGGTTTGAAACTTAAACCTCCACTGAGAAAATACCTCTATCAGATTAGCCTGTATGCAAGTCTGGGATCCATTTTATGGGAGTAATGATTTTAGGGGAGGCCCCAGCCCACTGTTGAGGGTGCAACTCCTGGGAAAGGGGCCCTGAGTTGCATAAGAATGCAGGCTGAGCAAGCCACAGGGAGGAAGCCAGTAAGCAGCACTCCTCCAAGGCCTCTCTCTGCCTCAGTTCTTTTCCTCTGCATTCCTACCTCAAATTCCTGTCCTGTCTCCCTCATGGATGAAGTGTGACCTTAGAGTCATAACCTGAAATAAACCCTTTTCTCCCTAAGTTGCTTTTGGTCACAGCGCTACTGTGGTTATTAATAGACTGCAAACAAGACCAATCCAGCAGCACAATTGTGAACATGCAATGCCCATGGTTGATATTGTTATTCTTCCTATGGGATTGCAAACCCCTTCAGCTCCTTCAGTCCTTTCTCTAACTCCTCCACTAGGGACCCCATGATCAGTTCAAAGGTCTCGCACTGGACCTTGAATGGTTGCTTGGCTAGACTGGCAGTCAGCAAGTCCCAGAATCCTCCTGAACTCAGGTCCTCAGGCTTGCATGCCACGGTACTTCTCCTCCCTGAGCCATCTTCTCAGGCCCAATGTAGATCTTTGATACGAAAACATGCTTACATTCCTTGAAGGGTCCCATTGTACTTGAATACATTGGTGGATATGGAATGTTGCATCTTTGTCTTGTCATGTATGTGATTTTAATCATAAATGCTGCTGGGCGGTGGTGGTGCATGCTTTGAATCTCAGGACTTGGGAGGTAGAGGCAGGTGGATTTCTGAGTTCGAGACCAGCCTGATCTATATAGTGAGTTCCAGGACAGTCAGGGCTATACAGAGAAACCTTGACTTGAAACACCAAAA